>NW_024727075.1:615000-942500 GCF_018991925.1 Homarus americanus
CACACACACACACACACACACACACACACACGGTCACGCACTGGCGGACATAAGACTGACAACACCTTCCCACGGCGGTATGACAGCTTGACACACAGATTCATCAAGACGCACGAGCGGTAATATGT
This sequence comes from Homarus americanus, assembly GCF_018991925.1. Classification (NCBI taxonomy): domain Eukaryota; kingdom Metazoa; phylum Arthropoda; class Malacostraca; order Decapoda; family Nephropidae; genus Homarus; species Homarus americanus. Next base: position 615,129 of record NW_024727075.1, read on the forward strand.
TGCGGTGTGAGACATATGATTAAATAACTTCACTTACATCTAACACATCCTGACCCTCGGTATAACCAACACCCAGCGACCAAACTCTTCCCCGTGACAGTCAACCGCATACCATGGATTCACAATACACACACAGCAGTTTTCTTTTTCTTCTCCCAGTATAGACTAAGTTCCTAATAACGTTGTGATTTCTTATAGAGACTTGGGAGTTTTATTACCCACTGATCCTCAGAACAGACTACAGTGATGAACCTGGCGCTAGAAATAAATGGTTTTTATTTTCTAGCTCATAAATTGTCAACGCTAATGAGACAGATATTCTTACGTCACAAAAGAGGAAAACATTGCAAGATAAACATCATTAATTTGCATACGTGCGAAGACATTTATATAAATAACATATATAAGTAATAATAGTGTTTATCATCAGAGAATCAACACTATCGGAAATGTTTGAAAAAGGAAATAACAAAAAAATACAATCCAAAATAAAGCTAAAGTCTTTTCATTCACACTTATGATTGCAAGTTTATCTCATTTTACTATTATATCTTACAATTGATCCTTGTATATTTCAATGTAAAATCAGGACTCGATATATATAAACATACCAAGAACATAGAAGGTGCCTGTATCAATGTCATCAAACCAAACCAGTAATCCATGTTTTGTTCCTTACAGGTGAACCATCTGTCATTTACTATCTTATGAACACCAACAAAATCACTTTCTTCAATACTAAATGTTTCAGCCATTGACACTGAAACTCACACAAGACCCCCCCCCCCCACAACCTGTTCCGTAACCAGTGTGTCTTTATCACCCAAATACAGGATATAGATACATGATAAAAGACATATAATGTATAGTATTGTTGAAAGCCAATAACAGACATCATGCACAGACACAGAGTTACTCATACACAGGTCAGGCAGACACTTGTATGTGATTATACAAGATTAAATACACCATCTTCCTTAAACAATCCAGACTTTATATGCATACAGATACGCATATATTTATTGAATAACACACTATAGACTAACAGATCTAAAGTGTTAAATATACGCACTAATGTGACTCTGAATAAGCGTATACTTACATAGTGGCTGGAACACATACACCCGCACACAAACACTTAAGTAATGACAGACTTGACCTGACTGATCGACTCCCTCTCGCTCTTGGAGGACACAACATTGTTACGATGACAACGTCCTCACCTCCCGGCCAACATCCCCACGAGGTAAGTTAAAAAATCTCTTCAACGGTGTTTCAAAGTCGTGACAGAAAGACAAACGTACGACCGTTGAGAGGAACTAACGCGCGACTCAGTGTCACCGTCTCTCCCCCCCCTTTCTCTCTCTCTCTTTTCCTCACTTTCTCACCCTCTCTCTCTCTCTCTCTTCTTACACACACAGGCGTGAAGGGTAATTAGTAATTAGGAGAGTGATGGTTGGGGTGAGGTGGATGAACACGGGTACTGCCAATTACGAAATAAAGTCTTTAATTATTCCAGAAATATATTTATATAGAAAATAATATAGTAGATAAAACAAACTATAGCGAGTAAAGATTTATAAAAAAAACACATATTGGCTTGAAGATTGGAAAAAATCGACACGTAAAAAAAAAGTCGGACTTGCAAAAACAAATCCACTTAGGAAATGGTAAAAAACTTCCGCTGAAGGGAGGTGTCAAGACTGAAGTGTTCAAGTCTGTATCACCACCAAAACTAAAGCGAGATTCTAAAAGACACAGAACAGGATACTTGCAACACACGATCACATTATACTATGTGTTCCTAGTTAAACACCAAAAATAAAACAAAACTCACTATAGAAAACAAGAAAAATATTCAGGCATGCAGTTGCTTCCATAGAGCACAGTCGCTGCATATAAAGCCTACAAAAGCATGCATGTAAAAGTGGATAAACTGTAAACTTGCGTCCAAAAACAAGAAGAGTAACAGTGAACACATACAGATCACGTTGGCATCAGCTCGCACTAAAATTAACCTCCACGCTCTTGGTTAACTACACACGAGGCAGTACATCATCTCAGACACATCGGCTCTCGTGTAAGAAAAATAAAACCCCAGCGTTACAATTCCCACAAAATCATTCACAATAAAACCCGAAAGAGACAGTGAACGACAACAGCGACAAGTTGAGTGCAGGCGGGTCAGTGCGACCATCCCGCCGTAGGTGTTGCAGTAGAGACTCTCGGTAATGTACAATAAATGTGGACATAGAGCCGTCCAAAAACTGTAGAAGAGATGCAAAGGGAGCCGGAGAGACCACGTCGGATCGGCCGCTTCACACGTGACTCCCTCCACAAGTATTGATCAGTGCATTGCCCGCCTGCAACCCTTGCAACTTTCTGCTACCAACACCACACACACACACACACTCAACTTTTTCCTCACCACTCAAGACCACAACGGCATCAAGCGCGTGGTAATGTGCTTGTTCAAGAACCGGTTCATGTAAAGAAAGACGGCAATCGAGGCGGCAGAGGTTAGGAAAAAGGGGAGAGCTTGCAAGTTGGTGTGAGTGTCGGGGTCTACAGACATCTTTTTGTACTCCTTCACGACGGCCGGGCTACCGTCTGATCTGCTGTAGAGACTTGCCGTTCAGTGTCGCTCTACACCGGCCTGTCGTGTCGTAGAGGAATACTGAAGTTCTTAAACGACTATTCACATTGTTGAAAGCATGTAAAAAGTTGTCTAATTATAGGATGGATAAGATCACTTCAAAGACTGCGGGGGCGAGAGGGGAACGCTGGAGAGGGAGCCATTCCGTTATCCCGGTGTGAAAACGGTAGAACGTTTCCTTTTATCCTTCACTGTCTCTTGAAGCCTTCATGAGAGGTCAACTTGTTGCTAGGCTCAAGCCGTGTGTGATTATCTCGTACTTTGCTGAACTCAATTAATAATTCAAGTCTCAGCGTGTCACTTCCGCAAGTAATAGACAAGCAAACAGGAACCTGTGTATAAACGTGTCAGTAAACGGCTGTCAGGGATGATTGTCAAGCAGCGGAGGCTAATGAGAGAGCATGTTAAGCACATATTGCATCGCCTGACGTCTCATTTATTAGTCAAGAGAGCAACAACACAGGTCGCGTGAGTCCATCTGTGCATTCGTGACGGCTCGGAAAAGTTCCCGTCCTCTTAACTTGACAGTATGTCTCTCGCTTAAACGGTCCCTTCGCTGCAATTAAGCACGAATACCTAATTACACACTCCCGGTCACTTCCTGCCACTTTAAAACAACTCACTCTGTTTTTTTTTCTACACTCGGAGTTTTCAACATTTATGACAACAGTCAATATACATCAGAAATCACCGAAAAAAACACAAATACATCTTGGAGTAGCGACACCAAACTTTAAAAATCTAAACAAAGACGGTAGGGGCGGCTATTCTCATGACCGATACAACCCCTTTAACCGGTGTGCGGGGGGCGGCGGGGGCAGGGGGCGCGGGGGACGGCAGAGGGGGCGTGGGGGGAGGGTAGAATCTGGGTCCGCGGGCGTGTGTGGGTTCGTTCGTCTGTGTTCATCGGGCTCCACTTGCAAATTAGCTCAATGAGTGGCAACACGTGGTCCGGGGGGAGAGAGGGGGTTTGTTTACATGGGATTAGGGGCTCACTCTCTGGTTTGTAATGCACGTGGATTTCGGGTAATTTTTTTACTGGACTGTCTTTGATTTCTAAATGCAAATTAGTAGGATTTTAGTCTCTCGTTGCTGAGGCACACTTAAGACATATTTTCTCACAATTTCACATTCACATGATAATATATATCTGTTTTGATCACTACAGATGGTGTGTATCTCCTTGAGACATTTTTGCACAAGATGCACTGCAACACAAAACTGCACTTCACGGGGAAAAAACAATCCTACTGGCAAGAAGCCAAAGCAGAGCAAGTATGGGTGCAGAAGATAACACACGTAGACCTACCCCTCCGGCACCCGGCACCTAGCAGGGAGGGCGTACGTGCACCAAGTTGCTCCACCGATCCCTGGCAAAAACGGAGTGCAAAATGCAGGCGGCACCTGTTTGCAACATGACTGAGGCGGGTGGCGCGAGGCGGCGGTGGCGGCAGCGGTGGCGACTGCTCCCTGGCTCCTCCTCCGCTGCTCCCGCACCCAGCACGCACGCACAGACGCCGCCATGGACACACGGACACACGCGCATGCTGTCGCCCCCACACACTGCTGCTGCTGCTGTTGCTGATATTGTTACTCTGGCTCTCACATAGACACGTTGTCCCTCTCTCTTACATCTATCCTCTCTTGTCTCACTAGCACACGCTTGTCCCACCTGAGGCAGCCTGGCACTCCTCAGACACACACAATAGTCTCCCCACCCCCACTACTCCACGTCAGAGGTGGTGATGCCAACCTTCTTTAAAACTCTCTGAAAGATCTTTTACTCCTCTTACTAATGCTTATCATCACCTGTTGGTCAGAACTTGTTACCAGGAATGTTTACAACCATTCACCTCACTCTGTAGGTTCAGTGTAATTCATCGCACAAACCCTCAGCTGCACCTCACACGACAACACTCGACCGGCCCAAGTGCAAACATCGCAAGTTCTTTTTGTTTTTCTTCTATTAGGCGGCATCTTTTTGTGAGTGCTAACTGGCCACTGGTGTCACTCAGACTCTGTTAACTGTACATGACACGGATAACAGCAGCGGGTCACAGCTGTAGAGCGACACACACAAACGGTGGGCCTCTTCTCGCGGTGTTACCGTAACACAGTGTAAACTTACGGTGTTTCTTAATAATTCAATTAATTCTGGATCTTTGTCGACTGTCCAAATGACTTGACGGTATAATGTTATGCTCAACAAATGAAAGTACTGTGCGCAGGCGAGTATATGAATGCGCACACGTGCACACATACATACACAAGTACACATACACACACGAGGAACTAACCTTGTCACGGAAGTTTACGAGACTCACCTGGAAAGAAAAAATGGAAGTTTTAGATAAAAAAAAATCAGCATTACACACACACACACACACACACACACACATATATATATATATATATATATATATATATATATATATATATATATATATATATATATATATATATATATATATATATATATATATATATATATATATATATATACGTTAAATCAGGAATATTCGTCCGATTAAGCCATATAACTCAACAAATTTTTTGGTAAATAGTGATAACTTCTGTTTTTATGGCTTGAACTGAATGGAAATATGCGGTATCATTTAATGTGTCGTGCACTATCATAACAGAACCAAGTTATACCTATATTCAGATTCACCCCACGCAGCGCGGGGGCTAGTTTATTGGGCACCCTCTTACATCCTGTGTAAGGCGAACGCAGAAGCATTAGTTATATTAAGCAGGGTGAGGTGAGGTTGGGTTTGTAATGATTCTATTCATTTGAAGTTTATATTATAGTTATTTAAATGGTCCTTCCTATATATAGAGGGGTTTGATTTTTTTAAATAAAAAATTTACATATAAATCACTGCTTTCTCGCAATTTCACTAGAGGCTATGAATTATATATATATATATATATATATATATATATATATATATATATATATATATATATATATATATATATATATATATATATATATATATATATATATTATATATATATACAGGGTGAGCATAAAGTCTTTCCCTGATTATGAAAAATCATATCTCGAAGACTTCTAAATAGAAACATGAATGCTGTAGCATTGTGTAGACGAATTCATAGATTTTTTCATGCATATTTTAAGCTGCAAAAAACTATGTTTGTTCCTAGCATGTTTTGTGTAATAAATGTTTGTAATTAAGGAAAGACTTTATGCTCATCATATATATATATATATATATATATATATATATATATATATATATATATATATATATATATATATATATATGGGTAAGAGAATAATAAATTATTACCAATCACAATTCCATTACTACAAATAATATAAACAACTATACATGTTGCATATTTGAAACAAAATGTATGTTCAGTAATGAATAAATAAATAAAAATATAGAATTTACTTATTCGTTAAACATCTCATTTACCAATCAGTCAGAAGGTGAAATATTACTCTATTATTTCTTCAATAATAATAATAATAATAATAATAATAATAATAATAATAATAATAATAATAATAATAATAATAATAATAATAACTGTTATGCATTACATTCACCAGCCAGTGACTCTCAAATTACAAGGTAGCATAAACAGGAATTACAATTAAGAAATTAAATTATCTCATAAGGCATTACAATAATCCTTTCCGATACAACCAAGACTAAAACTTGGTACAGGGACGTAACCAATGTCAGGTTGTAGGATGGTGATATAACACAACAGTTTTAAAGAATTACATGGACAATATTAACACTATCAGAAGGGGCATTTATGATGTATGGTCACTGCTTTCCTATGTACAATAAACGAAGCATATTACCGAAGATATTTTACGATACAGATGAAAAACTATGACCTGTGTGTGTGTGTGTGTGTGTGTGTGTGTGTGTGTGTGTGTGTGTGTGTGTGAAGAAAGCAACAGATCAGTTACCAAAAATCGTAAGAGACAAAGAGTTTTATTTGTTGTGTCGATAGTAACACTTTATTGAGACGGTCAACCCAAGATAATAATAATAATAACAACAATAATAAACAATTATTATTTTTATTACTTATTATTTTTTATTATTAACTTGTGATGACATTAACGGGTTTCCGGCATAAGGAACAATAATATTACCTTGGGATTACCTTTCTATATTTAAGCTAATACCGACACACTAAAATGTAACAGACAGATGCACCACCAACTAGCCGTGACAATACTCACATAACTTTACTATGCGAGGGATAAAAGAGTCATAATGTCAATCAATAACAACAATAAACAGCAATGGTAACAATAACAACTATACCTTCAATCCGGATAACAAAAATATCACTCAAGAAAAACAGTCACCTGAAAACAGTCAGATATTTACCAGTCAAAACAGTCATATATTTACCAGTCACGTAAAGGAAGTCATTTATTCACGAGTCATGTTAAGACAGTCAAATATTTGCCAGTCAAGACAGTCAGATATTTACCAGTCACGTAAAGGAAGTCATTTATTCACGAGTCATGTTAAGACAGTCAAATATTTACCAGTCAAGACAGTCAGATATTTACCAGTCACGTAAAGACAGTCATATCTTCAGCAGTCTCTAACTACGGTATAACCAAACCTATACATGATACCAATGTACGCACTATTTACCCGACCCATAATGATTCAGGCCAATGAAAGAACAGCGTTAAGGTGTATGAAATATATTTGACATGACAAGCAAAGAGACAGGATGTGACATGAAGGACAAAGACTTCAGACCAATAAAACATGTCACATACAAGGACTAAGAAGATGGTTGTCACTGTCTTACAAGATGAACCAGATAAATAGTTAACCAGGGGAATCTAATCCTTTATTGCATCCCGCGAGATAAGACTACACCCAGAAGTATAAGTTCCATAGAGAATCCAATGTCTATTGTGTGTATTTGAGTTTATTACACCTTACACAGTGACAACTATCCAACCAAGTCAAATGGGGACAACTTTGGGGGGGTTTTATCAGTAGGTTAATGGGTATTGGTTCTTGTGGGTTAAATACTCGGTTAAGACATTTAAATTAGTTTAGGTATTGTAAAGTTATATTAGGTTAGGTTAGGTTAGGTTAGGTTAGTAATGGTGTAATTTCTGTACAGACTGTGTAATGATTATTTACTTCGGTATAAAAAATAAATAAAAAATAAATATAAAATCGATAAACGTTTTATAAAATGTACAGTGACAACAAACCAAAGAGGAAAACAGCAGTTAAAAAAGCTGAACTATTGAACACTGTAAACACTAACAATTGTTAAAGGTGCCACACAACCTTAGTTGATGAACCATTTACAGACACGCAAACTGAAAAACAAAATTCTTGGCATATAAATGAAGAGTAGAATTTACAAATATTGATATAAAGTATAATGGCACTAAATTCGTAATCTGACCTACACATCTCAGAGTAAACTTGACAGCTGGCTAGTGGGTTAACAACTGCACTGCGGTAGTTGAGTTGTTTAGTTGGGGTTTCAAGCTGGTTATATGTCAGGACGCCAAAAATGATGAGGGTAGTCTGTGAGGGTCGAAGTCAGTTCCGGAAGTTACTGTGAGTGAACTGAAGGGTCGGCTGACTCACATATGCCCCAACCCTAGACATGACGGTATATATATGTGTGTGTGTGTGTGTGTGTGTGTGTGTGTGTAAAAGTAATAGGAGTAATAATAATAATAATAATAGAAATAGGACATAAACAACCTCTCAGTAGAGATGGGTTACTGTATATTTCTCCATAGTGTGAACAGGACCATCGCCACCATCTCCCGGAAGTTGATTTATCATTGATGTAAAATGGGCCTCGCACTGGTACCCCCGTCCCCTCCCTTCCCTCCATCTCCTCTTCCAACAACACCCCCTCGCACCGGTAACCCCCCTCCCCCCACCAAAAGAAAAAACAGATACAATAAAACACCATTCATGATATGGCTTCCACTGATGCAGCCATCCTGATGTCATCATGTCGCCATTTATGACAAACATTCTAAAAAACCTTGTCTGTGGTGTCATATGGCTGTTTATGACACATGTTAAAAGTTTCTTGACATTCACTAACAGCATAAATAACCTGAATTATCTATCGTCATACGTCCAGTCATGAGAGATATTCTACATGTCTATTGAAGCGGTCAATGTGTCATATGAATATTTGCCACCCATTCTATAACACCATCAAACATCCTCACTACATTATCAAGAATCCCACACAATATTTTTTCTTTTCATGTCAAGGATTTTTACTTAATTACGTATTTAAATTGGATACGGAAGGCTGAACGCACCGAGGCAAACATATTCCCCTTTAAAGAATAAGAAAACAAGAATATTTAATACCCACCAGGAAAAAAATATGTAGATTATCATTAAAACTGTGTATTGACTGACATACGGTGAACAGTGATATAAAGATCCTGGTAGCTGATTCCACAATATCATTAAAGACTGATAAAAAAACACAACAAAATACATAATTTCTACATTAATTCACTACATAAGTTTACATACAATTATTATCTTTCATTCTTTATTTAAATTTATTCTTTTTATTTTATTTATTTATTTTATTTTTATTTTTTTTTTCAATTTACCTTTTTTTTAAAGAGGGATTACTCTTCTCACCTTTCCTTCAAATTTTTACCTGTGATTTGGGGAGAATAATAATAATACCACTACTTATACATTTTTTCTGGGGGGAGTAGCGGTAGAAGGAGAAGGGAGGGGGCGTAGGATTAAATTCACTAGCACGCATATCAATTATGGATTTATCTGGTGGGGGGGGGGGGTTACTGTACCTAACTGGATTAAATTCCTTCTGATATTAACTTGTAGTTTTTATTGAAGGTTTTATTATAAATTCTGGATTTTTATAAATATTTTTTTGTATAAATTTCGAGGATTAATTTTTTTTTAGGTGTATTAATTTTAGGGGATAAGATGACACGAATTTAATGATAATAATGTATACAAAAAATAAGGTAACGGAACGCAAACGATCATGATGCGATGAAAGAAGAAGAAAGGAAAACGAAGGAATTATGTAACTAAAAAATAAACATAATTAAGAATAGAATAAAAGGAAAATAAAATTAAATAACAAAAAAATAGGAATAAAAGTTTGAAGAAAATTATATAAACAAAAGGAAAATATACAGAAAAAAATACAAGAATTAAACCAAGATATAAAACTAATACAAAAATAAAATAATACAAAAAACAATGAAAATAAACCTAAACCTTGAAAAAAACGCAAAAAGCAAAACCCGCCCAAATAAAAAAATAAAAAAGTACAAAATAAATAAGTAAATAAATAAAAGGTAAAACAAAACAAAATCCATCGTTCCTTTATCACATTTAATGGGTGACTGAGCCTACCCATTAATGCCTGTTATCTGTAAATGCCTAGAGCCTGGTCCCCATTATCTGTGGGTGCTTTAATGTTCCTCCGCATCAGTGGGAGAAAAAAATAAAAAAAAGTTTAGCGAAGGAAAACAAAAGAAAGTCGCCTTCTCCCCTCTCCCCACACAGTCGTCTCCTCCCCCTCTATCTCCCCGTGATCTTGCCAGCCACGGGATCTTTCTTTCATCTAGATTCGCCCCCACTTCGACTTCCTCTCTCTGTCTATCTCTCAAACTCTTGTTCTGTCTTTCATTTGCTATCTCTCTTTCTTGTCTGTGACTCTACTGTTTGTCTATCTTTCCGTTTTTCTTTCTCTATGTTTGTCAGTTTGTTTAGAGCTTTTTTCTCTCACTCTCTCTCTCTCAGTCTCCGTGTGTGTGTGTGTGTGTCTCGTCCCGTTTATCAATACGAGGGTACAGGGGTCGCTGCCTCGCCCCGCCGCCCGCCTCCCTCAGTGCCGTGTTATTATTCTTTTCTCGACTCTCGTTAAAAACATTAACCCTCTACGTTAAATTTAACTCTGCGCCTTTTCACTATCTTCGTCTCTCTGTGCGTCAGACGTTAAGTATCTTTACGAGTCAGCTGCCGGCCGCTCCTGCTGAGCTACTGGCGCTAGCAGGCGGCGCTGCTCCCCTACTGCTGCTGCTGCTGATGTGATCCCCTTTACAACCAATGACATGACCTTTACAGCCATTGATGTGATATTTTACAGCCATTGATATGATATTTTACAGCCGTTGATGTGACCCTTTATAGCCGTTGATGTGACCCTTTATAGCCGTTGATGTGACCCTTTACAGCCGTTGATGTGATCTTCAGTGCCGGTAATATATCACGAACTTATAAGCCGGTGAAGTGGCCTCACTCGTGATCTTCAGGAGTGTTATTGTGACACTACTGCGAAATTGTTGTCTCTCTCGCCGCCACTTTTTATAGATCGTACAACAGGCAATGAGACCCGCACCACCTCACAGTAGGGGCAAGTCGAGGCTCTTATATGAAAGGGCCAAAATAACCGAGAGTCTCCCTTAGTGGGAATCAAACTTCAATGGAGTCCACATAAAGTTATTTTTTCCACGATTCTCAATTTAAAGTCACAGATGATAAATAATACTTTTGGTTTAGTTATTGTTTACATATATTTGTTGTTTCCATCACCCCCATCTTAGGTAGTTAAGGAAATGGTAGGCTGTTACAGTGTTATCAACAGTAGTATAGGAGGATGTTGTACATGTTGTAATACATAATGTCACAACTCTGTCTTTCAGTCATTTACGGAGGCTTCCTATAGTCCCTCCTTGGCATCCTGCAGGACCCCATGTTTGATAGACTTGGTCCAGAGTTCAAGGGATTAATGTGAGCTAATTTGGCTAACTGGTCCACCTCGCTACTCTCTGTAAGGCTAAAGTAGGATGGTGTTTACAGGGAGCCACAATAAGGTGCCAGTTTAGTGGTTCATTCAAAATCAATAATCCTGGAAATCTACCATAAACCGATTTTTTTAACAACAATTATACATCATTTGAACGGACTTACCGATATGATTAAACAGCCTAACGAGAGGTATATCCTTCGATTTAAAATAAGTATATGAACATTATATACAAAAACAACCCTTGTTTTTCTTAAGTAAAATTATTCCACAATGAGTTTATTATTTTTTTTTGTGCCCACATACTGTAATTCATAGGAGGTAATTGGCACCTCATTGAGTTAAATAGTCAGCTCATAACCATGGTGCTGAAGGTGAAAAGTTTGAGGAGTTTTCCTCACTATCGTCAAGTAACACCACTGAGGTCCACGGCAAGGGTCAAAAGCGCTCAGCATGTAAACAAAAGGAATGGTGAGTGACAAACAGTGATAACCGAATTCACATTTTTTTTCTACGAGCACCACATAAAAGTTAACTAAGTGTATACTGAATATATAACCTTTTTTATCCAATAACTACTACGGAAATAACTAAAAATCAACATAAGTGACAGAGAATTGGTCAGAGTTACAATAACACTGGCGGCTGATCATACACCCGGCAGTGGATACAACTAAACACCCTTAAATTAAAAAGAAAAACTCCTTCAGGTGGATAGTCAGTCAGTCAGTCAATCAATCGATAAATAAAGGCATCGGGAGGACTAAACACAGCCAACAACAACAAAAATGATGATAAGTCCAACGTACAAAACAAAAAAATACAAAAAAAATAAATATGAGGCGACAAAGACTGAACAGGTACACACACAATACAACACAATGCTGAAGGTAATTTTGGGGGGAATTACCTTCTAAACAACTTCCCTTATCGCTTAGTCTTCATTTCCATAAGATAATCACTAAAGAGGTTGAATCATGCTGGTGTTTTCATGACCTCACGTGACCCCCATAACATTACTTAACACTTTTGTAAGGGTTAGGTCAATGCCCCTAAGTTCATTTCCAGGGTTTATTTTTCCTGCCCTAGTATGTACCGTTAATGTCCCTTTTTTCGCTAGTGTTGATGTTACCTGCACAACCGTTGATGTCGTTTTCACTTAGCGTTGATGTCACCCTTACCACCCTTGATGTCTTTATTACCCTTGATATCACCCTTACATTTGATGTCGTTAATATCAACCTTATCATTTATGTCTTTACTAGCATTGATGTCACCCGATATCCATCCTAGCAAATAACTGATATATCCATCCTTACAGACAACACCTGTATCCAGCCTCATTGATAACGTTCGATATCTATTCTGGCTATTGACGTTACCCGATATCCATTTTCTTCATCCAGATAACCACAGCTAAACAGGTATACAGAGCCATCGGAAAAGCATACCCAGACTCTTACGTGTTTCATGTTAAAACCCAGATATTCTTTTTCGATGATCCGCTGTTTGGTTTATTTTTCACAGGGGAAACATTCGATTACAACACGTCAATAATAGAAGAAAAAATTACAATTGACAAACTTGAATATGAAATCTTGGTACAATTAACTGAGAAATTCAAGGTGGTGTTGGTGACTTATTTACAATTACTTGTAAATCCAGAACTTGTAAATTGAGACTTTTGTAAATCTAGAACTTGTAAATCCAGAACTTGTAAATTGAGACCTTGTGAAACCAGAACTTGTAAATACAGAACTTGTAAATCCCAAATTTGTAAACTTAGACCTTGTAAATCCAGAACTTGTAAATCGAGACTTTTGTAAATCTAGAACTTGTAAATACAGAACTTATAAATCCAGAACATGTAAATTGAGACCTTGTGAAACCAGAACTTGTAAATACAGAACTTGTAAATCCCAAACTTGTAAATTTAGACCTTGTAAATCCAGAACTTGTAAATCGAGACCTTGTAATACCAGAACTTGTAAATACAGAACTTGTAATCCCAAACTTGTAAATTTAGACCTTGTAAATCCAGAAATTGTAAATCGAGACCTTGTAAATCCAGAACTTGTAAATCAAAGAGACAAATGACACCGGAACACATATTGGTGATATATTATTTGTATTTACCATTTACTAACATAGCTTATTGTCATTAACACTTCAAAATTTCAAGAAAAAATATTAGTCCAGGTACAGGTATGTATAGTTAAAATTACAGCTGGAGCTAGTTATACACGGACACCACAACTACAAGTACAGAGCCAAACTACTTAAGGCTACTGAACTAAACGCCAAAATTCTACAACACGATGATGATTGATGATTGATGATGAGGCGGGGAGGTTACACGAATCACCACACGGCCCTATCACCACTGCTACTAATACCACCACCACTATCACCACCCCTACTACCATCACCACCATCATCACTACCACCACTACTGCCACCACCATCAATACTACCACTCCTACCACCACTACCATCACCATGATCATATTGACAAACTTCACCCCCCAATCGAACAGGACGAGGGTGTTTATCTGCTTCGATTGCCCCTGCCAGTACACGCGTCACTGCCCTCCCTCGGCCTTTCACACGACACCAGAGATCGTGTAACATAAACTGGTCTAAATCAACATATACAAATAACTAAGTGGGTGCCGATGGTTATCTCAAGTTGAGCTAGGTCAGTGTTGTGTTAGGTTAGTGTTGCGTAAGGTTAGTGTTGTGTTAGGTTAGGTCAGTGTTGGGTTAGGTTAGGTCAGTGTTGTGTTAGGTTAGATTAATTCAGCTCTAGCGTATGAAGTTAATTTAGGTTAGCTCGGCTGGAATGTTCTGTGTTACGCTAGGTTGGGATAAATTAGTCCACCTGTAGGTTAGGTTAGGTTAGGTTGAGTTAGAGTAAGATAAGTTAAGGTAGGGTAGATTAGGCTTAGTTGTGGTTACAGATTACAAGAAAGCAATTTAGGTCGACGTGTTTGCTTAAAACCTTGTTGAGTCCCAGGTTGACCATTTTCTGTGATAGGTGTAGCAAAGAGACCTACTGGAGTTCACCCCCTCCCTTCTTTACCCCCTCCCCTCCCACCATGCCCCCTCCCCTCCCTCAATACCCCCTCCCATTCCTCTATATCTCTCCCCCCCCCCCTTTCCACCCTACCCCAATCTCTATCTTTTTTTTCAACGTGAATGATTTCTTCACAATACAACAAGAACCATTTATGATCTGATTGGTCTATATGACTCAAAAAGGTGACTTATAATTCTAAAAAAAAAAAAACCACTCTACGATAAATATTTATCTAACACTCCTCTTTGTGCTTGTACCTTCTCATGATGGTTGTCTGACAGCACAGGAGGCAGGAGGGTAGCAGCAATAGGGGGACACTAAACACTCGACACATAGATTGTGTTATGGGATTCATGAATGCTGGTGGTTGTCGTGGAAGCGTCCCCTGTTGTCATAGCGACCATCTCTGTCTCGCTGGCTCCGGTCTGTGACAAAATAGAGCTATTCAGCGAACGCACCTAGAGGTCATTCCACCACTCTTGCCCTCTATAACATGAGCCGATACGTCATGGTGTTATGACGCTATAACCTCATTCTTAATTTCAAGTTTTGTGCTCTGCCATCAGTTGTCTTGACTTGTTTCGAGACACGAGAGTAAACACAGACCAGCGTTTTGAAAACATATCTTTGCTTGTGGCAACTTGGGGCTGTGGTCAGTAAGACTCTTGTACCAGTCAGCACACCGCTGGATGATCGTAAGTGCTGTATCCTGGCAATTTTCACACACACACACACACACACACACACACACACACACCCATCATTGTTATCATGAGTCAGCGAGAATCAACCCACGTAATCTACTTTTATACTTATGTGTTATGGACACTCGCCGCCACATTGTCATTGTTGTGTTTTTTCTTAAACGTGTTTATAATTCATGGTAATATAAATAGTGAAGAAGGTAAATTATCTCCCACATGAGGGGTCACGTTGGAAAGTCTCCCTATTAGTTTCATGTTTGTTTCTCACTTCCTCAAGATGCTGGGAGTGGTCACCTTGTTTATATTTATATTTCTTTAAGTCACTGTAGGTGTAGGAGATGAGAATAATCACGTAAAGATTAACCTCCTCCCCCTAGCTAACTTCACCTTAAGTTTAACCATCCTACCCCTAACCGACCCCCCCCCCCTCCCTGGCCACCAAATTTTGCTAGGTTAGGCTAGGTTAGGATTAGATTTGATTAGATTAAGTTACGTTAGGTTAGGTTTGGCTATGTTAAGTTAGGTTAGGGTAGATAAAGTTTGATTAAGTTACGTTAGGTTAGGTTTGGCTATGTTAAGTTAGGTTAGGTTAGATTACAGACAGATTCGATTATGGATTGCTTACGCTAGAAATTATTTAGATAGAGAGTTAACTACAAATTTACCTCAGTTAGATTAAGTTAACTCAGATTACGTTAAGAATCCATTTAATTAAATTTCCGATATAATTTAACGACTCTTACTGCCTTTGCCCTTTTGCCTAAATAACAGTTAAGTATCAAAGGTTCTACATTATTCGTGCTGGCGTTTTTAGGAAGTGAAATACCCAGTCATTGTGTGTGTGGTGGAATAATTACATTTCTAACGTAATAATAATGTCAAACAGGGAAGAAAAAACAACCGCTGTCTAAAAATGCTGAACCTTCGACTTTCACATATTATTTCGACATGCTGAGACTACAAGATGATAAGAGTGTTTTCTCAACTTATAATATCTGCTTAAGTTCGTAATAATTGACGGAAGAAGTTATGTAAATATTCTAAGATTGGGAGGAATATTCTTAGATTGGTAGGAATATTCTTAGATTGGAATATTCTTAGGGGTAACTGGACTCGGCTTTCTCGTATTGGTAGGAATATTCTTAGAGGGAACTAGACTCGGCTTTCTCGTATTGGCAAGAATATTCTTAGGGGGAGGGGCCGGGCTCTTCAGATATTCTCGGGTAGGAATACTAGATTGGAATATTCCCGGATAGTAATGTTACTTAAGTTGGCCGGAATAACCTGGACACACACACACACACACACACACACACACATACACACACACACACACACACACACATGGTTACTCACTAAAATCCAAAACGTACTTGAAATCGCAATCTAACCTAATCTATCATAACCTAACATATTCTAAATTAATCTAATGTAACCCAAACCAAGCCGAACCTATGTTAACTTAACCTATTCTACTCCGCCCATCTTAATTTAACCGAACTAATATCACCACTTGATATATAGC
This sequence comes from Homarus americanus, assembly GCF_018991925.1. Taxonomy (NCBI): domain Eukaryota; kingdom Metazoa; phylum Arthropoda; class Malacostraca; order Decapoda; family Nephropidae; genus Homarus; species Homarus americanus. Next base: position 631,913 of record NW_024727075.1, read on the forward strand.
CCCGCTTAACCTAACCAATCTACGCCCATAATCCCACATGCACATCACACGCCCTTCCCCCCACAACCACACACCCACGTCACTCGCCCTCCCCCCATAACCTCACACCCACATAACCAGTTAGGATTGTAGTAGTAGTAGGAGTAGTAGTAGTAGTAGTAGTAGTAGTAGTAGTAGTAGTAGAAGTAGTAGTAGTAGTAATTTTAGTAGTAGCAGTGCTCCAACAAGAAATAAAATTTGAAACTGGGGTCAAACAAGTGGCATATGCTGATGACCTTACAGGAGTAGGAAAAGTGGAGGGCATCAAAAAGTGGTGGGACTTGGTAACATCGCGAGGTCCACAAATAGGGTACCACCCAAACGCCAGCAAGTCCTTCCTCATCACGAAGCCAGAACATTATGAACGGGCATTGGAGGTTTTTGGCGGAAGTGAGGTCAAAATAACTAAGGACGGCCAAAGACATCTAGGCGCAGTAATTGGCACTACGGACTTCAAGACCGAGTACGTAGCGGGAAAGGTGAATGAGTGGGTTAGTGAAATCCAAGCTCTGTCTGAGATTGCTAACACAGAGCCACATGCGGCCTTTGCTGCATTCACCCATGGACTCAAGCATCGTTGGAACTACCTGATGCGTACTATCCCTGATATCGGACCTCTCCTCCACCCTCTGGAAGAAGTTATCAGTGTCAATTTCATTCCTAAATTAGTGAAACACCCTGACTTAACTCCAGCAGAAAGAGCACTTCTTGCACTTCCACCAAGACTGGGAGGGATGGGACTAACCAATCCAGAGAAGATTGCTGATACTGAACATCAAAATTCACTTAAGCTCACGGCAGCCCTCGCGGACCACATAATAGCCCAGAATGCAACAGGGGAGGTGGATACCAGTGAAGTAAATAAGATTCGTAGGTCCATTACGACAGATCGACAGCACTGCCAAAATGATAAGTTGCAGCAACTGTTGCTGCAGGTACCAGAAAATTTGAAAAAAAAAGTAGCTATAGCGCAGGAGGTGGGCGCCTCGAACTGGTTAACTACGTTACCGATAAGGGCAAATGGTTTCAGTCTTAATAAACAAGAATTTACAGATGCCATTGCTCTAAGGTACGGTCGGCCAGTAGAAGGTTTGCCCTCCCAATGCGTGTGTGGCTCTTCCTATGATGGTGATCACGCCATGGTGTGCAAGAAAGGGGGCTTCATATGCATGAGGCATGACGAGGTAAGGGACCTCACTGCAAATATGTTGAAGGAAATCTGCCGGGATGTCATGGTACAACCGACCCTCCTTCCATTGGATGGTGAGATCTTCCAACACAGGACTTCAAACACATCTAACGAAGCCCGTGTGGACGTCAGTGCTCGAGGATTCTGGACGCGGGGACAGCAAGCTTTCTTCGACATCAGGATTTTTTATCCCATGGCCTCATGTCACCGTAACCTAGCTCTCGATGCTGCACATAGGAGGAACGAGAACGACAAGAGAAGGGCATATGGGGAGAGAATTCAAAACGTTGATCAAGGCAGCTTCACTCCTCTAGCGTTCACAACCTCTGGTGGGATGAGACCAAGTGCAAGATGTTTCGACGCCAGACTCGCGGAGGTGATCTCCGAACAGAAGCAGCAGCCCAGAAGTTACGTTTCAGCCTGGATGAGATGTCGACTGTCTTTCTCTCTCCTTCGGTCGGCTTTGCTCTGCCTCAGGGGAACGAGAGCTTCTGCCCCAATCCCAACAACTGCTGCAGATATTGACTATGAGGCTACAGTCACTGAATGCCGCATAGATCTGCAGCTCAACTAATTCAACACAGATAAGATAGCTACTTATGTATTAGGATATTTAATATTAAGGTAATAAAATGGTGGAGAAGGTGTGGCTATTGGGGGAGGCTGGAGGCCACGTAAAAAAAAAAAAGTAGTAGTAGAAGTAGTAGTAGTAGTAGTAGTAGTAGGATCAGGGTAAATAAATAGACGGAAGGCGACTCATGTTGCTCAGTCAATGTTTACTCACCAGATGACGCTGACGACTTGACGCCATAATGCATCAGTGCATTTCAATACCCAGGGACTCTAAGCACCTAATGAGGTTAATAATTACACTACTTCATTAACAATTAATAAATAATGAGTGGTTGAAATGCAGTGAGTGAGAATGGCGAGAAAAAACAATCCACCAATCACAGTCGAGAGCGTGGAAAACAGTAGGATCAACAACAACAACAAAAATAATAATAATAATAATAATAATAATAATAATAATAATAATGATAATAATAATAATAATAATAATAATAATAATAATATAATAATAATAATAATAATAATAATAATAATAATAATAATAATAATAATAAAAGAAGAAGAAGAAGAAGAGGGGGAAGAAGAACAAGAAGAAGAGGAGGAGGAAAAGTAAGAGAAAAAGGAGGAGGTTTACTTTATCAGAAACAAGTTTTTATTTCCCTACCGTGTGAGACAATGTGAAACACAGTGCGGCACACAACCTATATACGTGGTGTTGTTGTTGTAAAGCCTCATTATTTAGAAGTCAATATTATTCGTTGTTTATGTCGAAATAGGTTTAGAGTGTCTTGCATCCTTAGTTGATAAGAGAGAGGTGAAGGAAGAGTGTGTGTGTGTGTGTGTGTGTGTGTGTGTGTGTGTGTGTGTGTGTGTGTGTGTGTGTGTAAAACAAAACAAAAAACAAGTGCCACTATACAAGAGCCATCTCGTGTATGCATGTACTTAACAGGGCAGGCTCATTTAGCTAAACCAAACTGGGGGGAGGGGGAGGGGTGGTGGCGTGTCAGGGAGCAATCACATAAGACACAAATATTCGTATAAAAGCGATTATTTCTCACAGCTCCTAATGGTAGTGACCAGGTGTGTTGAGTAATGACCCCTGTAGATTACTCCTACATTAACCAAACTAACACATTCATATACCGCCATATTGCCATTTATTTCCCACTCACATTAACAAATATGCAAATGATACCCGTAGTGCATGAAAATCCTTGGTTATTAAACATAAATAACTGAGTATCGAATTCCAAAGTGCTTCCATGCAGGTGGTGGACGTTCCGAACAATTGGCTAGAGAGAAATATGTATGCTTGTAGCCGCAATGCATCCAACCCTGTTACCTACCTCACTAGACCCGTGTTATATATACATGTAATACCTCCTGTAGCCCCCTGACCACCGCTGTACTTGTTAATCTCGTGCTAAACTCTCCTCTCCATGTGTGGTATTTAAAACAGGAGCTAAAACACTTCTCATTATGTGTGGTGTGTGTGTATGTGTGGTGTGTGTGTATGTGTGGTGTGTGTGTATGTGTGTATGTGTGTGTGTGTGTGTATGTGTGTGTGTGTGTGTGTGTGTGTGTTACATTTTTTTTGCTCTTCCACGGGATGTCGTTAACGTGGCGTCGTAATGGATATTTCGCCTACTTAGTCAAATAATAAATGTTCTCTTACGTTTACAACCTTGCTCATGGAGACTATAAATTGAAAAAGGCTGAAAAATTAATTTACTTTTTTTTACATGCGCGCGTGTGTGTGTGTGTGTGTGTGTGTGTGTGTGTGTGTGTGTGTGTGTGTGTGTGTGCGTCAGTGTGTGTGTGTGTGTGTGTGTGTCACTGTTCAAGACCTTCACATGTAATAAAACAAGCCAAATTCATGCCTCTTTTTTTTAATCAATGAATACTTAACTACACACTCCATCATAAACAGCTGTAGAAACTGTAAAGAAAATTGATTCATGTCGTACTCAATGTTAATTAAGAAGTTCTACGACCATCTGACATTCCTCTTTTGGTTGTTTTCGCTCTCCAGTATTGTATAATTGAGCTAACAGAGAGAGAGAGAGAGAGAGAGAGAGAGAGAGAGAGAGAGAGAGAGAGAGAGCGAATTCCCCCAATCCGTGAGATGAGGATCATTTTAGATGCATCTATGTTTGTTTTTATTTGTTGTTATTGTTATTATTACCCTAGTTGGTTCCCCTAGTAGGATTATTAATCACCAGTTATCACCTTGGCCTTACTTCTGAAATGGAAAATATATGAAATAAAATAAAAATAAATAGATAAATGAAATACACTATTGTTTTTTTGTTGTTGTTGTTGTTGATGTATTGTATTTAAACACCTTCCCCATTCTGGTTTAATCAAGTCTAATAATTACTTTTGGGTTACCTGGGAGACTAAAGGAACCAGGTGATTATAGAAGCATAACGCATAACATAACAAACAGCAGTTAGTAATGTTTTAGTGTCGAGTATTACAAAATATGACCATGTTTACACGGATTCATATCTAACAGACTTTATCAATGGGGAAAAAAACATGTGAATTACCCGTAAAAGATTCTGTTGACGTGAATTTTAATACATTTATCCTAATGACAAATATTCACGATACTTACCTGAGTTTAAGTATACATTATTATACATTATTTGGTGACGGTGTAAAATCCTCTAATAATAATAATAATAATAATAATAATAATAATAATAATAATAATAATAATAATAATAATAATATACTTTCGAGAACAAATACAAAAACAGGCATATTCATAATTACTTTTTTTGTTATGATTCGGGTCAAAATTCCCTCGAAAACTTTGGTAAATATGACCCACCTGTTATTAACCAACCACAGCTATACAGTACACCTCTCCTCTCGTGTTCTACATAAATACAATTCCATCATCTGAATCTCTACCATCTCTTGCGTGTTAACTTTCGCTTTTTTTTTTTAAGGTTCGTAGGTAATTCTGCAGATCGTAAAAGAAGAAATAGTGGGTAAAGGAAGAGAGAGAGAGAGAGGAGAGAGAGAGAGAGAGAGAGAGAGGAGGGTCATACGAGAACATTTTACAACTTTGCCGGAACTTGGGGTGGGGAGGAGATGAGAGTGGGAGGAATTACGTAGGGTTGGGGAAGGGATGCAGATGTAGATGTGGTGGGGAGGAGGGGAAAGGGAAGGGGAGAGGGAGAAAGGGATGGGGTGAGACGGAGGGGGAATGGGGGAAGGGAGAGGTGGGGAGAAGCAGCTATATACAGAAATTTTCAGACTAGCGAGTAGCTATTAACCCCCTCCGCCCTTCACGGCCACCCACACACACACACACTCTACATAACCCCCTCTCACGACGCTAACTCTGATTTCCACGCCGCGAAGACAACGCTCAACGCGATTAAAAACTCCGTCGCGAGGACATATACAGCCAGTTAAACTAGCGATTACTGGCGGGGAGGAAGAAGGAACGGGACGCGCCAATTAAGCGAAGGTTGGAGTGGCAGTAAGTGCCGGTTAAGCGAGGTCCAGCCGTCTCGGGAGTCTATCCTCAGGCTGTTCCACCAGTAATTTCGAATAGCAATAAAGTACACAGCGTAATAAACCTCAGCGTCAGATTGTGTAATTTAAGCAATAATGAGGCTTTAATAGTAGTTGCAACGGAGAAACTACAGCTGTAATGGTTATGCTGATTTCTATACAATAAAACTCCCGAAATGGTATGTTGTATTTTAAACTTTATGTGTTTATGCTAAAACTAATGGCGCTGTTGTTTGCTACCGAGCTTTTTTCAGGTTTCCCAGCGGCCGGCAGCCTCGACGTGGTGGCTTCAATTGGCTTCAAGTGTATGCAACCACGACGAGGCCAGTTAGTTAGAGGCTTTTACTGGAGTCTATACAGTACATCAACGAGCGACTGACTTATGATGTTGCTTTTTATTCTTCGACACTGATGAAACTACACGATTGATTTTATTTCAGATGAGGTAGCTATTATATCACATGAGGAACTGAAGGTGATCTGTCGCTCACCGTCTGTGTATATATGGACTTCCATCAGCTGTAGACAGAATCAATGAAATTAAGAAATTATTAATAAACTTTAGGCAAGGTTTGATGTGAGATGAAAGTAGAGAAATAGCAAGATTATATTACTGTATCACCGGATCAACTTCAAGGTTAGCATCATGGAGTTTTTTTTAAATAATCGGGTGAAATTAACAGAGGTTCCTAATCTACGTAAGACCCTGAGGAACCTTGAAATCGAGCAAAGTTACATCGTAATTATTACTGACATGTAAACAAAGGTAAACAGAGTCAGAAAAGTACGCCAAGGTGACACTGTTTGCTGATGACGTCAAAACAACTCGACACTTTGCTGATGACGTAAAAGCCACTCTACAATTTACCGATGACGTCAAAGCAAGTTGCACTAAATTCGATAGTTTATCAAATTTTAAGCCCATGTGGATCACCAATCTAAAAGTAAAGGAATGGAAGTTTACAAATTACAATAAAATACTAGTAGTACCGGTGACGCAAATAAGACATATATTGCTTAGATGGGGATCAGCTCAAAATACAGTTCATTTCAACATAGTGACAGTGTAGGGAGCAGTGTTTACTGGGAGTGAATACACTGATTTATTACATGTTATTGATAATTTTTACAATGGTTGGGACTGGGCTGTTCTTATAGCGATCAGTTCGTGCACGTATGGGCTGGATGCGGTTGTGGTGTCGAACAGCAATTCTCGGACAGGGGATCTCAGGTGGTAGTAGGGGCCGGTGTCGGGGGTGGTGTAGAAGCTTCTTACCAAATTTGCAGATGAGGCCGTGGTGATGGTCAGTGAGAGTCGAAAGGGTCAGTGTGTTGAGCGCTTCTTGATATGTGGAGTAGGAAGGGGCGAGAATAATCTTGCATGCCCTCTTTTGCACTTTTTCTAGGTGTTTACGTTGTGTGGCATTTAGGGAGGAAGACCAGGTGGGGAGGCATAGGTGAGCTTGGGAAGTATGAATGTTGTGTATACACTGAGGAGCTCGTGTGCAGGAACTCCGAGGGACTTGAGTCGGCGGAGCAGGTGGAGACGGAAACTGGAGGATTTGACAACTTCACTGACGTGTGGTTTCCAATTTAGTTTGTTGTCTATGGTGACGCCGAGGAGCTTTGTGGAATCTACAACCTGGAGTGTGTTCGGACCTAGGGTAATGGAAGGAGGTGGGACAATGTCGGAGGAGAGGTTGATGTGCATAACCATTGTCTTGGTATGATTGATGGTGACATGGTTGTTGGTGGCCCAGTTTTGGAGACTGTTCAATAAATCCTGAAGGGCGGTATAGTTGGGAGCGGAATTGTTGACGCTGATCCCAATGGTGGAGTCGTCGACATATTTCCAGCGAGCAGGGGCTTCTCTTAGGGCATCATTGATGAGCATAAGGAAGCAGAGTGGTCCCATCTTGGTGCCTTGGGGACGCCACAGGTGAGTGACTGAAAGGTGGAGACAGCCCCTCGGAAGCGTACAGCTTGGCGTCGGTCACTGAGGAAGTCTGTAAGCCATGGTATGAGACTTCTCCGAAGCCCGAGGTCAATAGCTTTGTTTATGATTATATTGTGGTCGACTAGGTCGAAGGCTTTAGTGAAATCAATGAAGGCGACAGCTACAGACGTTTTTCGTTTCTCGAGATGGCGGTATATGTAGTCGAGAAAGCTGACAAGACAGTGAGTGGTGGAGGAAGTTTTCATGTTGCCAAATTGCTGAGGGTCTACGACTCCTGCAATATCAGCATAAGCCCAGTCAAACACAAAACTTTCACAGATTAGGCTGGGTATTGGGGTGATTGCAATAGGTCGTAGCTGATTTAAGGATTGTGGGCTGGTTGACTTGGGCACTGGTGATACATAAGAGGTCTTCCAGTCAGCTGGGCATCTGGCTTGACTGAGAGAAGCATTGATGATGGAGCAGAGGGGTGTAGCAAGCTCCGGGGAGAACTCCTTGAATAGTTTCATTGGTAAGTCAATGGGGGTGGTAGAGCGTTTTAATTTTAGTTTGTCCAGGCGTTTTGCTACCTCAAATTCTTCTACTAAGTCAGTGGGAAGGGGGGCTGGTAGGTAAGCAGGGAGAGTGGTTGTGTCGAGCCGTGGGAGCGTCTGGCATATAGTAGCGAAATGGTTATTTGTATGCTCAGCTGCGTCAACATTAGTGAGATGGCTAAGGAAGGGGAGGGGGTGTGTCATATTGTTTAGTCCACAGAGTTCTTTAAGCTTACCATACCATTGACTGATGTTGGTCTGCTTCAGGTGTTGTAATTTGGTTGGGTAGTGGGACTTCTTTGCAGTGCGTATTTCGCGGATGACTCTGTTGCGAAGTGACCTGTAGCGGATGTGGTCATTGAGATGAAAGGCTCTGTCTCTCTGTTGCATAAGTCTTTTGATCCGAGGTGTGATCCAGGGCAAGTCAGCTGGGTGAGATCTGACGGACTTCTCGGGGAAGAAGTGGTGGTGAGCTTCGGTGGTGGTGTTGGTATAATTTATCCATTTGGTTTCCACGTCATCCACGCTGAGTACTTCAGTCCAGGGATAGTGAACTATCCACTGTCCAAAGAGGCGTACTGCAGAGTCAGTAATCGGCCTGTGGGTCTTGATGTAGGGTCTCTGTACTTGAGTGGGAGTGGCAGCAGGGGACCAGAGCACTGATAAGTGTGTGCTACACCCGACAGGAGGCAGTGGTTGAGGAGGTTGGTACTGGTCCGCTAAGTCAGTTAAGATAAGGTCAAGGGTGTTTTGACCGTGTGTGGGGAAGGTCACGACTTGTGATAGTGATAGCTGGTCCTGGATATCAGTGGTGTCAATTTCATTTAAATCCCCACATAATACTAACTTGGCACATGGGTACCTAACTCTGAGGTGGTCTGAGGTGGTGATGAGATGATTGATAAGAGTGTCTCTGGTGGGTGATCGGGGCGGATGGTATGCTACACAGATTATAATGGAAGCAGTGTTGCGTGGGTGTGCCCGCAGCACGACACGTACCCATAATGCTTCCACATCTGCTGGGACTTGAACATCCAGGCGTGACGGGCGTAGGTCATCTTGACAGAAGAGGGCAACGCCCCCTCCGCGTCTTTGTGGACGAAGGTGATGAAAGAGTTGATATCCTTCAATGTGACACGTTTCAGGTACAATTTGCCAAGTCTCACATATGGCAACCACGCGCGCGGCGGTTGACCTGACTGTAGTTGCCAGCTCGTCGAACTTGTTAGCTAGGGAGGTGACGTTGGATAGCAGTAAAGACGGGAGATCATACCATATCCGTGGAACTTCAGTGTGGTGGTATGGTCTGTCAGGGTGATCCAGTTCACTTCAATTATTCGTTATATTTAAGCCCATGTGGATCACCAATCTAAAAGTAAAGGAATGGAATATACATTATCCAATTGAGTTAGTGTCGGCTAACGAAGACGAACCGACCGAAGTAAATAAACAGGTATGACTTTCGAAAATGAAGTTAGTGTGTATGAGTGTTGACTGAACATACAAATCATACAATCATACGACTATCCCAAGACATACGAACAGGGAGGTGACAAGACTACCTAAGACCTCAGACAAAAGTACAGTACACAAGACATTACTGTAAAAGCTAAGGAACTGAAATGGCAATAGATAGGCTATATTACAGGAGGAACGGATCAACAATGGACTAAGAAAATCGTCGACTTTATCCCACACCAAATTAAACAAAGAATCGTCAGAAAATCCACTATCAAACAGTTAGATAAAATGGGTCAATTTATACGGGGGTGAACCAGACAGGGATAGGGTCAGAGAAGTAGATTGTGGCAACATATGGGCACTCTTACATAAAACAGGATTAATACAGGTACAGAATTACTTCTTTTTTTTGTAACTGTATAAACAATTCCGTCTAAACTTGTTAACACAGTATCATCTATTGAGTTTATCCTTTAGATGTCACTCACTCACTCACTCACTCACTCACTCACTCACTCTCAAGGGTTACGTTATCTCCTAAGTAAGAAGTCAGGTCTCCAGCATGAACTGTAACCTTGTTGAGGAAAATTAAGACTCAAGGTAGAGAGATATCATCAAGGTAAGACAGAGATCATCAAGGTAGAGAGAGATATCATCAAGGTAGAGAGAGAGATCATCAAGGTAGAGAGATCATCAAGGTAAGAGAGATATCATCAAGGTAGAGAGAGATCATCAAGGTAGAGAGAGATCATCAAGGTAAAGAGATATCATCAAGGTAAGAGAGAGATCATCAAGGTAGAGAGAGAGATCATCAAGGTAGAGATCATCTGGTGAGAAGAGGATAATATCAAAAGAGGTAAAAGTCAGGGTAAAAGTCATCAAGGTAGAGATCATCAAGAGTAGAGATATCATCAGGTAGAGAGAGATCAAGGGTAGAGAGAGATCATCCAAGGTAGAGAATAATATTCAGGTAAGAGAGATCATCAAGGTGAAAAAGAGATCATCAAGGTGAGAGGATATAAATAGGGTAGAGGGTCAATGGAAGTTAGAAATCTGTCAAGGTAAGAAGAGATAATAAATGTCCAGGGTGAGAGAGATCAAGGTAGAGATCTATCAGAGTGAGATCATCAAGGTAGAGAGAGAGATCATCAAGGTAGAGAGAGATATCATCAAGGTAGAGAGAGAGATCATCAAGGTAGAGAGAGAGAGATCAAGGGTAGAGAGAGATAACATCAAGGTAGAGAGAGAGGTATCATGAAGATATCAATAAGGTAGAGAGAGCATCAAGGTAAGAGAGATATCATCAAGGTAGAGAGAGATCATCAAGGTAGAGAGAGATCATCAAGGTAGAGAGAGAGATCATCAAGGAAGAGAGATCATCAAGGTAAGAGAGAGATCATCAAGGTAGAGAGAGAGATCATCAAGGTAGAGAGAGAGATCATCAAGATAGAGAGATATCATCAAGGTAAGAGAGCATTAAGGGGAAGGAAAAGCTCTAAAAGTGAGACTGAGACTTATAATAGGAATAGAAGCTCTGTAAAGGAAGTGAGCTTAACGTAACTGAACCCCTTAAATATAAACCACAAAAGGGGTTAAACCAAATCAGGAATCAAAAAATATAAACCCACTCAGGTAAAAAAAGAACCCTCAGGTGAGCTTCCAAGAGAGGGAAAATAAACCCTTGGTATAGACCCTAATGAACCCAGGAGGTGAAATAAACCCTGAAATTTAGATTAAATCAGGGTAGGAAAGGGAGGGATTGACCTCAAAAGGATGATAAAAGAAAGGGAGGTCTGTTCGATACGTCAGCTATTATGAGGAATGTCAGCCCTTGTGTGGAATGTCAGCCCTAATGGGGAGTATCAGCCCTTATGAGGAAAAATAAATCTTCACTTAAGGGGATTGTAAACCCTCAAGGGGGAGATGAACCCTCAAGGGGGAGATGAACCTTCAAGGGGGAGATGAACCTTCAAGGGGGAGATGAACCTTCAAGGGGGAGATGAACCCTCAAGGGGGAGATGAACCCTCAAGGGGGAGATTAACCTTCAAGGGGGAGATGAACACTCAAGGGGGTAGATGAACCCTCAAGGGGGAGATGAACCTTCAAGGGGGAGATGAACATTCAAGGGGGAGATGAACACTCAAGGGGGAGATGAAATTTAATGGGAAAAAGAGGAAGGGAGTTTTAGCCCCACAAGTACAGTACCAGGATGGCATCGGCCCCTCTCCTTCCTCCCTCTCACCCCCCTCTCACCCCCTCCCCTGCTCCCTCTCACCCCCTCTCACCACCACCCCTCTACTCACTCCCTCGCTACGCATCCTAGCCAGGGCCATACGTCACTGCTTGATTTAAGACTCAAGAGCGAAATACTCCTTACAATTGACTCAAATTTCGCCCCAATGATGATTTTGTAATATTTATGACTTCCAGGGTATTTTATATCACATGTATATATTGTCATTGTCGGAAAGACCTCGCTCTCTCTCTCTCTCTCTCTTTCTTTCTCTAAAAAGTGAGAGAGAGAGAGAGAGAGAGAGAGAGAGAGAGAGAGACACGACTCGTTCACATAATTCCTCCCCTGACAATAAACAGCTCCACAATTTCGAATATATTTTCTGCAATACTCAGGCAGCTGATCTATAATGTAAATTTATTTTCCATTGAGAGAAAGAAAGAATAATCTTTCTTAATTCTTAAATGTTGTTGTTGTCTTGAGGAGAAACAAAGACATCGTGAACGGTGCTTATAGGTCTCCCCCCCCGCCCCCCCGTCGTCGTCGAAAGGAACTGAAATAAATGAAAAATAAAACCACCCAGAAAAATGTCCTCTGCATAATACAGATTTTTATTTTTATTTTACGATATTTCTTTATTATTATTATTATTATTATTATTATTATTATTATTATTATTATTATTATTATTATTATTATTTACTAGTGTAGGAGTAGCCTTCAAGAGTAAGCAAACTGCCCTTACCATTAAAAACACATAAATATAACAAGATAATGACGGCAAAAAACGGGGGTTCGAAACCTGTCATTAGTGTTGCGAGACACGAGAGCATGACCAGCCAGCCACGTGTGATCACCTAATATGAGTCGACGGAGTGGCACCTATCATCCATTTCCAGAAAAATATAGAAAAAAAAAATAGAGGTTTTTTTTCTCATTGATTTTCTCCGACTCTGTCCTCACATGTTGGAGGGAAGCGGAAGGACACTCCTGACATTGACATATACCCACATTTTATCGCCCTCCCCTCATTCTGCTGCGACTGCTCCTCCCCCTCCTGCTGCTGCTACCCCTGCTACTTTCACTATTGCTGTGGTGTTCATCCCACTATTTTCGTTACTGTTGTGGTTGCTACTGTCACTGTTATTGTTAATGTGATTGCTACTTTCATTGTTATTTTTTACTTTTGCGGTTCCTGCTTTTCCTCCAGTTACTATTACTGTATTTGTTATTTTCCTTCATCCTACTGCTACTGCCTCTATCACTTCCACTCCTGGTGTTCCTGCTACTACTGTTCTGCTACTTGTAACTTACTACAGCTACTTAACACTCCACTTGATCTTGTAAGTTCACTTTTATATACATTACTGATACTGTTGCTTACGAGGCACACATACTATCGGTACTGTTCCTTGGTATGAGAGTTCTGTTGTTACTTTTAATAATCTTGTTCCTTACTATTGTCTACGGAACCTAGGGCTTCTTCAGGAGGAGATCGCCACTGTTCCCTTCTTCAGCAGAGGATGAGGAGACACGCTGGTTTGGTTAATGTTATTCTTCTGCGTCAGTTTATAAAGTACAGTTTCTTCCTGCCTGTCTTTCTGGGCTACTGGAGGTGGTAGTACTGTTGTTGTTGTTATTGGTGGTGGTGGTGGCAGTACTGTTGTTGATGATGGTGGTATTGTTGTTGTTGATACTGGTGGTTGTGGTGATGGTGGTACTGTTGTCGGTGGTGGTGGTGAATGGTGGTACCGAGAACGTGTGCAGTTACTGTTCTTATGTCTCTTAATTCTAACTTCCTAAACTTCTGGCCAACATATATATAAGGTCTTACTTCTTGGTTTGGACACCTGCCAAAGTACTTTATCAAAACACAACTAAACTTCAACGACGTCTTTCTTAGTTCTTCTACGGTGACATGTTCTGCTCCACCCCCCAACCCCCTCACCCCCCCCACTACAAAATTATGGTGAGGAAGAGGTCGCCTACTTCTGCTGATGAGCGCCAGACTGCTATTCCCTGCTCCTCCTCAACCCCCGCACCAACCCACCTACCCCAGGCTTGTAATGGCGTCACGGTGTCTGTGTTGTCACTGGTCATATTTCTGCCACTTCTGCTACGTTAGGCATTATCTTGGGACTCGTATTTCTAAAACTTGTGTAATTCTAATTCTGTTATCATTTTCATCCATTACTTAATATTTGTAGCTTTCACTAACTGTTCACTAATTTCTGCCGCCTCAAACTGTAAATTTTCATGCTTCAGTTTTCTTAACATTTTCACTGTTATTTAAGTACCATTTATTCCTTTACTGCTGATATCTAACCTAATTTGTCATGTTACTTTTTTATTTAATTTCATTGATTGGTATTTTTGTTAACCTGCTTCTACCTGCTGATAGGAATGAAGCTCTGGTAGATTTTTACCTACTCGACTCCACGTGACAGAGAGAGAGAGAGAGAGAGAGAGAGAGAGAGAGATGGTGTTTATGTTACCGCTTCCATCTCCGACTCATAACTTAAATCATGCCCCGAGTATCATTGTGCCCTCGTGCCTTTTTTATTCTTATCTCAAAATTCTCCGCCGAGAGAAATTCACTGGGGGAGGGGGGGGGGTAATATCTCGAACACTTTCCTTGGATACAAGAGGCATTCATCCCCACACGACCTTGCAGTTAATGAATGAATGTCGTAAGTTTCACCTGACTTTAATTCTCTGCATATCTCTCAATTAATTGCTATACAGAATCGAATCAGGTGCTCCAGCTCACCTTGGTATTAGATACGCTCATTCATTGTCTATACACTTAATTATACAGTACATAAGCCTTATACAGTATTAAATAACTGTGCCGGGCGCGCCACCACCGTCATGGTCACTTGTTGTGATTCTTATCAGCTAATGCCGATCAGCTGACTCATTCACCAGGATTCTTGGCCCTTGATGAAGCTATGTTGTTCCGGGTCGCTGTTGGACGGTCACTCGGAGCGTTTGTTGACTGTCATGACTGTGTTGATTGTCATGACTGTGTTGACTGTCATGACTGTGTTGATTGTCACTGCTGTGTTGACTGTCATGACTGTGTTGACTGTCACTGCTGTGTTGACTGTTATGACTGTGTTTACTGTGTCATGACTGATCACTATATTGTGCCTGCGTTTACTATACCATGGTTGTGGTCACTCTTGCCATGACTGTATCTACTAAGCCCTGATAATGTTTGCCAGGGTATATGTACACCTGTTTACATTCTTATAGTTTAGTTTACCGGCTGATAATTCTGTATACCCCGTCATGAGAGCTAACACGCGGTCATGAGTACTTACGGGTCATTGACTCTGATCACCGGGTAAAGGTATTCTTGGCTGCCGGGATCATGAATATATTAAGTGGTTCCTTAGTAAGGTAACTGCGTCGTGTGTGTGTGTGTGTGTGTTTAGTCATGTGTGTGTTTGTTTACAGTCATGTGTTTGTTTACCAAGTCGTATGTGTGTTTACTAATTTATATGCGTATTTACTGGACCACTGAATGCAGTAAATCATCGAGACAATATAAATCATACAAATTAATATCTTTTATATAAACATTGGGGGTAATTTGTATACAGCTTAAGTAATTCCAATTTATCTACAGCCTTAAGGTGTACAGGTAGCTAAAGCAGGTGTTTACATTGTTTACATTACAACACGGGTAAACACGCCATTACAGCTGACTGAATTATAAGAATTTCGAAATGGATCACTGTATTATTATGTTCGCTGGACCACAAACTGTCGAGGTTACAGTGCGATACAATTTTGCACAGTTCAAACAATCCACTTCAGCTCAACAAATAATGTAATATGTTAAATAAATCACCAAGACTATGTGTTAACCGCGCCGTGATTTATTTTACTTGCCAGTGACAGCAAAAAAATCACCAAGCCCATATGTTAATAATGATTTACTTTATTTTACACCGAGAAAAAATCCACTTTCCTTTACAACGACGTATTTTCAAGTCTCTATCTTTCTTGGTATAGTAATGGCTTTAAGTTAAGTATTATTGATTTATGTCTCCTCTACGAAAGACAGACATAGACAAAGACATATTAACAAAAAAACTTGTATTTTTATATTCTTTCCTCCCTCCGAAAGGTTTAGAGACATTTTACAGAACAGGAATCGAGCGGCTGGAATCTTGGAATCCAGGACGGAGACACATACCCGGCGTTCCAGTTGGCCGCATGAAGGGTCCACACCGTTCATCATCCAGGCTGATCCCGGCCACAGTCTCCAAGTCCAGACCGGCCTCTCTCTCTCTCTCTCTCCCCCCCTCCCTGTCTCGCATTGGCTCTTGTTGCCTTACTAACTCTCTCATTGGTCCCCCCCCCTCAACCTTACCATGACAACTCACTGTCCCATTGGTCAACACTTCCCCTCAACCTTACCATGACAACTCACTCTCCCATTGGTCAACACTTCCCCCCAACCTTACCATGACAACTCACTCTCCCATGGTCAACACTTCCCCTCAACCTTACCATGACAACTCACTCTCCCACTGGTTGGTCATACTTTAACATAACTCGCTCTCCCATTGGTCAATACTCCCTCCCCCTCTTACCAAAACTCACTCTCCCATTGGTCAATATTTCCCCTTACTCTTACCATGATAACTCACTCTCCCATTGGTCAACACCCCCTCCCCACCTTACCATAACTCACTCCCACATTGGTCAACACCCACCTACCCCCCTTTTACCATAACTCACTCTCCCATTGGTTACCATTGGTCGGCTAGATTACGATAACTTTGTCTCATTGGACGAGTAGATTAAGATAGCCTTGTCTCATTGGTCGGATAGATTATAACCTTATCTAATTGTGTGATTTATTGTTGTTAATGTGATCCCATCTGTCAATTTACATTAAAACATCTGTCATAGGTCGAATTTACTGTCTAAACCTTTCTTTCATTGCTTCTATTAGTGTTGTTAAAATTTCTCATTGGTCGAATTATTGTTTACTGCTTAAAACTCGCCAATTGGTTGATTTATTGATCTTAAGAGACCCTCATTGGTCGATTTCATGGTCTAAGAACGATATCATTGGTTGATTGCTGGTCTTAGATGACCCTCATTAGTCAATTCACAGGTCTTAAAACGTTAACATTGGTCAATTTTGCTCTTAAAAAAACCCGTTATCACTGGTTGATTTCTATTCGCCATAAAACTCTGTAATTGGTAGGTTTATTGTTATTAAAACTCTCTCCTACAATGGTTGGTCGGTTTAATGGTTTCTACAACTCTCATTGGGTGGGCTTAATGACCTTAAAATTCTCTCATTGGTCGATAAATCTTCCATACATCTCCCTCATTGGTTTGTTTGTGCGGCGGCGGTGTCTCTTATTGGGGTGGCAGATTCCTGTTTGTGGTGTAGCTATTAGTCTGTTAATCCCTCGCGTCTGTTAATCTCAAGTCTCAGTTACTCTTTCGCGTCTGTTAATCTCTCACCTCTGTTAATCCTTTGTTTGTTAATCCCTCGCGTTTGTCAATCTCTCACCTCTGTTAATCCTTTGTTTGTTAATCCTTCGCGTCTGTTAATTCATCGCGTCTGTTAATCCCTCGCGTCTGTTAATCCCTCGCGTCTGTTAATCTCTCGCGTCTGTTAATCTCTCACGTCTGTTACTCCTTTGTTTATTAATCCCTCGCGTCTGTTAATCTCTCACCTCTGTTAATCCATTGTTTGTTAATCCCTAGCGTCTGTTAATCCCTCGAGTCTGTTGCTTCCTCGCGTCTGTTAATTCCTCGCGTCCGTTAATCCCTGATGTTTGTTAATCCCTCGGGTCTGTTAATCTCTCAAGTCTGTTAATCTCTCACCTCTGTTAATCCTTTGTGTTTGTTAATCCCTCGGGACCGTTAATCTCTCGAGTCTGTTAATCTCTCACGTCTGTTAATCCTTTGTTTGTTAATCCCTCGCGTCTGTTAATCTCTCACGTCTGTTAATCCTTTGTTTGTTAATCCCTCGGGTGTGTTAATCCCTCGCGTCTGTTAATCCCTTGTGTCTCAGCCTTGCAGCCGTCAGGATGTGATTGATATTGTCTCTGGCCGGTTGAAAATTATGTGGTCCTTTCATACATACTGTACATACGTAAATAAAACATGCTTACATAAATACATATGTACACAGTATAAATAACTAAAAACACACACACACAATATATATATATATATATATATATATATATATATATATATATATATATATATATATATATATATATATATATTCATCTATTTATATATAAACAAACTTACATACAAACAAGCACTGACGACAAACACACACACATAAACAAACTCAAACATAGAAGTTCAACAACTGCTATTTTTTCGCCCTCTCTCCCGCCCTCCCATCGTACCGAGACAAAAGCATAAATCGCCCCAAAAATACAATATATTTTCCTCTTTTCATCCATTTTCCATTGCAGAAATACAGGGCCGTAGGGAGGAATACGTCGCCTTAAATAGATGGCGCCATCCCTCACCCGTTATCTGGTAGCCGGGATCTGCACTTGGCGTAAAAACCCCGAGAGATTCATGGCCCTTATCAAAACCTGAGATAAGGACTCCGACCCACCATTTTATGGCTTTTTATAACTCCGGGTTATTGCAAGGTGGAGGTGACGCCACGGCAGCCTAATTGTTGTTGTTGTGATGCTGGTGTCTGCCTCTCACCCCTGAGGGCTGCTGAGGACTAGACACCAACATGGGTGGCGTAAACTAGAGTTAGTCTTTTTCTCTTACAATTATATGGTGATGTTATCATAGGATGGGAGGGAGTGGTGATGTTACTGACGACAGTGAGGGGCTGGTGCTTGTGCCCAGGACCCCAGCTGCTGCTACGTATACTAACTACACTGTTTGTGATGTTATCTATAATACTGTCCCTGGTGTTGCTACAGTTGTTGTTGATGGTCTTTATCTACCACAAAACTTAAAAAAAAATATATCTTCTTAATGATTTGTTGTTGTTACGGATATTCCGGGTGGTTTGGTCCTACTGTTGTCACTCTCTCCGAGGTTGTTATAACTGTTGTGTTCAAGTGCTGTTGTTGTTGCTGTCGATAGTTGTGAAGCGAGTAAATAGTGACACTTAACGTTCCTTATCAAAACCATAAACAATTTTCTGATAACAACTTCCTCATTTCCCTCAAGTATCAAGATTATATTCCTCTTCCCCCCTCTGGTTCATGACACAAATTACCAACTTTCATAAACCACCTCAAACACGTGAACCAGAAATACTTTTTTAGATATACAACCATATACTGTACACGCTCCAATTAAAAATACATAATATACACTTTTATCGGTACCTTAGCAGATAAGACAGCATATCGCCAACGTTTAATGATGCTGAACGGTTTTATTCGGGGTATTAGAGAATAATTCTTGGCGTGGCGGCATCGCTTTCCCGATCAGCGAGGCAGAACGAGAGTCGCTTGTATGTTCGGACGGTGGAGCTCGTCTCTGTTTACCGTGACAAATATATATATATATCAATTCTTACGTTACCTGTCTCTTTGTATCTTACCGTCGTCCCCCTCATGAATAGCATAAACATTACTTAAACATTCCAAGAAGATAGTAATTTGCTAACTTAAATTTGTACAAGTAATATCTGGGAGTTTTATGTACACCTGTGGGACTATTTTGAGAACCCGTGAGACTTGTGAGAGAACCTAAGAGATTTTTTATTGAGAACCCATAAATAATTTCACTAACAGGAGAACTATCTCTGTCTCTCACGATGAACGAAAGAGATACATACATACATACATACTGTACATACAATCAACACCTCAACCCGCCAGGATTCGAACCCAGGGCCCACTAGCCCATGACTGTGACCGGGGAACGCTAACCGCTGGACCACCAGGATACATACATACATACATACATATAGACATACAATCATTCGTTTTTTGTTTTGTTTTTATCTTTCCTCTATGTCCTCCTTTCATTCTCTCCTCTCTCTTTTATTTCCACTTTTGTCCACTCGTCTCCTCCCCGTTCCCTCCCACCCACCATCCCACTCGATACCATTTCTTTCCCTCACTCCCACTCTTTCCGTCTCCTCCTCCGTCTCCTCCTCCCCCTCCTCCTCCTCTAGTTCTTCCGCTCTTCCTGTTCCTTTCTATTCTCCTTATGCATCACATCTTCCTCTGCAGGTCTTTTAAATAAAAACAAAATCAAGAACTATATTTAATTGTTATTTGTGTCTGGTCTTTCACCACACACACACATACACATACACACATACATACATACATACATACATACATACATACTCCTGATTTATGTACTGTACAGCCCTGTAAATGTATTCAATGCATATTATATCATTATGTCTAAATCAAATTTAAGTCTGTATATTTTCAGCCACCGGCTGCAACTCTATTAATAAACCGTTTATTATTATTATTATTATTATTTACATACATACATATAGTATATCCTCAATTTATTTTTATGTAACTTCTTATTTTTTTTATTTTTTCCGCAACCACAAAAAAATGGCTTCCGATAACATATATAATCCCGTTGAAACAGTGAAAGGTGAAGTATATACAACAGCCGTGGTAGACCGTATGGGACAGTGTAGATGCCAAGCCTTCGGTACACAAGGATATGGCCGGTATCTACAACCTTCAATTCCTCAAATTGTACAGTTAGGTTTTATTGTTGGGTGGAGTAAGACCGAGTTAGGATCGAACCATTAATTGATTAGGAAAAGACGAGTGCAGTATCCATTCAGCCACCGCACTTCTTGTTTGTACAGGATCAACTACAGGTATAGTGTCCCTTAAAAAATCTTCTGCAGTATATTCGTGTTATGGCTGTAAGTCATATCCCCCGAATGTAAATAAAAGACATTTTATTTCGATAGAGGAAACTTTATTGTTCGTAGCACAGACACGCCGCCAGCTGCTTATGTTGTTATGTTGGCGGTGGAGCCTTCTTAATTTTTTTGTTTTGTTTTCCTGTGCAAGTCTTCTCTCTCTTTCTCTCTTTCTCTCTCTCTCTCTCTCGAACTGTCACCAACAAATAATTTCTGAACCTGACCACCAACACACTCAACATTTTCTTTTCATTTCCCGTTCTTGTCTACTCTCTCTCTCTCTCTCTCTCCCTTGTCTTATACCCTTATTCTCACATGTCTCTGTACGCCATTTATCATCTTTTCTCGACTCTTGTCCACTATTTTTATCCATTTCTTATTGTTACCACCTTTCCCTCCTCCCACCCTTCCCCTCTCCCACCTTCCCTCTCCCTCCTCCTTTCCCCTCTCCCTCTATTACTTCTCCCCCTCCATATTCCTTTGTCCAGTTGTGCTCCTCCACTTCCTCGCCCTCACTGACAACGCTCTCCTCTCCTGTTCATCCTGACAATCTCTCTCTCTCTTTCTCTCTCTCTCTCTCTCTCTCTCTCTTTCTCACCCTCTGTCTCTCACTCTTTCTTTCATCTATATCTGTCTTGTTTCACTTTTATCTCCTTGTATCTATATATTTCTCTTTTTATATCCGACTGTTTATCTTTATCTCTTTCTTTTATCTCTCTCTCTCTCTTCTACATCTATCTCTCTTTTTATCCCTCCTTAATCTATATCTGTCTATGATACTCTTATCGGCTTCTGTCTGTTTCTGTTTAATCTCTCTCTCTCGCTGTCTGTCTATATTTCTCTTTTCCTTTATGTTTTCATTACGTATCGACTGTTTTACTCTCTCTCTTTCTCTAAGTTTTTCCTCCCGCTGTTTATCTCTTTCTGTTTTTCTTTCTAGATTTCTTTTGTTTAGCTATTTGTCATTCTCTCGTTTGCTTTCTCCATCTGTATTTTCTCTCCGTCTGTTTGTCTGTCATGGTTTCTTTGTCTGTCTGTCTGTCTGTCTGCCTCTGTCTCTGCATTATCAGACAAACTCCAGTATAAGAGAACACGATCTATTGGCTGCCAGCCCGAGGGGGTCTTGGCATCCCCCATTTTTTTCTTTTTTTTGTTGCCGCGTCGGATCTGGGTGTTTTTGTTAAGGAATCCCTGTAGACTGCTAATGGATAAAATGCTAAGAAAACAGATTAAGACGCAAGTGTTTACAAAACCTCGTGTAGTGTCAGAGAGAGAGAGAGAGAGAGAGAGAGAGAGAGAGAGAGAGAGAGAGAGTGCATGCTGGCGGAGGAGGTATTCTAGCACTCCAACCAAGAGAAAACACAGTACCTTCACGGGCAATCAACTGCGCCCGGCGTATACTTCCTTTAACTCTCAGAAACTATACGCTTATGGTTAACACGCCCGATCAAGACCTGAATGTAGCTTTCATTAGTCTTCTCTCTCAGGGTTCACGAGTATTTATCACAGCTTAAAAAGGCGCATCAGACAAAAGAAGAAAAATTTATATTAAACTTTTTTAACTTTGCGATCTTTGGATAAATCTTTCACACGAGCTATACTTAAGGAAAGTTTTTTTTCACTAAACTTTCTTTTTACTGAAAAATGTAACCATATTTTCCTTTCCTCTTCTTCTATAAGTTACAAAAGAGTCTTTATCACACGTGGGTTGTGGCACCAGGAGTGGGTCTAGAGTCTTACTTTCGCCCCCCAAGTGACGTCCTTCTAGTGGGTAGTGGGGTCTCTTTGTCTCCGAGTGACTACGTGTCTCCTGGAGGTGATGTTGACGTTCGCGCCAGTCATGTATACACGATGTTTAAGCTGCCATACAAAACTCCATCAGGATCAGTGATATCAACCGCGGCGTCACCAACATAAACATCTTTCTTTCTTTTTAAATCAGTGAGTCATGCAATTTCTCTTATACTCAGTCGCCAAACAAGAAAGGTTAAACTTTTGTTACACATTTTCCTTAATCACAGAAATACTCGCAACAACTTCATTCATTAATTACACTCAAGACAATGGTTAAATACATATTAGTTAGACAAACAAGTTAAATTACTACAAGTCTGTACAGATTAATGCACTGTTTTTATGTAGTTGTTTTTATTACGAGCAAAATCACACTCCACAACTGCCCAAATGAGGAGTAACAGGCGACAATTTTATCAACAAAGGTCACTCGGTCAGATCTGTCACTTAGGCAGAGTCTGATCGGTGGTTCAAGTAAACTAACATTACAATAAACGTCTAAAGACAATGGCCATATACGTACACAAGACATACGATTCATTACCAATTAACAACAGGTGTAAAATACCTGAGTTTCTATTGTACGTAAAGTTCACATTTGTCACTCCAGGAATATATCTTTATCATACGTAAAATCAGAGTTTTAAAAGGCCGTAAAATTTGACCTAACCTTTCTCGTACAGTGGAGAGAGAGAGAATTGTGTCTCACGTATGTACCTATCACCTATAATACGGAGACTCTTTACACCTTGTCTTGTGAGGAACGTGAAAGTAAAACCAAATGTAAACAGTAGGAAGCTGCTCTTCATAATAAGTAAACACTGTCATTCACTTTTATATTTCTCAATCTAACTTGACTTCTAACTCATTTAGATTTCTTCCTGAGGCCTATTTAATACTTTCCTTCTCTCATTACCCAAACACCAACACAGCCCCATCCCCCCCCCCTCACACCCTATACCTCACCCCACCCTCTCCCGTGCTACCAGCTGAGAGGTCACTGGCCTTGGATACAAATAGGCCTCGGTAAAACATCTGGCGCGGCGGCCGTAGACACAGCCTCCTCCTCCCCTTGGCGCTGTCGTCGTGGACATTTCTGAAAGTTTTCTCCCATGTTCTTCGAGTCCTGACAATGTTTAGCTGTGCTCATTGTTAAGTCGCAGGAGTCAACAACCTGAGGACTTGATCTTACAGAGAGTACGAATCTACTTATGCTTTTGTTTTGATTTTCTTTTGTAAGTATTTCTGTACCAAAGTGTTTATCTGTTTATCGTAAAGAGTAATTAAAACATCAAGTATTTTAGCTGAAAGAGTAAGAAAAGCTCCAATTACATATCTATCTCTCTATCTATCTGTCTGTCTGTTACCTGTGTTTCACCTGGCCAATTAGCTGAACAGGTGCACTAGCCAT
Organism: Homarus americanus; assembly: GCF_018991925.1. Classification (NCBI taxonomy): domain Eukaryota; kingdom Metazoa; phylum Arthropoda; class Malacostraca; order Decapoda; family Nephropidae; genus Homarus; species Homarus americanus. Next base: position 655,525 of record NW_024727075.1, read on the forward strand.
GAAGATAAGGAAGAATATAATAAACTCCAAATAAAGCTAACAGTAAAAAAAAATCCAACTCTAATTGCCTTGTTGGACAGTTAAGGAGACAATAATTTAAATAATGAAACTTTATAGTCATACACAAGTGATCGTGGGCCCTTCGTGCCCTGTGAAAGTTTGAACGCTCGTGCTTGGCTAGCGTGCAACCGCTTTTGCGATTTTCCACCAAGTTTGATGAAAAACGATTGTGTCGTTTCGGCTGCCCAGAACACACACACGGCTATTCCTATAGTATATTAGACAAGTGAACGTGGGCCCTTCGTGCCCAGTGAAAGTTTGAACGCTCGCGCTTGGCTAGCGCGCAACCACCGTCCGGCTGACAGAGTACAGAGACAAAATGGTTAATTAATGCCTTCCTAAAGAAACCATCGACATGGGACCAGGTTTGTTCCACTCTACGATTTTTTTGTGATTTTTCCACCAAGTTTGATGAAAAACGATTGTGCCGTTTCGGCTGCCCAGAAGAAACAAACAGACAGACAGACAGACACACACACACACACACACACACACATGGCTATTCCTAAAGTATATTAGATAGATAGATACATGATCTCAATGTAAATCCGAATGGTAATTTACGAAAACCAGAATGGGCGGTGATTGAGTTGGCACGTGGTGAGTGTGTATGTTTGGTGACACTGTGACGTTTGTTTACAGTGTGTGTGTGTGGGGGGGGGGGCTCCTTCGTGGTGACGTCATTCAGCTCTTCCTTGATTCTCCTATATAGCTATACCTACATACATACTTACTGTACATATATACATACATATATTGAAGTGCGCACACACAAAAATATACTCATTCACACAGTTATAGTCTCTCTCTCTCTCTCTCTCTCTCTCATAGACCCCAAACCTTTACCAAACACATCACAAATCCTCATAGATGAACCCCCATTCCCAACCCTAGTACAGCATTATTTAGCACCACCGTAATCAAACATATCCAGGCAAGACAAAATACGATCAGAAATTCTTGAAAGATTAGTGAAAATTCTTTGGACATCTTGTAAAAGGAACACATGACAGCCTTCCGAGTGTTGTTATATACTTGTAATGGGAAACATGGAAGCTAATAGGGGAGAGAGAGAGAGAGAGAGAGAGAGAGAGAGAGAGAGAGAGAGAGAGTGTGTGTGTGTGTGTGTGTTAAAAGTGTCAATTACGTTTCTACTCAAGACTTCGGTCGTGAATTACTGACCCATCACACCCAAGACTCCTTTACGTAGGCAATAACAAGTCATATAACAAAGCCGTACAACCTGACCTTTTTTGTGTACCTTTTACGATATTTAAATGACTTACGAGTTATTATTACCCCACTAATTATTCTTTTTTGGGGGGTCTAGGTAGGGAGGAACAGGTAAATTTATCTCCTCAACTCACCTGGATTTTTGTAAAGATAATTCATATGTGGAAGAAAAGTCGAAATTAATGTAAATATCAAAGAGTATCAGAAAAATCAAGGTTTTATTTCTTTGATATGTGACTTTGTTATTTCCTTAGTAAAAAGTGGAGGATCCGGGAATGAAGCCTCGACTCTGCCGCCATTACCTTCTTCCTGTATCATCTTGACCTCAACCCAAATGTGACCACATTTTCGTATTAAGTTCAAACTCCTTATTAGTGAACAAACTCTCAATGCATTAAAAGTCATTATCTTTTTAAACTAATTAATTAATAACACATTCTTCACGTCGATCAATACAGGGTTGGTATTCATAAAGCTAGCTGACTCAACTAACAAAACGATGTGGTTATAGTATATACAGTTTATTGGTAAGAAAGAGACACAATTACCCATTAAACCTCCCTGCACAACTTCGTCAACAACATACTGTGATCTTGCCACGGGGCTCCAGTTACAACACACAACACTCATGACCAAAATATTATTACTCTTATTGATAACATTCCCAAACCTTAATTTCAACTTATAAAACAAGGTCTAGTTCATGCCGTTCATATGTTTGTTCACAAAATGTACCTACCGATTTCTCCTCGGGACTCAGTCTGACTCGTACATTTCATATACTTGTTGATGTTGTGAAAGTAAATTCTTCACAAACAAATATTATCCATACGAGTAACAGAATTTGTCATAAACATCGTGAGTTTCTGTTTAACATCAAGTACTGCTCATGTTAATAGCAGTACCAAATTTTAATAGGATAAACATTGATTATATTACCCCTAGTTGTGTTACCTGGGTTGAGTTCAAGTACTAATATAGTCGTCTGAACAATCGAGGACTTCAGTGATCTGCCATTTCTGCAATTTTATACACCGGAATGTCTCGCTGCCTCCTGTTATATTATTGCTCCTAGAAACCAATCTCTTAAATCCCGAGTAATGTATGTATATATTTTCCAGGTGTGTTTCTACAATACTAAGCTCTGAAATTCTTCGCTTAACATCCGTGAGGCATTATGATGATTATTGTGACACGCTTCCCTGCCTGTCTCCGGGAGTTATATATATGTACACAAACACACATATAAGCGCACATATAATATAAATACGCACACACACGATCATAAATAAAAGAGAACAAAAATATGAGTATATAACGTCACAAACACATACAAAAACATAAAAATAATTAAAAAAAACAACACGAACATATACACACGAACACAAAAACAAGACAAACACAAAACAAAAACATAAACACACGAACACAAAAACAACACAAACACAAAAAACAACACATACACAAAACAAAAACACACACAAACACACGCACACTTTCACCCACTTATATAAATAATTCATTACACATCTCAGGGGTCAACCATGCATACAGTATTCACTCAGCAATTCTCTTACACACCAATAAGAAGAAGATCATGTCGATCATTTATTAAACTAGAAAACTATCGACTTTAAAGGGAAAAATATTTACGTTACACACTCACAAAAGTTAATAAAAATGTGAGGGTAAACTCTAAGGAATCAACCCCAATTTAAGAGAAGGAACTCACACATAAAAACAATAAATTTTCGAGACCCTCCAGAAACCACTTCAAAATTAGTCAAAAAGAGAAAGTGAACATTAAATCCACTTACTTATGTTCCTTATAACGTCACTTAAGCAATAAGAAGCGTGTGTAATAGTCGGGTGAATTAAGAAGAGGAAGATTAGTCGGGTGTCCTTCTTACTACCCGGAAATATTTAGTCCAAGCTTAAGGGGTCAGTAGTTTTCCTTTTTTCTCTCTCTCTCTCTCTGGGTTTAAAAGGTGTTCCCCTGGGTAGCCATCGACTGCCACAGGTTATTAAGTGTTGGTTGTTGTAAAGGTAAGGAACTAATTACAAAATGTAATGGTGATTTAATAAAGATCATGACGCCTTGAAATATCTTGATCAATAACACTGTCAACAATAACAATAATGATTATACAAATAACAAATAACAATAACACTGTCAACAATAACAACAACCATACAAAGGACGTAAGCAATAACACTACAAAGGGCATAAATAACAATGTAAAGGACGTAAACAACAATACAAAAGCACATAAATAACAACAACAATCTAAACAATCAACAATAGAAAGCCCATAATCAACAGCAAAACAAAGAACATAAACAACAATAACAACAATCTAACCAATCAACAACAACAATACAAACAATCAACAACAACAAAACAAGAACAACTTTCATCTTTAAAACTCATCCTCGATATAGAAAGTATCACTCCACTGAACAGCTTAACAAACTTTGGTGAAAATTTTTTGAAGAGTTATTACTTCAAGAGACACTTAGAGACGGCACAAGGGGCTTCAGTTTATCGAGGAGCACAGTTAAGGCTTTAGCTTGACAAGGAGAACAGTTAAAACAAGGATCCAGTTTCGAGGCTTCAGCTTACCGAGGAGTACAGTTAAAACAAGGATCCAGCTTCAAGGCTTCAGCTTACCGAAGAGCACAGTTAAAACACGGATCCAGCTTCAAGGCTTCAGCTTACCGAGGTTAATTTAGAGTAAGCTTTGACACTAACTGGGTTATATATCAGGAAGCAGTTTATCATGATCGGTTGTTTGGTTGTTTACACTGGGTGGTTGTGTTTATCATGAGAGGGTTGTTTGGTTGTTTAAATGAGCGGTTGTATACATTGGGTGGTTGCTTACGAGTGGTTATTTTCACTAGTGTTTGTTTACATGAATAGTTATTAAAGTGGGTAGTTGATTTGTTGTTTACATGGGTGTGTTGCTTACATGGGTGTGTTGTTTACATGGGAATCATACAGTTCCCACCTCCCCTCCGTTGCCTCTCTTTTTCGCTGTCTCATTCCCCTACTTTCTCTTCTCCCTCTCCCTCTCTCTCTCTCTCTCTCTCTCTCTGTTCTTTTCTCTCTTTCTCTCCTTCACCCTCTCTTTCCTCCCCTATCCTTTTTCTCTCTCTTTCCCTGTACGTCTCTCTTTCTTCTCCTGCTCTTTGTTCCTCTTTCCACCCTCTCTCACTCTTTCTTTTCCTACACCAAGGTATGGGGCCCAGGGTGGGAGGGAGAGGGAGCTATGGTTGTGATGACTCAGACACTTCTTTGTTGTTGTTGTTGTGTTGTTGTTTTATGTGTTGTTGTTGTGTTGTTGTTGTTGTTTTTGTGTGTTGTTGTTTTTGTGTGTTGTTGTTGTATGTGTTTTGTTGTTTCGTGTGTAAATGTGTGTGTGTGTGTGTGTACTTCCACCTCCTCTGCCAGTGGTACACATCGCCTGACTATCACACCCTTGAACGACAGGTAAATACAACGCAACAGAATCTATCAACACGAGGTAAAACACTCCATACACAGGTGACGGAAGACACCAAACATACGATCCTTAACACTAAGTAAATATTCTCAGATAAACCATGTGAAAAAAATGGCTTTAGAACCAAGAGGAATGGGACAAAAACCCTTCCTCTCACCACACACACACACACACACACACACACACACACACACACACACACACACACACATCACACACACTCAGATCTCAGGTGCAGTGGCGTAGAAAGTCTGGGGAGAGGGGGCTGGGGGAGATGAGTGGACGGGCGAGCGGCGGCGGGACCAAATAGGCCTAGCGGAGGTGGACGAGAGAGAGGGAGGGAGGTGATGTCTAGACAGCATTCAGACACCCAGGCCTACCTCCGACCCTCCCAGACGTAAACAATGCATCCTAACTACTGGCCCGAGAATGTGAGTAATGCAGCCGAACGACGATAGGCTGGGGGAAGGGGAGTAGAGGCGGGTAGGATCAAGAGGAGAGGTTTGGGTGTGTGGTGGAGAGCCTGGCAGGAGCTGGTGTGAGCAGTGGGCAGGTCCAACAGGCAGGAGGTGAAGTGGTGGTGGTGGTCTCGGCGCCCTGCCTCCCACATGACGCAGTTGAATTGTTACAAGGTGTGTGTTTGAGGGAGGAGGAGTATTGTATTGCCTTTACTTTGTCTATGCATGAGTTTGTATCTGTCAGTCTATCACCCTTCTTGTAATATTCTAGACGTACTTACATACAGTACATACACACAAACACACATATTACACACGCACACACACGCACGCACGCACACACGCACGCACATACATACGCACGCACGCACACACCTTCAGCTACCAATGACGACTTCACTCATGCTTTAAGCTGTTCTAAAAATCGTTGATAAAAATAAGTTTTAATAAAAATGGCGGGTTTACCTGCAGGAGTGTGTCAAGCTAGAGTCTGTTTTGTCAACAACATGTTTTTAGGAGGTGGTTTATTTTTTTACATTTATTTTCCTCCTATTCAGAATATATGTGTGGCCAGACAAAGCGTCACCCAGGGATGTTCAGCCACACTTACGGTAAACAAATCTTACATATATATATACTGCACCTATATTTCACACCTTAAAACAGTCTTTATTTAGTAAGATGATCTCATGAAGGTTAGGTTAGGTTATATTATACAGTATTGTTTGGTTAGACTGGCACCAACCCCCACAAACACACATACAAACCCCCCATAAACACATAACATAAGGTAGTTGCCACGTATCTCATGGATAAATTGTCACAAGAGGAATTCAAAACATGTAACATCACCGCTCCGTCAACGTCACCACAAGCAGAAAACAAGAAACAGTCTTTGATCGATTAGTCAATTAAAATATCTTTCTGATTTTTAATAGCAACGGGTACTACCTCCTCCCCCTGATACGGGCGTAGGGCTAACACGGGAAATATTAATCCCAACCAGATGATGAAAAGAACGAAGATAATAATAATAATAATAATAATAATAATAATAATAATAATAATAATAATAATAATAATAATATATACAACAGACTTTTTTCTTTATGATTTTCCAATGAAGGAGTATTAGAATATATGAACAGTACACTAGACGGTTCTGAGAGAGAGAGAGAGCCTTCCATGCTAATGATGAAACATAATTACCCTAGAAATCATAAAAGTTCACGTTTAAAACCTAGAATTATCCCACAAAATTATGGTCATAAATATACGGTCGCGGACAAAAACAAAATCCCGCAATTAAAGCTCATATATTGTGAGACTGGGAGGAGGAGAAAGTAAAAAGAGTATGAATAATAATAATAATAATAATAATAATAATAATAATAATAATAATAATAATAATAATAATAATAATAATAAGTAATTGCCTCTTGGGGTCCTGTACCTCGGCGCGTCATGATGCAGATGACCGTGAAATTGAGAACACCTTACCGTGATATAATCTGTACGTCGGCGTGATATAACGTGATATAAACCGTGAGTCGGCGTGATATAACGTGATATACATACACAGAGCGGCAGGGGGGACAATATACAGACAACAGTAAATCAATGTTTACTTGCAAGGCCAAAAAATTAGTACAGTACAGTAGGTGGGTAAACAACATACAGTAAACAAAAACAAAAATTACTGAACAAATCTGAAATGAATAAAAGAGGATTAAACAAAAAAAAGAACTAAGAAACACAACAAAGGAGGAAGAGAAGGAGCAGGAGAAGGAGGAAGAGAAGGAGCAGGAGAAGGAGGAAGAGAAGGAGGAGGAGGAAGAACTAGTAACTTAAATGCTAAGTCAATAAAGTCATCAACATTTCTTCAAGGGCGAGTGAGTGAATGAAGGAGTCAATTCGTGAAAAAATCAGGTAAAAAACTCAATAATCTTCTATATTACTTGATGAGCACTAGGAACTATACACAGTAGTAATAAACGGGAATCAAAGGAGAAAATGGAGAACGATATAGACGAAAAGAATGACAATGAAAATTAAGTGGTTAAGCAAAATGGGATAGAGAAGAAGGATAGGATTAAGATACAAGAATAATAATATAAACACATACTTCTTAAAATATACATAATGTTAAAAATTACAACTAATAAACAACTCCTATATACAACTAACAACTGCTGCATGAACACAATATTAACAACTTTTCAATCCGAGGTTATCAAGGCTTCTGTATAGTTATAACGTGTAATTTTTATTTAATACACACACACAAACAATCGCCCCCAAGCCTCAAACAACCACAATCTAATGAAGGTATATCTATATAACTTTTCACTTATTCTTAAAACTCTGAGGAAGCTATTCATTCTGGACCCCCATCTGAGCACCCAGATATTATTCTCAATAGAGTATATTCTATTTCTGTTAAATGTATGTAATAAAATGTTATATTAACGTTATTTAAGATTAAATGACGAAGAAAAACAAATTCACAACCAATTTTCCTGCAAACATTAGCGAGGAAAGTTGTTTAATTTCCTTAAACTTTACTTGTTCTATGAAGCCTTAATGCCTACCTGTTAAAAGTCCTTGGTAAAGATAATAAGCAAAAATTACAAAATAGAATTTATACAGGGAAACATAAAATAAAGTTAACAATTGTTATTAATAACCTCGACGATAACACTTCACCCACGCCGTAGTCTTGACGGGACCAGTGCATCATGTTTCTCCATCGTCTTCAAATAACCGAGGAGAAAATTATCCCGTGTTAATAATAAGGTGGAGATACTCGTCCGTTGTGTCTGGGTAGGAATCAAATCTTCTCCGTCAACTTATGAGTGAGTAAGTCAGTCGCATTATTTTTTCCCCGTCAGTGTGTATGTGTGTGTGTGTGTGTGTGTGATTAATAGTCATGTGTTGAGCTGCAGGCGCAACTAATATATGAAACAGTTATATTTATCAATGGTAACTTGTATAAACACCAACACTGCACACTAACACTAGGGCGAGGACATACCAAGCTGCTCCCTTAAGTAACTTTTTGTCACTGATTCACTCACTCGCTCCCTCACGCCCTCACTGACGTAGAAAATTCAATTTCTACCTTGACACAGCGTATGAGTAACTCGTGTTTGTTACTCCTGGTGGATCAGAGTTGACAATATTGTGAGTCTAATCCAACGTCCAGAAGTATTAACGAATAGATAACTTGCACAAAATCGTAAATCATAAAAGGTGAAAATTACAAGTCTAATATCACAATTTACAACCACTTAATTTCAGGTCTTTCAGGTCAGTTTCAGCACAACAACGCTTTATCGTAGACGTAAATGGCTCCGATGAAACAAGTTAATTACCTCACCAAACTACCTCATAAAATCTCTTCCTTCCGCTGCTCCTAAATCTGACGCATGACCCTTAACATCCGGTCATCAATAAACGGCAAGAGACTATTAGCATTCAACCCCATTACACCTGAGACAAATGAAACCTAACCTAACCCAAGCCAATGTTCGCTGGTTCGAGTAAAGGCACCCCCAGTCGACCCAGTTGCAATATGGACACCTCACTTTACATTTTGATAAATTAACGATAGTAGACTTGCAATACCGATAGGCCAGACTATATCCCCGTGTATCGAAGGCTTAATGTGCAGTTTATTGTACCTACACTATACGTAATGATCTGTCAAGGCCTATGAGACACGCTTCCACTTTTTTTTCCCATTTCCAATACTTCTCGTTTTATTTGTAGTAGCTTTCGTTTAAGACATATGAACGCTCGCCACTTAGTACAGGAAATAATTTGTATAAGAGGAACGAGGCTGTGGTGGGGAGATGTAGTGTAAGCCTAATAGTCAACACACCCACCACTCGACGCCCACATAACACTGGTAATTGTTTTTATTGATCACACATAATATAAGTACGTACGCAACCCAATCACTAGGCCTACCCCTCTCCCTCTCTCTCTCTCTCTCTCTCTCTTTCTTCTACATTTAACCATTCCTTCTCTTCGTTCGGTAATCATCACACTTTCTCTTCACTTACTACACCTTCCCCTATTAGCGCTACACTTAAGACTCTGACGAAACAACAAAGAATAATATACTAACGACCATCAGATGTGGCTAATTTCAGTATATGGAAATGAGTAAAAATAGAGAAGGAAAACTAGAGAAAGAGAAAAGTGACGATATTGATAGCAACTTAAAAATAGACCAAAATTGTGTAATAACTATATAAATTATCTTTCCTGTGAGTTATTTTTCCTTCCCTCTCTCCCATTATTCCTTATCCTTCTTCCTTACCTCCCACATACCCTCACCCTCTTTACCTCTCCCTTCACCCCCCCATCCTCCTTAACTCACCCCCCATCCTCCTTAACTCACCCCCTACCCTCCCTCACCTCCTTACCTTCCCTACTAGCCCTTACTTGACACACACACACACACACACACACACACACACACACACACACTCACTACTCTCCCCCATGATACTTTTCCCCCATTACTTCCCCATACATGTCATCCGTACCACCCTCCCCATTACTGTCCCCACACGTCCCCCAGTCCTCCCCACTCCCTTCCTCTCCTCCCCACTCCCTTCCTCCTCTCCTCCTCCTCTCCTCCTCCTCTCCCTTTTTACTTACCCCACTCCGCTCCCCTCTTTCCTCGTTAGGGAAGGTCATTCACCCCAACTTAAGGTATTTTTGGTGAAGCAGCCACAGGATACCTTCTATCACCACTACTACCACTATCACCACTACTACCACTACTATCACCATTACTACCACCACTACCACTATCACCACCACTATCACCATCACTACTACTACCACTATCACCACTACTACCACTATCACCACTACTATCACCATTACTACCACCACTACCACTATCACCACCACTATCACCATCACTACTACTACCACTATCACCACTACTACCACTATCACCACTACTATCACCACTACTACCACCACTACCACTATCACCACCACTATCACCATCACCACTACTACTACTATCACCACTACTACCATTATCACCACTTTTACCACCAACCCCTGCCTACTACCACAACTGTCATCATCATCATCATCCACTAGGATCATCGCCACCAAAAGAAAAAAATATCATTATTAGCACCACAGGCAAAAACTATCTTCACCAACACAACCAACTTCAACCACCAGCATCCTTTCCACCACCACTACTACTACTAACCTACCCCAACCATTATCAACCTACCACCACTCTTTAGCACCACCACCATTTAATATTACCACCAACATCACCACCAATTCCACCATCTAAGCTACAACACCAACATCTTATTAACATCACCATTTCCTCATACCACCAATACCATCAACACAACCATCATTATATACCACTTCCACCACCCACCAACACCTATAAAAACCTACCACTACTACCACCAATACCACCACCATCACCTACAAATATCACCACCACAGGCACATGTCCCGTAAGAGCCTCTGAGGCCAAATTCTCAAAGGTCCGTTCGTTATTTTTTACCTTAACTAAATATAAGAGAAAACATCTAATTTGCTCACTTAATCTACGACACAAAGATGGCGGCCAAAGTTATCCAGTGACTCTACCATAAACTAGTTGTTACTTATTATTCTCTCGGTCAAATGAAAGATAAGTGTGGCCAAGACGTTGTTGTAGTTTCGTTAGTGCAGGCTAAACCTAACCTAACCTGACCATTAAGTTTGAACCCCTTAAGGCCTGGGATGGCGATGATAAGTGTGTGTGTGTGTGTGTGTGTGTGTGTGTGTGTGTGTGTGTGTGTGTGTGTATAATGGGCGTCCACACTACCTTGGGGAGGTGGAGAGGACGGAAGGAGGGTCGGAGGGGAGGAAGGACGGAAGGAGGGGTGAAGGGGGGTGAGGGAAGGACACGATCCAAGCCTACTGACCTGCATATACGTCTTAGGCCTAAACTGCAGCCCCGGAGGTGAGGTAACTGCAGTGTATGCACCTGGTGGGCATAACGGGTTACCTCACCTTACCGTTGTCCACCGGACCTTGTGTAGGTGGTAGGTGAGTGCAGGTGGTGGTGTGTGAAGATGATAGAGTGTAGGTGTTAGTAGGTGTAGATGGTGGTTGTTGTGGTGGTAGAAGGTTGGTGGTGACAGTAAGTGGGAGTAGATGTTTGTAGTTGTATGTTGTGGTGGTACATGGGTGGAAGGTGGATGGTGGTAGTGGTGGGTTGGTGAAAATTAATTGACGGGAGGTCAGTGTAGGTGGTTTAATGTTGGTGGTAATGATGGTAATAGAGTGGTGATGGTGGTGGTAATGCTGGTTGGTAAATAGTTAGTTGGTGGTAGTTAGGTGGTGATGGGAGTGGTGGTAGGTTGGTGTGTAAGTGGAAAGTGGGTGTCGTTGGTGGTGGTAGGTGCGTATAGGCGGCAGCAGGTGGATTTAAGTGGTGTCAGGTGAATGCAAGTGGTATTATAGTTAGTCGTGACAACAATACGAAACTACTTTACGCTGTGATGAGAGAGAGAGAGAGAGAGAGACGAGGTGGGCAGACCAATACAATTTATCATTACATCCCGTGAATGACTAAGGAATACCAACAAGTCGGTCTTCCCCCCACTCACTCTTCCCCAGCAGGAGGGAGGGAGGGGGAGGGCGGTCGACTGACACCCACACTCTGATTCACGTTCTCCCTTCCCTTGACGTTCACAGTGCGACTAGGCATGACCCAAACGACAACCGTGATCTGTGTTTTCAGCATCTACAGAAACGATCACTACATTAAACCACAGGTAAGCCTAAAACAGAGGAACATTTTAATCTGAATACCGACTCTGGAGGCTCATTAGTAGGAATACCAGGTGATACAGTGTCAATGACTAAATCATACCCAGACGCAGGTTACACGGAAATCTGGCAAAGTGCCCCACGCACACGCGCGCCTGCGTGCTGAGGAGCCCTATCTCTGTCCCTCACACACACAACCACTGAATAAAAATGAATCGGTCACTGACACTTCATGATGGTATTGTGAGTTGATATACAGGGATGCTAAGGTCACCTGAAAAAAAATCATAGGCTGTGACTTGCATTTTTGTAATGATTTAGAAGATACGTGGTAGGCCTAGGTGCTTGCTGAGCCTCGCCTAGGGTCCTCTAACAAGTTTTGAACCAAGACTTAGCAACAGCAAGTACAACTTATGGCAATGTTTGTTTTGTGTCAGTGAAAAATAATATGACTGAAAAACAACAAAAACATTGTGATGGTAACTAATGATGACAAAGTTTTCTTCAGTAAATCCAAGGACAGTCTCCATTTGGACTTGAGCGATAGGCCTAAGACATTAATCAAACGAAACGATATGCTGTGAGGCAACTATAGGCCTAGCTTTATTTCGTAATACTGCCACTTCCTGAAAATCGAATTTCTTTATCACTAAAAAATCTACAGCGTGACACCCACAAGAACACTGACTTACGAGACACTGAATTTTCCTCACAGAGCCTAACTTACGCTTACTCACGGCCAAAGATCCACTGAACGTAAGATGTGGGAAGATCGAAGCTCTGGAGAATTTTTCCAAGACTATGCACCGGAGATAGGCCTACGTCATGCCTTGGCTTAACCCTTTCCAATTGTACCTGGTTTCTTAACCCTCTGGTGACAAACTTGTTCGATTCCTCACTAGCGACAAAGGTTACTCGGGTCTAGGAATTTGTATATAGCAGACGGTGAGGGTAGCGGCTACTATCTATGCATGCCTTCTGTAGTTGGCTCTTGATGCCTGACGTGTCTCCCCGCCAGCAGGTAACACTCCGACAGTTCCGGGTTCCAGCGCTCCGCCCTCTCACCTCCAGACCTCGAGATATAGGTCTAATTCGCCAGCCATGCAGTCAACTATGGAAAAGCTAACATATTAACCTCTGGGGTCAATGTCCTAATTTTTTGTAGGATTTAGATAACATCTGTTATGAGAGGAGAGTGAAGCGAAAACAACACTTAGAGCGCTTAACATAAGATATTATTACCATGTGTGTTCATGTTCATATATATATATATATATATATATATATATATATATATATATATATATATATATATATATATATATATATATATATATATATATATATATATATATATATATATATATATATATATATACAACTTAGCGCGGTAAACACCCATATTTTCCTCATGATGAGATTCTTTGCGTCAATGTCTTGAGCTTGTTACATAGATCAAGGTGGATCACCTTCTCGGAACGCAAGTCTCACTTCACACTTGTGATAGATTAATATTAAGGGGCGGCAGCCGCAGCCAAGTTGCCTCCTCACACAAAGTGAACATTATATCTCCACTCGCCGCCACCCAACACACAGGGGCAGGTGGCCAGGTGTTTTGTAGCAAAGTTTTAAGAGTCAACTAAAAGTTCGAGTCTGATTAAATTTTATCTCCCTTTCTCTATTTCCGTTTTTTTTCTCTTCCTTAACCTCACACTAACTCTCTCTTATAACCTCATACTAGATCACCTTATTATCACTCTTTCTCCTTCTCTCTCTCCTCCTAGCCCCCTTACCTCCCTCTATCCCCCTACCCTTTCTCTCCCTACCCCACTCCCATCCACTCTCTCCCTACCTTCCCTCTCTCCCTACCCTTCCTCCACTGTCTCCCTCCTGATCTTTCCCCCTACCCTACCCTTCTCTCTCTCCCTCTCTCTCACATACCCTCACTCACTCTCCCTATCCCGCCCTCTCACACACTCTCTCTTCCCCTCTCTGTCTCTCCCTACCTCTTTCTCCCTACCCCTCAACCCTCTCTCTCCCTACCCTTCCCCTTCTCTCTCTCTCTCTCTCTCTCTCTCTCTCTTTCTTACCCTCCCGTTTCTCGTGTAAAGCGGGGAGCGAGGCAGACAAAAGTAGCAACACATAGTAAATCTGAGTGAACATGTGTGATGGGCGGGTCAGGGGAGACCTCCCTTACCGGCCAGTATTATGGTGACACTACACTCTCCACCTCTCTTCACTATCACCTTCACGCTCTTATCAACACTCACCCATACAGGAGAAAAGGTTGATAGTGATGATAATGATAACAATAACAATAACAATAATAACAGCACCAAAATAACCCTATTACGAAAAATAACAACGGGTTTCTCATTGACCTTTGACCTCTATAATACAATAAAAAATAAATAAAAATCCAGATGCATCTATATAACTTGAGGATTATAACAAGGCATTTCAGGTACAGTCACTCAAAAAACTACCTGTACTTGGGGGTGGATCGATGAATTCCAGAATGAACGCTGTGACTCCTGTTGTCTCGGTAGGGTTGTCAAAAGCCTTAGTCTGTTGTGTCAGATTGTCTCAAAAATTTTTGTATAGATTTTTTTTTTGAGTGACTGTACTGCAATAATATTTACGTCACTCTATTGGGGAGATAGTTTATTAAAGGAGATAGTCTATTAGAAGTGATAATCTACTAAGGGAAATAGTCTACCAACTTTAATTTTAATTGGTCAATATACAGTACACTATAACCCAAAAGGACCTCAATATATTTTTTCCCAGGATATTTAACTTCTTGCCCTAGAATATACTTTAAAAAAAATATATAATAAAAATAACAAACCAGAGAAAGAAAAATGTATTGGATCAAGGTACAAGTCTGCTAAGTTTGAAATTAATTGGCTCAGCATTGAAGGAGCGGCAATCTATTGTTAATTAAGCGCAAGAGAAGAGAAGAAATGATAAAAAAACAATGTTTCTCTCTTACTCTTGTGGGAATAATAATAATAATAATGATAATAATAATGATAATAATAATAGAAATAACAAGAAGAAAAAGAGTAACAATAATAAAATAATAAAAACACAAAAATAATAATATATAAACAAAAACAAAATAATACAAATAATAATTATACTTTTAAAACGACGACCTTTAAAACATTAATTAAAACTATATTCACCCATGGTTACTGCCCCCCCCCCTTAGCCATAATGAACATATTGTACAGGTGGGACCACAAAAGGGCAGGTACAGTATTTTACGGTGTACGATGCAATTAAAAAAAAAGTAATATAATCCAACCAAGTAACCAATGATGTATATTGATAATTGAAGGTGTGGATGGGTGTGTGTGTGTGTGTGTGGGTGGGTCTGTGTGTGGGTGTGTGTGTATGTGGTCTTTTCTCTATACATCACTTTCTATCTTATACTTACACATTGACTTCATTTCTCACTTCCCCTCGCTTCTTCACTCTCCTTCCCTCTTTTCTCTCCATGATTCAACACCTCAGTCATAGGTCCGTCCTCCCCCCACTCTCCTTGCCTCACTTCCTAAGCTTACTACTCTCACACTAGTCTCTTACCTCCTTGATTCACTTCCCTCACAGTTGTCTCACCTTTCTACTTCACTTCCTTCACAAGTTCCCTCACCTCCTTGTTCTACTTATCTCACTTACCTCACCTCATTGCCTCACTTGTCTCCAGTTCAACAGTTCACTCAGTCAATCGTGGCCACAATCCCTGAGCCCCAGTGACTACCTACCTACCTACCTACCTACCTACCTACCTACCTACCTACCTACCTACCCACCCTACCTACCCTACCTACCTACCTACCCACCCTACCTACCCTACCTACCTACCTACCTAACCTCTTCATTAATTACTTCAAGACTCACTCCTGAAATCATTATTCGTCCGCTGGTAATTGCGTTCTGTTAATGATCTTCCACGATCGTTGTGTTCCTCTAATTGATGGTGATGGTGCTCCACCCCTTCACCATCTCGTTGTTGTTGTTGTTGTTGTTGTTGTTGTCGTTGTTGTTGTGGTGGTGGTGGTGGTAGTGGTGGTGGTGTGGTGAAGTGGGTGGGGGTTGTGGTGATTATGGGTGGGGGTTGTGGTGAAGTGGGTGGGGGTTGTGGTGAAGTAGGTAGGGGTTGTGGTGGTAATGGTGAAAGTGGTGGAGTTGGTGATAGTGTGCGGTACTGTGGTGGTGGTGGTGGTGGTGGTGTATGAAGGTGAAGTCCGTTGGTATTCTCCATTCACTATCATTACTATAGTGATGGTTGCCTTCACTATCACTTTTATAGTGACAGGTAAACAATAATACAAAGAAATCAAATAAAAACACGACCATCATCATTAAAAATAAAAACAGGGCTTTTCCTCCTTGTTAAATCGTCTTGAAACTGAACAGCAAAACACCTGAATATTATTAAAAAAAGAGTTGGAATATTATTTTTTTTAAGAAGTCACACACACACACACACACACACACACACACACACACACACACACACACACACACACACACACACACACACACACACACACACACACACACACTCTTAACCCTTCCCCCAAACAATGACAAACAATGGATAAACAAATAAACAGGGAAATGATGATAAACAAGATTTGGAGAACTATTGATTCGATAGTCAGCTGATATGAACTAAAAGAAATAATGTATAAAACAAATTAGCCTTTATGGTAAACTGTAGTGTCCTGCCGTCACCATGGAAACCAAATAACGCCTCACTTCCAAAATACACCGAGGGAAATATTGCCTAACTGACTCTTCGGGAAACATGTTGGGTTAAATCTACATAATGTTTCCTTTAAATCATTTTGTATTTCTTCGAGTTATAGCGTTGTACAAGATACCCAGGCACGGACATGGACACACACGGACATGGACACACACGCACATGGACACACGCACATGGACACACGCACACGGGACATTACAATGCTTTACAATCTTTGAAAAAAAACACAAAACATTTCTTAATCAGTTGCGTTCTCAAATTATGCTTTATTTTTTAGACGTCGTTGGTATAACACACATACACACGTAATAAAAGTTCTTGTATGTATGTATGTATGTATGTATATATGTATGTATGTATGTATGGATGATCTTGACGTATAATTAATGATTCCAAACTAATGACTACACGCATGCGAAAGGTGGGTGTAGGCGGTGATAGTGACTGGATACATGTAACGTAGAAAGGAAGGGATGTAAGTAGACGTGGGTGAGCGTGGGTGGGTGTAGGTGGGTGTAGATGGGTGTAGGAGGGTGTAGGTGAGTATACAAGAGTAGATGGATGAGTAGAGATGGTGTGGCGTTGCGGACAGTGGATTGGGAAGAGGAGAAAGAAGAGGAGGAGAAGAGAGAGGAGGAGAAGAGAGAGGGGGAAGAGAAGAGAGTGGGTGGGGGGGATCTGAAGGACCATCTGGGAGAGGAAGGGTTAACCTATCCCATAGGCCTAGGAAGATGAGAGGGTGTGGGTTTAGGGGGAAAGGAGGGAGGGAGGGAGGGAGAGGGATGCCAAAGATTGGGGGGAGGGGTGGAAAGAGGGAGAGAAAAGTGGGGGAAGGGGGGTATGAGGGCAGTAGGTACATGCTGAATTATCAATGCAGAGAAGAAGTGACGCCACCAAACCTTTCTTAAACCTTTGGTACCTCGAGTCTCCAGCGCCACGGTATATACGACCTTACAACTGATGGTAATTTTCCTTTTAACAAATTCTATCGTAAACATAAAAAAAAAAAATTCCGCTGAAATTTTTATTGAATCGATATAGGTACAGCACATAACATCAACATTCTCATGACTGGGAAACTAAAATACATTTCAATTGTTCCCATTATCTTCAATTATAAGAACTCAAGACTTGTATCCGAATAGATTAAGGTCAGTTGGGATTGGTTAGTTTAGGCTAGGTTAGGTTAGGTCAGTTCTGGTCAGGTTAATTATAATCGGTTTGCGTTGGTTAGGTTAGGTCAGGTCAGGTTAACAATAATCGGTTTGCGTTGGTCAGATTCGGAAAAGATAAGTCAATCAAACGAGTCCTCAATATAAAACCTCATATGAATCCGAATCTTAAACCAAACCCCAGAGCAAAACATTCTTCTATTTACTAGTACTCGGGGAGAGGGGGGGGAGAGAAAGGGGGGAGAGAGAAAGGGGAGGGGAGAAGAGAAAGGAGGGTGGGAGTGAGGATAAGTACGACTGAGGTACCAGACTTTCACTTGGCCTCTCTTAATATATCACAAATTTTGCTGAGGTAACGCTCCGGAACTTGTCGTCACGGGGTAGGGGAGAAACGACGGCTGGTAGACTGTACCCAGGGGCAGGTGGTGGTGGTGTGGTACAGGCTGATGGTAGTGTGGTAGAAGGTGATGGTAGTGTGGCACAAGGTGGTGGTAGTGTGGTACAAGGTGGTGGTAGTGTGGTACAGGCTGATGGTAGTGTGGTACAGGCTGATGGTAGTGTGGTACAAAGTGGTGGTAGTGTGGTACAAGGTGGTGGTTGGAGATGCAAAAAATTGGTAGTTCAAATATGTTAATGTTTATGCGTACATGTGTGTGTGTGTGTGTGTGTGCGCGTCAGTGTCAGCTCGTAAGCGTGTACACGTTTTTGTGTGCTGATATCAAACCGTGTGAGTTAGTTACATGTGTACGTGTGCGCGCATAGGTGAAGCCTCGAAAAAAATATTAACCCCTTACTGACACAACCAATCAGATTATCTACATAACAGACACACAAACATACAGACATACAAACATAACAATAATACACAATATTTATACACACATACAGTATACGATAAACAACGTAACATCCAAACTATTACAACATTCTGGCCCGTACCTAATATTTCCAATCTCGACTATATTTTTTGTTGTGCATTCCGGGAAACTGAAATACAAAAAAAAAAAAAAAATCATCGAAAATATGATTTTTTTCCCGTATATTCGTAACTCAATTTGTAAAACAATTTGGCCGAGCACTAGAAACGTATTACTGACAATTAACAGCAAATAACAAGCAGATAGGAATGCAAGTAACGGGTGCAGTTCATGGTGAGCTCATGTACTGTATGGCCGAGTATATGAGGAGTTAAAACAGACAAAATGCTCACGAGAACTTCTTTGTAACATCTAATTTCTCTCCTAACCCATTAAAAATAATAATGAAAGGACGTGTCTGCCTGCCTGCCTGCCTGCCTGCCTGCCTGCCTGCCTGCCTGCCTGCCTGTCTGTCTGTCTGTCTGTCTGTCTGTCGGTCTGTTCCTGCCATAGCGTCAAAAGGAAGGAGTTAGAAACCTGAAATTTTACACACATTACATGGGACCGGAGCATCTTGGCATTACTATTGACTCTAAGATCTTCCCCCGACTGAGATATCACCATGGCGATAGCGGGAGGTTATACAGTATACACCTAACCTGTGCGAACCCGTGTAATTTTGCTAGAAATGAATAAACGCTAAAAAAAATATTTGAAAACAAAAAAATCAGCTGAAAAAAATGGGTATCTATTTATAAGAAGGTGGACGGCCATCACCATGACAACGGTTGCCAAGGAGACACAGCCACCAGTGGTAGTATTAGTACGATAATTACCCCACTACCTCACAGATCCCCTTTCCGGCCTAATTACCGGGGCGGGACTGTTGTAATGACCTCGTCTGGCTCCTTCACGAGATAACACCAATGCTTGTTTATACCTTTGCAGATGTGTTATTGAGTGAAATTGTGTGCGTTTGTGCGAGTAATATTGTGTACGTTCGTGTTTGTGCATATACTGTTGAAAGTTTGTAACTGTGCATATTGGTAGAAGCTTCTGCTCACTTGTCCATGGAAACTTATTAAGACTTTGTGCATGTTTGTAGGCGTTTGTTTGGTTGAAGATGTTTCTTTGTTTAGTTTTTTACACGTGGAGTTGAAAGTTTGTGTTAAGTTTCAGTTTGTGAAGCGTTTTCTTTCAGTTTAGGTACAATATATAACTAATACGAATGGCATTAGTGGTTATATTCGCGCACGCACGCGCGCGTGTGTGTGTGTGTGTGTGTGTGTGAAGCATATTTATATATCTACGTACAATAAAATGGTTGGACTGTGTAAGAATGGGCCATTATTAACTAATATCATTATCCTCTGACTATTACTTACATCACCATCGTCACAATTATCACCCCATTATCACCCATTATCACCCATTAACACCACAGTTCCCACTCTCTCTTTCTCTATCTATCATCATACTGTTGTCATTATCAAAATCCTTCACTACTGTGTTTATGGTCGTTTCGTTACCTCGTCATCATACGCTTCAGCTCAATCATTATCATCAATCATACCTAACACAGCGACCACTATCTTCACTACCACCATCATCATCATCATCACTAGCAGCAGGAGGCGGCAGCAGAAGCAACAGCAGAAGCAGGAAGGGGTGGTGACAGGAGGTAAGGAACACGTCTCTGAACAATGATGGAGGGAGGCAGGAAGAGAGGTACCTGTAGATGTCGCCCGCTGACCAACTGCTGCTACCCTGGCTGGCTGGCGTCTTCAGGTAGGCCCGGACGAAACAACCCTCCCCCCGTTCCTCCCTCCCCCCATCCCCCACCACCCTCTTCAAGCCTGGTAATTAACCTATGTGATTGACCTTTCGTCTCAAGGTAGAGGGAATAAGATTACCTGTGTCAGGGGTGTGTTTGTGTTAACGTACGTGTGTGTGTGTGTGTGTGTGTGTGTGTGTGTGTGTGTGTGTGTGTGTGTGTGTGTGTGTGTGTGTGTGTCTGTCTGTCTGTCTGTCTGTCTTTTAAATTGAATCATAAAACCATTAACGCAAATATATAAAATATAAAATAAACAATCAGCTCGGTAAGGTCTAGATCCATCATCATTACTGACAAGTTTGTGCCAAGTCGTCTTTTAGAGAGAAACAACATTCCAGCTTTCGATAATTTCAGCCGTCTCTCTCTCTCTCTCTCTCTCTCTCTCTCTCTCTCTTCCGGCAGTTACTCCACACACACAATAAATAAACAGATACGTAAACACTCCATCCTCCCCTCGTTGGCACCTCTGGCATCATAAAAGTACCCAAAACAAATATACAAAAACAAAAACACAAAAACACACACACTCTCTCTCTCTAATGTTCTCGTTAAGCCAGTCACTAATATCTCTCTCTCTCTCTCTCTCTCTCTCTCTCTCTCTCTCTCTCTCTCCAGTTCGTCGACAAGCCCGGGTCTTTATTCTATTACCCACATGGTGTATCAATAAGGCCCGAGGCAGCCGGGTAACCGCGGGATGACTGGCACTGGGTGCGGCCTTCAAGCTTCCTCTTAACCCTTTCACGCTGAGGTGCTCGTAGGCCTACCCGGTAATGCTCTCATAGCCTCCCTCCTCCTCCTCCTCTCTCCATACGCTCTTCTCTCTTTTTCTCTCATTCCGTCCCTCTCTTTCTCCCTCCTTCCGTCTCTCCTTCTATCCTTCCTTTTTACCTTTTTCCTTACTCTCTCTCCCTCCATCCGCCAATCGTCCTCACACATACCTTCTTACCTCTCTCCTTCCCTCCTTCTTTACCTTCTCCCCCAGAGTAGTGTTTGTGTGTGTGTGGAAGGCTGTGTTTGTATACCGTTGCGGAGGTCTGTTTATATATACGTGTGTGTGTGTGTGTGTGTGTGTAAAGTATACATGTACGTATAGTAGTAAATGAATTGATATGTATAAATGGGTTTATATATATATATATATATATATATATATATATATATATATATATATATATATATATATATATATATATATATATATATATATATATATATATATACTCACCTACACACAGAGTGCCAAAGTTTGCATTGTTTTCCGATAGCAACAATCACCACTGCACACTTTTATTGCTCTCTTTTTTGTGCAATACTTTTCAACAATTGTGTTTTAGCAGTGTTCTTGTTGACTGTGTTAGTTTTCCTCTCCACTTTTCTTGTTTAACTTGTAACTGTTGTGACTTTTTTTTTATTTGCTGTTGTTCCCATTTTGGAATGTTGCTCCTCTCAGAATTCCAGCCAATATCATAACCAATTATTTATTTTTGTCATGTAGTGAAGTTTTTTCAATGGTACTCTCATTGCAATGTTTTAGCAATTATAAATGAAAAAAAAAGCTAGAATTTCAGACAATGCCGATCAATATATTTTTGGGGAGTTGGTACCAGAATTACAATGTTGTTATCACTGTATTGTTTCAGTTATTAAGAAGTAACATCCGCTGTATTATCATTATTAAAATATACATCATTACAAGTGTTTATTTGTATTTGTTTCTTTTGTATAGATGTGAAGGCGAAAAATAATTATCACCATTATCATCTTTAGTACGGAATGAGTTTTATTATTACAATTATTACAGTGATGATGATGATGATGATGACTAGTATTAGTAATAATAGATAATTCCACCAAACCATTAATACACAAAAACAACACATTGCTATACACATTCATTACTCATCATGCTTAACATATTCCATCATTCCTACTGTACAGGTTGATCATTGTTCACCACGTGTTCACTAGCAGTACATAACCTGAGAGAATATTTCCCAATTTTTTTTTCTGGGATTAGATTGCAATGTTGTCAAGGTCACTAGAGAGGAATTCCCTACTCTCTTGGTGACCTTCTGGCGTCAATACAAGTATACTGAGAGCAAAAATATACCAGTGAACTGCTGTAGAAAGGATTGGATTGTGTTTAAAAGGATTGGATTGTGTTTAAAGGATTGGATTGTGTTTAAAGGATTGGATTCTGTTGTATAAACGATTGGAATATGTTGTATAAAGGATTGGATCGCGATATTTTAACACCTCGCTTTGAAGTATCGGGTGTGTGAGAAGGAAGAGGATGAAGGGGAAAAAGAGGAGGAAGAAGAGGAATAGGAGGGGGGAAGAGGAGGAAGAGGAGAAGGAGGAAGAGGAGAAGGAGGAGAATAGGAAGAGGAGTCCAGTATGATTAAGGTGATCATGATGTGGTAACGCGCATGCACACCCACACGCTCATACACCCACACGCACATGCACCCACATGCAAACACACACGCACTTTCTCCCTAGTTAAAATATTCTAAATATATTTCCAACAAAACTTTGACGTAAAGCCTTAAAACATCACATAACTTATCCACTCATGGCTGAACCACTAAACCTATGACCGCTACCCTATAACAACAGTCAATTAAAACACCTTACCTAATACCTATGGCTAATAAAGCGGAATATTTTCTCTTAATACAGGTAATGAGCGACTCTAAACACCTTTAATTACACTTCAGGTATACCTTCCTAAAATCGCATATAAACCTTAAATTCAATTCCTCCCTTAAATACAACAATTCCCCCCAAAGTTAAACAATTACAAGCACGAATAACAAAAAATCTTCAGCTATTAAAAGTTTCCTCCTAAAACTTGACCATCGATAAACAACTTTTGCAACAGACTAGCGATCGTTGCAACACCAAGTCAACTGTTGGAAATATTATTAGCTTTAGTCATTAGAGGTAAGCAATATACTTGTTCTCTCTCCCAGGTAGACAGTTGAACTCTTAAGGGCTATAGCTATATTTGGGGAAAAAGGTTCAAGAAGTCCCAAGACCTTTCTAAGAGCAGGTAACACGGAAATATCTCTAAGACTAATAATAATAATAATAATAATAATAATAATAATAATAATAATAATAATAATAATAATAATAATAATAATGATGATGATGATGATAAACACGGACTTTATTATATCCATCAAGAACAAGAACCAAGGACATTTTTAAGCCCAAATCAATTACCTTTATTTACCCCCATCGTTAGGTATCGAATTATTTATTGATATACAAAACACAATAATAATAAAAATATACAGACCAATTTATATAAGTTTACAATGCCTTCAAATCGAACTCTGAGCCACCCTCCCCAGTCTTTCCCCCATCCCCGCGTCCCCTTTCCCCCAGCGTCCCCTTACCCCCAGCGTCCCCTTACCCCCAGCGTCCCCTTACCCCCAGCGTCCCCTTTCCCCCAGCGATCCCCTACCACCTGCGTCCCCCCTCCCCCTTCCCCCAAAAATATCTTAATATTAAATTATCACCCGCTGAAGGTAATTACTGTCACGTTAAAACTACCAACGATGAATTTTACAACAATTTACTAATATATTACAAAACTGAAAGTGACGGCATTATGCTTAAGAAAATTAGCATAACGTATAGAAATCTTTGGGTTATTTTATCACTATCACTTCATAGCTTATTAACTACCAGGTGTTAAGTCAATTCATGATCTGACTTACGAGTTTAACTTTCCAGTAATCATGAAAAAACGTAAGATTGAAGAAAAAATCGTGTATCGTCTTATGTTTTTTTTTACCTTAAGATCTTTTAAAGGAATATGACATGACCTAAGAGAAAAGCCAGTCAAAGGTCAACGTAACTGACCACAATAACAACAGACGTAACTAATTCGGTCGTGTAACAAATCGTGCTGCAGGTAATGCCAGTTAAAAATTTTGACTGACATGTTTAATCAATCAGGAATCTCTCGTGATACAACTATCACACATCTCAGTCATCAGGTGTAATGCTGTAACATGCGGAACAAGCACTGGGACGATGTATAACAAGCACACACCAGGCTTAAATATATACACTCACACACGCACACATACACACTAACACGCATAATTCTCTAAACATACAAACCTACCACACACACACACACACACATACTCACTCCTCACACACACACACAACGTCGACCTCCCTCACCTTCCCCTATAAGAGAATACATTAGGGTCTAGGGGCAGCTGGCCAGGTGGCTCCCTCCCCCTTCCCCACCAACCAACCCTCTGACTCAACGCTTAAGGAGCATATTGCCAGCTAGTTCCGGTTCATTTAAGCGCATATATCTGAATACAGGCCGCCTAATAGCCGTTTTGGGCCGCTGTCCGTTTCTCATATTTTCATCAAATGACTAATGGAGCGACGAAAGAACGATGGCGGAACGAAAATGGAATCTATTACTACAGGGTGATTCTCTTTAGCTCAACAAATCGCTTCCAGTCACTGGGGCAAAAAATTAGAACAATAAGCATTTTTTTTTTTAGAGTTGTGTGTGTGTGTGTGTGTGTATGTGATTTCTGCACATCTTTTGATTCTTCTCACACACACACACACACACACACACACCAGTGACATTCTTTTCCGTCTCTTTCTTCCCTCTTCTTAACCATTCCCACTTTCTTCCCCGTCTCTTTCTTCTCTATTCTTCGTCTTTTCTACACCAACGATTCTTCTCATTGCATATGTTTCAGAGTCTTGCGTACACCAGTAACATTTTGCCTTGCCTCTTTCAGTCTTTTCTACATCAAAAAGACTTCTTCATTCTTCCCCTCTTTAAGTCTTGTCCATATCGGAAACCTCCCATCCTCTCTACATCAACTCATTCCCTCTTGACTTGCATGAGTAACTACAGTAAACGCCTCCTTGTCCCCTACTGTCTTCATTTCTACCCTTACATGCCACTACACAATACACCACCACCACACCATCACCATACAACACACCATCCATCACCATACAACACACCATCCATCACCATACAACACACCATCCATCAATCAGTACGTATATTTTTCAACTGTTCGCCATGTATGATCAAAACTACATGTCAAAAGTACAAATATTAATAAAAAAAAATGTTTTCCTTCGTACACACTGTGAATATTGTTAAGTTTCAGAGTATAGTTAAAAATAAATAAAAAATAACCAATTTTTTTCTTCACTTTAGCAATAATTAACAGGTATTTTACAGGTGTATGTTCCTAAGGTGGTTCAAAGGTGGTTATGTGCAAACGTGGTTATCATCGTGTCGACGAGATTTACTGACTTGACTGAAATTCCTCTCTCCCCCCAAACGAGTTCCGGTGAGTTTGATAAGTGTCATGATTTTCTTGTTATTACTAATGTCTGTATGTTTGTTTTTGTATCCTTGCTTCTCTTCCCTCGTGCATCCTCAAGCCCTATGTCTTACGTTCTCATTATCTAATTTTCTTCACTTTCCTGTTCTTCCAGATATTTTCTCAGGTGGCAGACCAGGAGTATCATCATCATTTATCATCATCATTATCCTCATTATCCTCATTTTCATCTTCATCATCATTAGTTGAAGAAGCTGTTTCGTAATATTGACAATAAACACTATTACTTGATCCATTCATCACTATCCCACTACCGTAATCATTATCACCAACAACACCATTATCACCACTATCACCATTGTCACCAACATCATTATCACTATTTTCACCATCATTATAACCAACAATATAATCACCACCACCGCCATCACCACCATTATAACCAACATCAATATCACCACCACCACCAACACCATCACCAACACTACCTCCTCCACCTTGACCAAAAACTCGAAATATAACCCGTCTTCTACATCCTCCCTACCTCCTTCATCTTCAACTCTCCCCCAATCTCTTGTCTTATTCCTTCCTTTATCCAGTTTCTACCACCTATTTTTACCTCTCTCTTTCTCTCCCCACTTCACCACACTACCTACCTCCTCTTCCTTCTCACCTCCACCTCCTCCTCATCTTCCTCACCACCACCACTCCTCCTCCTCTTCTTCTCCTTCCTCCACCTCATCACCATCTGCTCTTCTTCTTCTTCTTCTTCTTCTTCCTCACCACTACCTCCTCACCACCACATGCCTCTCCTCTCTCCTCCCATATCTCGATCCATCTCTACAATTATTGGAATTTTATTTAACCTATCATTCCACTAAGTACATCCGCGGTTTCACAAAATTAAGGTCCCGCCCGTTCCGCCTGCTAGCGTCGTTACATTTTCCAGCGTGCAACTTTTTACCTTAGTGAAGTAATAGTGTGGAACGGACCGCAGCCACAACCTCTCAAATTACAACATTTCCTGTATCAAAGTTTGCAATTAGAAGACTACAAGGCTAATCACAAGACCACAACCACACTCTTATGTATGTGTCATATATGTACATAGATAGATATATAAACAGAGAGAGAGAGAGAGAGAGAGAGAGAGAGAGAGAGAGAGAGAGAGAGAGAGAGAGAGATTATCTTTAGTTTTCCTTTTTTTGTAGGTCCTGGCATCACTATAATGGATATCTTATTTCAATTGTGTTTATCTATCTTTTTTTTACCAGGATAACCTATTGTGCTTTATAATTTACAATAAAGAGCCGTTAGTTTTGATCATTGTAGAGAAAAAAAGGGAATCTTATACCTCTTTTTATCCGACTAAGTATGTAGCGCATCTCTCTCTCTCTCTCTCTCTCTCCTGATCTTCTAGGAGTTTTTCTTACCCGGTAAAAGATAAGCTTTTCTCTTTCGTTTAGTTGGAATCTTTGTGAAGGAAAAATACAAAGGAACACTTTTCATGTTTTCTTTATAAAGTAAGAGAGAGAGAGAGAGAGAGAGAGAGAGAGAGAGAGAGAGAGAGAGATAGAGAGAGAGGACAGACAGACAATGAATTTTCACTCCTCTTATAATTATATAAAGAAGTTCACAAACGCTGAACCAAACACGATTACTCCTGATGTAAATTATTATTTATCTTTCGGTAACTGGACGCTTGTTTATCCCACTTTAATTTCTCATCACTAACTACTGTAAACAATTAACCTGGTTCACGTGAAAATTAGCCTCCCCCCCCCCCAACTTATTTCATTTGATTAATTAAATGCTCTAATGTTAGCTGGGAGGTGTTAGGTTTGGTTTTGGGTTAGGTTGGTGAGGTTGAGTTGGTGAGGTTGGGTTTTGGGTTTTGGGTTAGATTAGATTAAGTTAGGTTAGGTTAATTAAGGTATTCATAAGGTGAGATAAACAGGAGGGTTAATCAACAAAAAAAAAAAATACATCAATATAAACCCGGAAGCTAATGACCCATCTCTCCCTGGACACCTAAAGCCATGGGTCAACCCGGACTTAGTGGCAATATTTTTTCTGCCGACTGTCAAGGGGTGTGATGGAGGGGGGTGTGGTCGAGGGGGATGTAGTGAGGGGTGGGTGTTAATGGGGCGTTTAACTTGTCTATACCAGAAACTATGAATATATGAATATCAAATTTATGAGGGCTTTTTTCCCCCGCAATTACTTACCAGTTTTAACCAAGACAACAGGACGCCATTTCACGAGCATTTACCTAGAATGTGGAAATGTAGGTATTAGACACACATTCTTGGGACACTGTTCACTTACTGTAGAAAGCTGTATGGATATGAGATGGGGAGGAAGTGAGGAAGGAGAAGAGGAGAGGAGGGAAGATGAGGATGAAGAAAGAACGGCAGGAGAGAAAGAAAGGGGAGAGAAGAGAGGAAGAGAGGATAGAAGGGAAAGAAAAGGAAGGGAGGATGGCAGGAAGGAAAGAAGAAGAAGAGGAGGAGGGATAATAATAATAATAATTACAGTAATAACAATAACATAAGAACAAAAGAACAGGACAAAAACACGAACAACAGCAACAATCAAGATAAAGTTTGGAGGAAGACAATGAAGAAGAAAAAAATTATAAAAGTGGTGGAAAGAGGAAGGATATATGAGTAGAGGAAATAGGTAAAAATGATAATGGAACAAAAAAGGAACAAAATAAAATAGCAGTGATATATAACACAAAGTTTCAAATATCTTCATCCAGTTTAATTTTAGATTGTTATCACCTTTACCACACACACACACACACACACACACACACACACACACACACACACACACACACAGTTATCAGGTACAATTAATTAACTAACTTAGGTGCCTCCTACACCCACTAAGCTAAGCACTAGCCCATCGACTACCTATTGAAATAAAACTAATTAATACCTGCATACTATACCTGTGTGTGAGCTTAGGTCTTTCCATGATCTAATATATTATTTTTTTTACCCAATGATGGTTGACCAAACGCCCATGGATCAGTACACGGCTTAAGTGGACAGACGCCAGATTAAGTGTCACTCAGATGTAAGTATAATATGCTGGCCATGAAGCTAACAAGAAGCTCCACTGTTAACGTGGCTGAAAACTTTGAAAATCTTTGAATGTCCAGATGGATGAGCAGAATATCTGAGTATGTCAGCCAAGATTCTGCAAAAGTTTAGGGACACTATTCTGGTCTCCTACCGACACTGTGAGAGGCACAGCGGCCGCACGGTGAATTTCACTGCAGGAGACCACCAGGGTAATAATTTTCATCGAGGACTGTGTGCGACACCCCGGTGACAACAGCGGTGTACCGTCAAGTTCCTGGTGTGCTTTGATCTGCTCCACTGCTTCTTGAGACTCACCGACGACTTAATATGAGTTAGAATATTATGATCTCTTTAAAGTATACATAGTATTACTTTTGAAGCTCTAAGCTCTAGAGCCACATCTCAAGGTGCTCTGATTAACCCACGATTAACAGACCATGAATCGCCAAGCTCCGCTGAAGAAGGTTTTTATGGTCCTGGACGCTGTTACAAGAAGCAAGGTCCACCACGGTCCGCTGGAGAGTCGACGAGTCTAACAATGACTACAGTGACCTTTAGCATTTACTACCACTGCCCGCCAATGTTCGTGAAGCACCTTAGATATACTGTATATAAAAAAGTGTCACTCTACTGAAACGAACAATTGTTGAAAAAATTGACTGAAGTTACAGGAAATCAGAAAATATATTCCCTTCCTGACGTTCACCTCTAAGTAACCATTTGGGGTTAACAATGACTTCTTTCTCAGACACAAGAGACCGGTTGAAAATTCCACGCCACTAAAACACACTTGGCTTTACTGACGACGTCCTTTAGGCTGTAAAACGTAGCCTAAACTCTGTCGGGAAAGAACAAGTGGGCAGCAAGAAGTATCATGGTGGTGGTGAAGAGGAGGCGAGGAAGGAGAGGGAGAAGGAGAGAGAGAGAGAGGAGCAAGGAGGTGAGCGCTGAGGGACTAGCTGGCTGGCTGGCTGGTTGGTTGGTTGGCTGGCTGGCTAGAGGCCCGAGGCACTGGCTACTGTATGACGGGAATGCGGATTTTCGGGCCATACTACTCAGCCGTGCATGACCTCTCTCGTACTTTCAGACAGACTCATTTTCATGGCTTGTGAGGTGATCAATTTAGCCCGTCAGTCAGTCATGCTTAAGGCTCATAATCGTCGGGCATGACCAGTACAACAAGGAACAAGGACACATGATGACAGTGGTCGACCTGTGTCTCAACTTAACATAACCAAATCTCTTGACGATGCATGAACTTGACCATTAAGGAAACAATACCTAACTTCAGTGAAAAAAAACCCTGCCTTAACTAGACAACACTGGTAGATGATACAACGAAGATATAACGGAGATTCGGTTAATATTACAGAAACAAACTGATGAAATCGTAATACATTTTTGTTTTATGATTTTCTTTCTTTTTGGAAACCTGACTTCAGCTGATCTGTAATATCAACATAATTTTACTGGGCATGGTAAAATTACTGTGTACTTTAGAAAATTTATCACACACACACACACACACACACACACACACACACACACACACACACGCGCGCGCGCACAAAGAAGCACGCGCGTATCCAAACACATCAAAACACACACAAGCGCATCCAAACCCACACGCACGCAGACAAACCCCCTCCCACACACACACACACGTCCTCCCCTCCTACCTACACCAGCACCTTATGAATACTTGCATATAAAAGCATGAACATGTATACACACACACGGGGAAAACACATTTTTATGCTGAGTTGCACATCCCGAACGTTTGACTTTTTATTATTCAAATATCTATCATGGCTGTAAACAAACTGAACTGGAACATTTTCAAAGAGTAACAAATGTATGAAAGAGACGAACGTGTGTCATTTGGCCTGTCAGGTCAGATGCACACAACCTCCAGCCCCGAATAGATAAATAAGAACAGGAATTACTAATGATTGAACTGCCAAATATGTGATTAATAAAATGTAGAATATAAGGAAATAATACAGAATTAAGTGATGGGATTGGATTTATAACTGTGGACTTTAGCTGAGGTATAAACAACAACAATAATAATAACAACAACAACAAATATTTACTAATCTAAATCCAATTAATACCAGAAACAACCAATTACAAGTGACTTTTATAATCACCAACACGAGAGGTATATTGAGAGGAACCATTATTAAGTTTTTCTCAATATAAACGACCTTTACATGGCAATAGGCTTAAAAGAGAGATATACATTTGTACCTTATCTTTTACCCTATAGTGTTACATAGTTTATATACAATGTTTATAGTCTACTGACCAATCGTATACTGGGTCCCATCTGAGCTGAATAAAATCGTCTGTTAACAGAATAAAATATTGAAACGGTGTCCCGTAGTGAAGGTGAGGGGTGGTAACTAAGATAATAGCTGAGTTGATGTCAGGTTAATTGTACGTCTGGCAGTGATTATCACGTATCATAACAAAGGTGATCAGTTGTCCATTGGGTATTTTGAACTAAAGAAGAAAAATCCTCTCTTGAGAAAAATATCTATCAGTCAAATAAAAAATGTTGAGGTTAAAATGTATTAATGTATTACTTTTTTTTTTAAATAACTAAAGTATTTGAGTATGTATATTATAGATAGATACAGTACAGCTTGTTGGTTCAGGATGGGCACACATTGAGCCCAAGTAATAAACACAACTCAAAACTCCCTCACGCGGAGAAAACATTGTCGATCAGTCAGTCTGTCATAAAAGATGAGATACTACCCAGAGTAACACAGCTAAAATTAAATTATATGGCATTTACATGATGGGTATCATTGTAATATAATGGTTGAGGATAAAATAGTACCTTCACTCTTAAATAATTACTGGATAATGAATGATAAAAATATTCAACGAGTTTCGCTACGTTGAACATTTTGTGTGTGTGTGTGTGTGTGTGTGTGTGTGTGTGTGTGTGTGTGTGTGTGTTTAACGATAGAACACGTGTGGTTATCAGAAGTTAAGTCAATTATTCAAAGTAAAACGCCTCGTTGAGCTTAATGAGGGATCACCACCTGTTATAGTCTAACTAGTTAACAGTAGTCATGTGCTTAACAAAGAAGTGCTTAACGAGGGTTCGAGGTTAATTGAAAAGCAAGAAGTTAAACGAGACTACATGATTAATGAAAGCCACCAGGTTATAGAAGATCAAGTACTTAACGACGGAAAATTAACGAGAGGTAAGTGGCTAACAGAAAATAAATTACTAACGAAATTCGGTGTTTAACGAGGGCGGGTGATTAACGAAGGGGCAAGTTTAGGAGAGCAGGCTGTTACTGAAAGTCTTGTAATAAACGACGATCAAGTTCTTAAAGAAAATGGGAGGTTAACGAGGGGCAAACGATACAAGAACGGGTACTTAACGAGAGGTAAGTGGTCAACGGAAGTCAAATGTTTATCAAGAACTAGAGATTAACCAGAAAATCAATTACTTAGCGAGGACAAGAGGTTAGCGACAAAAGGGGGTTAGCGAGAACATGGGGATTAGAGAGAGCATGGGTTAGCGGGAATAGGTTAACGAGGACAGATTAGCGAGGACAGATTAGCGAGGACAGATTAGTGAGGACAGGTTAGCGAGAACAAATTAGCGAGGAGAAAGGATTAGAGAAAGACGGGGTTGGCGAGGAGATGAGGTTAACGAGGAGAAGAGTTTAACGAGGGCAGGAGATTAGCGAGGAGATGAGGTTAACGAGGAAAGGGGGTTAGCGAGGACAGGAGGTTAGCGAAGACATGTTAGTGAGGAGATGAGGTTAGCGAGAGGCAGGCGGTTAACGGCGGCGTGGTCAAGGAACCCTAGGCGTCTACGGCACCACTGAGCATCGACCATCAGCCTTTGTTATGACTGCATCAGCGTTACTCTCTCTCTCTCTCTCTCTCTCTCTCTCTCTCTCTCTCTCTCTCTCTCTCATAGAAATTCTTACACAAAACACACATACACACACAAACTCGTACAGAAATACACGCACACGCTTACAATAGCATACATACACATTCACAAAAACACGCGCAGTTACATAAACACAAATCGTGCTATACACACACACACACACACACACACACACACACACACACACACACACACGGCGCAAACCACACACATACACACACATCCTGGCATATACTTTTTCATACCCCCACCTCCCCTCTCTCTCTTTCTCTCTCTCACTTACACACACACACACACACACACACACACACTCTCTCTCTCTCTACCTTCTTTATCCTCCTTTTTTCGAATATCTCCCTCTTTCTCTCACACACACACACACACACACACACACACACACACACACACACACACACACACACACACACACACACACACACACACACTCTCTCTCTCTTTTCTCTCCGACTCCCCTCTCAGCTGGCCGAGGGGAGACTAGCCTTTTCTAGAGCGAAGGTAATCGATAAGGGTACACAGCCGCGAGCTACACCAAGAAAATGTGGAAATGGGGGATATTTTCTTCTCCATGATGCATAGCTCTCAAGGATACCACCACTAACACCACTACTACCACCAGCTCTACCACCACTAACAGTTCTCTTTATCGTCTTGTTACTGCTGATGCTGTTACTACTATTACTACTACTACTACTACTACTATTACTACTACTACCACCAATCAGTTTCTGTCTGTTTGTCTGTTATCTCTGTTTCTGTCTATCAGTGTTTATCTACCATTCAGTTTTAGTCTGTCTATCTGTCTGTCTGTCTGTGTCTATTTCTACCAGCAGTTCTTAAATAAAACAGCAAGAAGTCTTCAAACCAAACACATAGACACCTGCGGGATTAACTTTCTCCACGAGGAAAGAAAAATGTCACACAGGTACGTTATTCATAACTTTTTTTCCTTTCTCAATTAGCGGTGAGGATGTACCAGGCGATGTTAGTTACCACCCACACACCTCCACAGGCCATCTTATTCCGTCCCTACAGGTGAAACGACCCACACACACACACACACACACACACACACACACACTCTTATTAACTATCCTGTTCTGGAAATAACTCCTAAAAAAAAAAAAAAAAATATCGAACATGTATTTAATTTAGCACTGGGGGTGGGGGAGGGGAGGGAGGAAGAAGAGAAGGGGAGGGAAGAGGGAAGGTACAGGGGGAGAGGGAAGGAGAGGGGGAGGGGTGTGGGAGAGCGGAAGGGGAAGAGGAGAGGGGAAGTGTAGGAGGGGGAGAGAGAGAGAGAGAGGGGTAGAAGGGAGGAAATCAATTAGAAGTTAATTTTCTTCAGGTTTACGTATAGGTGTGGAGGAGGAGGAGGGCCTTTAGTAACCCTAATTAGTGACCACCTGTTGTAGTGGTACATCACGGTACACTGATTTAACCCCCCCACCCAATGGTGCATTCCCCTTCGCTAGGAGTAATATTTTCACACGATAATGAAACAAGGTAGTAATCTCCCTCAGGTCTCCCCCTACAGTACTATGTCAACAAAGATTTTGAAAGACATATCAACGGCGGAGAGAGAGACAGAGAGAGAGAGAGAGAGAGAGAGAGTGTGTGTGACTTACCCAAATTTCACTAGATAAATTGGTAACTGAACATCTCTGCTTCAAAGACACTTCTCAATATCACTTTTTTTTTAACCTTATTCAGACTTTCACCAGGAAATTCAATTAAAAAAAGTTAATCTAACATACACATTCCACAGTCGCCGATACCAAGTTCCATTAATATTTTAAATCCGGTTAAGACGATCCAGTTGTTGTAATAAAGAGTAGACAGACAGACAGTTAGACAGGGTGTTTAGAGTTTTATATCTACGCACGGGCCAAAATGAATAATAATGATAATAAAATAAAATAAAAATAATAACAATAATAATAACAGCAATAATCTAAATAACAACAATAATAATAAACATAAACTTGAAGGTGATTTTAAGAGGGAGGTATACCACAAGGTGCTTTATATATACTGCTTGTGTGTGTGTAAAAGAAGAGAGTAAGTATATCACAGCTCGACAAAACACAAGACGAGCGGGTTTTTCCTCATAAGTCGCCAGCAATTGAGGGGAGGCGGAGGTGGTGGCAGAGTTCCAGCGCTCAGTTTTAAGTATCATGAGTCGGTGTATATTATTTCTATTATTAAAGATAAATATGTCTAAAACGTTTTAATTATAATATAACTTTACCATTCAAATGCGTAACACTTTAATTATTGAAGCGTATGTTGAGAAGGATTTAGTTACGCTGTAATCCACTGGAACGTGAAACATTTTAGTCCTGCAATAGAATATATCATAACTACAGTGTTGGCGGGCTATTACAGAATAAAACAAGACCGGAAATGTTTAACAGTTTGGTCACACTGGGCCAGTGCTTAATGAGAGACTGGCGATGCACTGGCCAGACTCAGAAGTAAAGTCGACACTTGAAAAACAATTGTATGATTAATCGTAACGAAATCCACAGGAAGTTTTCTTTGATTCTTACTATCAACACAATAGAAATGAGTAAACCCAATTACAAGGGCAGTTAGGTTCCGGTACTACGCATGTTGAAACACAAGAAACATCTGAAGTCGACCACCGGTTATACAAGACAGACAAACTCACACAAGTTTGAAATCCGTCATACATGTGAACAAGGCGTCAATACATAGTGATAATAACGACTGAGAAAGGTCGTTGTGAAGGTCTACGAGACACAACAAAGGACTTGGTGGAGCAGCAACATCGCCTCCCCACACAAACTATCAATTCTCTCTCTCTTTTTTATTTCGCTTCCTGTCTCCCTCCTTCTAGTGAGTAGCAGTCTTGTTTTTACCTATCAGAAGCAGGTCTTTTCTTCAGTAAGTATGTACTTGAGCGGATGTGCGGAGGATGCAACCAGGCAAGGCATCGCGCGCCGCCAAGGTCCGCTGGTCGCCCAGGACAGCCGCCAGCGTCCCCGAGGAGCAGGTCAACCCAAGTTTGATCTTACGACCAGACACGACCTCCAGCCCGGGCTCCCCCATCCCTCTCTACGACCTCTGCCACCATACTTATGCGTTCAGTAATTATTTGTTTGTAAAAACAAAATGCACGTCGGTGGACACAGGCGATGAACATCCTTCATTCAATATAATCAATTGCCTTGTCAGCCATTACAAAACATATACACGGCGTACACAGACCTCTTAGTTTATTTATTTTAAGAAAATAATACATAATTTTTTCAACAACGCATTTCTAAAAATCAATAATTTCCAAGACGCTACTGTAGGAGGTGTATCCCCGAGTAGCGCGGTGTTATGGCTCCCTGTTTTAACTCCTTCATACATGTGCGACGTTCACGGTCAAGACAAGAGATTACAGGGATCTAAATTCCTCATCCAGCCCGCTCTTCGTGACGGCCATCCCGGACTTTGGTAGCGTCTGGAAATCCCTGAGCCATTCAGCCAAGCCCGCCGCTGCCGGGGTTAAGCGCTAGTAAATCAGGGAAAATGGGTCAGTTTCGCGCGGGAGTGGAGTGAGGGAAAACGTGGCTACTGGATGCTGATGCTACGCCATTCTCATCTCCCGTATGATGCTCAGAGATTAAACATCCTTGAAGGTCCTTAAGATGAATGCCAGGTAAGATTATCCCTTCTCGCTGGCGTATATGAAGCACCTTAGAGTTCCTGACTCTTCCTTATACACACAACACAGGGCTGTCGCTTTTATAGGTGGGGCGACCTATGGACGACTACACCTACACAAAAGAAGGTCAGTTACTACTATAAATACATCTCACAGCCGCCCTTAGAAATATAAATACTCTTTTATAATCCCTTAAATGACAGTGATAATGTCGTAAGCTGTCAGCATCTTTTAGTAATGTTATAAACGAACGTCATAGAGTTTCACGGGACTTTGAGATTTGTCTTTTAAATGATCTTAGTGCATCTGTCGCAAGTGTTAAGGTATTTGATGCTGTAAGAGTAAATTAACTACAATCTTATACGGAGTAAGTCTGAGATCTGAGAGTGTGACGGTCACTAGCAGAGCCGAGGAACGCAAGGGCTTTAGTCAGTCACAGGAAATTGATTTACACTAAATACCTCAACTATAAATATTTCCCCAACATAAGAAACTTTCTAGGTTTTGTGATTTTATCTGAAAGTTTGCAGTAATAGATAATATATTTATGTAAGGATCGCCGCGGAAAAAAAGGTCAATTTTGCCGGCATTCTTTGAGGTTTATTGTTGTAACAGTGTGGTAAATATAATCATGATCTGCAACATCAATCAAATATTTATACTCAATATATCGACAGACCTGAATCAACGTAAATACCGGTTTATTGTAAAATATAATCATTATATATAAAATTTCGGAGATTCTGTGATTTTAAAGGATTGGTGCACAAGTAACTAGTGGCGTGATGAAAACCAAAGAAAACTAAACACAGCGTTAAACTCCAATGTGGATTAACGCCCACACACCCACACCCACGCCCACACACAGCTCCTCCTAGATATAATAGTTCATAACTTATATATTATTGGATAACAAAACAAAAACATCGACTTAGTCCAGAATTCCGGGTAATAAGAATGTAGGATAACCGGTTCTTTAATCAGTTTATAATACAATAAGAAAAATAAAAAATAAAACATTGCTCACCGGGGCATGATGTGGGTGTATCATAAACCGGTTGTGAAAGAGAGGAAGCCAATTATCATGCGTGGGAAGTACCTGTTGGATGAACTATTGAACAATGATTTTACGATTGATTATTGTATCATGCGGTAATTACTGAGTGATAGATTAATAAAAGAAAAAATTTATACGAGACACGACAGAGGATTATCAGCTTGGTGAATAACTAAAGGTAAATACATTATACGTATTTTAGTATTTTGTTGTCATGATTACAGACCAGGTGTGTTTGTTCACTATTTTCTCCTCTTGATGTTGCATAACCACGGCTATAAACAAGCAAGGGTCTACACAGGTATATGTCGAAACACAAACAGGAGTCTACACAAGCAAGGGTTTACACACGCAAGGGTCTACACAAACAATGGTCTACATAAGCACGGGTCTACACAAGCACTGGTCTACAGAAGCACGGGTCTACACAAGCAAGGGTGTACACTAACAAAGGTCTACACAAGCACTGGTCTACACAAGCAAGGGTATACACAAGCACTGGTCTACAGAAGCAAGGATCTACACAAGCAAGGATCTACACAAGCACGGGTCTACACAAGCACGGGTCTACACAAACAATGGTCTACATAAGCACGGGTCTACACAAGCAAGGGTGTACACTAACAAGGGTATACACAAGCACTGGTCTACAGAAGCAAGGGTCTACACAAACAATGGTCTACACAAACAATGGTCTACATAAGCACAGGTCTACACAAGCAATGGTCTACATAAGCACGGGCCTACACAAGCACGGGTCTACACAAGCACGGGTCTACAGAAGCACGGGTCTACACAGGCAAGGGTATACACAAGCACTGGTCTACAGAAGCGAGGGTCTACACAAGTACGGGTCTACACAAGCAAAGGTCTACACAAGCACGGGTCTACACAAGTACGGGTTCACACAAGCACGGGTCTACTACACACACACTGGTCTACAGAAGCAAGGGTCTACACAAGCAGGGGTCTAAGGTCTACACTAATATGGGTATACACAACCATCTACAGAACACGTGTTGGAATTACTCTTCAAGGGAGCACATATTTATTCACCTGTATTGTACCTTTATTTGTTAAGTCATCGTGACTCTTGCATTAATACTTGTTTAGTTTTTTATTCAGGTGTTCAAGAATATTATCATTCTACCTGTAGCAGTACAAGTGACATTACACATACCAATACCAACACTAGTACCAATTACATTACTGGTACAAGAAGCATTCATATCAATACTAATACCAAAAGAGTACCAATTACAATACTAGTACAAGGAGCATTCACACCAGTACCAATACCAACAAAAATATCAAATACAATACTAGTACAAGGAAGATTCATACCAATACCAACACCGTTATCAATACCAGTGATAGGAGAGTTACCAAAACACATCAAGTACCCAAGTTCCTCGACGATAACTATAGATACATCACTAAACACAAACACACATACCTATCACCCTTCATCTAAGCACCCACAACAAATTAACATCCCTCCCTTCCCCCGCTCTTCCCTCCCCCCTCCCCCCCTCCACCACCCTATCAAAGACCAAGAGTGAACTTACTGCTACACCAAGTTACAGTTCACGAGTCTAAAGGTAAGAATAATAATAATGTGTGTTATGTAATGAGGGTTTCTAATGGATGCCTAGGTGTCTACGCCTCTGTACTGATCCTGAGTGACTTGTCTGTAATGGTGTGTGAGAGAGAGAGAGAGAGAGAGAGAGAGAGAGAGAGAGAGAGAGAGAGAGAGAGAGAGAGAGACATACGATGCTTTCTTCGTTTGTACATTTGTGTGTATATACAAACTTGTATGAGTTATCGTGAAGAGATTGTATAATAATTTTAATACATTATTTTTTTTTCATTTACCTTTCTATGTAGTGTATATGAGTGTTTAATTTTCATGTTTATGTATGCAAGTATGTATGTATGTAGGATATATACGCTTATGTAGTTATTTATGCATAGGCCCACAAGTGTATACGGTATGTATGCATGTGGATTTAAGTCAAAGGCCTGTGTGTGTATTAATGCATACCTGTTTCTATGCATGAATTTATATGTATATATATATATATATATATATATATATATATATATATATATATATATATATATATATATATATATATATGAATGCATCCATGTGTATTTTTGTATCTGTAATATAAACAAGGATAAAATACAAAGAAATGATTCAATGTTATAAAGAAAACCAACAAAAATAAACACATACTTGACTTTGAAATCATTACAGCGTTAATTACGACGACAGTTAAGCCACCACAATGTCAACACTACCTCACGAATTAATTACAATTAATTTTAATGACATAAGACCCAACATGATTCTATTTTTACTAACGAAAGACATGACAACCAAGATGGAGACCAAAATGACGACGAACTTCTACAGAGACTCTACCGCATCCAGGTGTGCTTTGTCACCCACAGGTAAGAGAAGTGTTTACCGAGCCAAAGTGGCCAAAATTCCATCGTCAACAGTGTTAATAAAATGATAATAACATCTATTACCTACAGCATTATGTAATTATACAGGTAATGAATAACAGTAAAAGAATGTAATAAAGGAGAATAAATCATAATAAATAATTGTAATAAAGTGTGACGGTAGCTGCACAAAACTCTAAACTGTAAAGTCTCCTGGTGAATATTTCAATACAAAATAACCCACTTACACGGGGTCGTTTACTGCAGCCACTTGAACACGATATTCTGACCTGTGACCTGTGAGTGCCAGACGCTATTTCCTCTATTATTATTATTATTATTATTATTATTATTATTATTATTTGTAGTAGTAGTAGTAGTAGTAGTAGTAGTAGTAGTAGTAGTAGTAGTAGTAGTAGTAGTAGTAGTAGTAGTAGTAGTAGTAGTAGTAGTAGTAGTAGTATAATTCAGGGGTGCAGTGGCCAAGTGGATACAACATTCGTCTCCTGTCCTTGGTGTCATTAGTTCATTCTTAGGGGCACCTCCATTACGGCTCAATTATGAATAGTAGTTAGGGAAGTGAAAGTGGGTAAGTACCTCTGTCAGCCATATATAGGAACTGCTCCCTTTACTAAACACGATGAAACTATTAATGTACTTAGTGACAATATACTGTATTTCTCTACATGTAAATGCTAGTCTCCATCGTGTAACAGATTGAACGATGATACAGGAGTGACGAGAAAAACCCGTTACTCATGGGTCATCGTTTACTGGGTGTTGTCTAGTCACCTGTCACTCATCTTCCCATTCCAGTGACCAAGACGATGGGTAGTGCCAAAGGTTCCTTCCTCAGCATTAGTATCGTCAGCTCAAGTTCTCTATTGAGTCATTTAAAATTGCTAGACCCACTGCGTTGACTAATTTGAGGTTCACACACACACACGCACACGCACACGCGCGCGCACGCACACACACACACACACATTACATCTTAAGGTCATGTCAAATCTACTCGAATATTACCCATAAAATAAATGTCGTAATACTTCTGTTAATATAACCGCTGGGGTAACATTATAAATAAACCTTCACCTAACATGGCTTCAAGATGACCATGAGACACGCGCCTCTCTCTCTCTCTCTCTCTCTCTCTCTCTCTCTCTCTCTCTCTCTCTCTCTCTCTCTCTCTCTCTCTCTCTCTCTCTCTCTCTTCAGTTCCACAGTGCGACAGACACGCAAGCCATATATTCATCATGACTTATGTCTTTATTAAACTATACTTCAGAATGAATTTCTTTACAAAAAAAATTTCTCTTTTTTTTCTTTCTATAAATATGCTGGACCTCAAGAAAATTTTCCTCAGCGTGTAGAAAAAAAATGCTGGTTGCGACACGAAGGAACTTGATCGACTGTGTGAATTATTCCCTGGTCATGCAACTTGAAATACTATAGTGTGAGGTGCACGTCTGAGCCACCAGGTGTTACCATACGTGCACTACAAGTGTTGAGGAAGGTGCACATCTGTCTTCTCGGGGTAAACTACACCTACTTACGATGATAATATGTAAGAAAATCGATAAGTGAATATAATTAATCACGTTATATTGTTCAGGAATTTCATAATAGTCGAAGCATAATTACATGAATATTATATGAAAGCGTTTTATAACAACTACCATTATCACCATTACAGGCCATTACCATCTTAAGTGTTATTGTTATTACTATTGTTATTACTATTATTACTATTATTATTATTATTATTAACGACCATTACTTCCAATCAATCAATTTCATCATCATCATCATTAGCCATTACTCCTATCACCCAAACTCTTCATTATCACCAACCATTAACTCCTCCATTACCATAATCACCACCACCACTACCATCACTGGCCATCACCCTCACTACCATAACCATCACCAATCCCGTATCACCATTACCACCACCATCACCCCTGTCCAGCACCACCACCATTCTCAATATTACCCTTACTACCATCATCACCATCATAAGTCTGACCACCTCATCATCTTTCGTCACCATCACTACCCTCATTACCCCCTCACCCTCCCCCCCCTCTCTATATTACTACATCAGCTGGAGGTGCCAGGAGGGGGGGGGGTGGGGGTAAGGGGGAAGAGGGAAGAGTGGTGAGGGGGAAGAGGAAGGAGGAGTGGATGGATGAGACAAGGGAGAGGATGTAGGGTGAGGGAGGGAGGTAGTGAGGGAGGGGGCAGGGTAGTGGGGGGAGGGGGGCGGTGTCGTAGAAAGAGGGGAAGGGAGAGGAGAGGGGACGGTGTCGAAGAAGGAAGAGAACAGGAGGTGTGGAGGTGGATGGCTAGAGGGTAGGAGGGGTAGGGGAGGGGTGGATGTGGGGGGAAGGAGGGAAAGTTGTTGGCGTCGCAAGACAAATCGCGGACGTCCCCTGGGGCCCGAGACCCGACAAACCCGGCTAGTTTTTGTCGGTCGGCCTCTTGGTCGGCCTGACTGGAAATGAGGGAGAAACAAGACTTATAGATACACCATGGCAGGGAACCCACAGCTGGTTATTCTCCCCTCTCAGCAGCTGGTTATTCTCCCCTCTCAGCAGCTGGTTATCTCCCTTCTCAGCAGCTGGTTATTCTCCCCTCTCAGCAGCTGTTTAATCTCCCCTCTCAGCAGCTGGTTATTCTCCCCTCTCAGCA
Source organism: Homarus americanus (assembly GCF_018991925.1). NCBI lineage: Eukaryota > Metazoa > Arthropoda > Malacostraca > Decapoda > Nephropidae > Homarus > Homarus americanus. Next base: position 698,532 of record NW_024727075.1, read on the forward strand.
ACTGGTTATTCCCCCCTTTCAGCAGCTGGTTATCTCCCCTCTCAGCAGCTGGTTATTCTTCCCTTTCAGCAGCTGGCTATCTTCCCTCTCAGCAGCTGGCTATCTACAGCTGGTTATCTCCTCTCAGCAGCTGGTTATTCTTCCCTCTCAGCAACTGGTTATCTCCCCTCTCAGCAACTGGTTATCTCCTCTCAGCAACTGGTTATCTCCTCTCAGCAGCTGGTTATCTCCTCTCTCAGCAACTGGTTATCTCCTCTCAGCAGCTGGTTATCTCCCTCACAGCAACTGGTTATCTCCCCTCTCAGCAGCTGGTTATCTCCTCTCTCAGCAACTGGTTATCTCTCTCAGCAACTGGTTATCTCCCTCTCAGCAGCTCCTCTCTCAGCAACTGGTTATCTCCTCTCAGCAGCTCTCCTCTCAGCAACTGGTTATCTCCCCTCTCAGCAGCTGGTTATCTCTCACAGCAACTGGTTATCTCCCTCTCTCAGCAGCTGGTTATCTCTCTCTCAGCAACTGGTTATCTCTCTCAGCAACTGGTTATCTCTCTCAGCAGCTGGTTATCTCTCTCAGCAACTGGTTATCTCCCTCTCAGCAGCTGGTTATCTCCTCTCAGCAACTGGTTATCTCCTCTCAGCAGCTGGTTATCTCTCACAGCAACTGGTTATCCCCTCTCAGCAGCTGGTTATCTCCTCTCAGCAACTGGTTATCTCCCCTCTCAGCAACTGGTTATCTCCTCTCAGCAACTGGTTATCTTCTCTCAGCAACTGGTTATCTCCCTCTCAGCAGCTGGTTATCTCTCTCTCAGCAACTGGTTATCTCTCAGCAGCTGGTTATCTCTCTCAGCAACTGGTTATCTCAGCAACTGGTTATCTCCCTCTCAGCATCTGGTTATCTCCCCTCTCAGCAGCTGGTTATCTCCTCACAGCAACTGGTTATCTCCCTCACAGCAGCTGGTTATCTCCTCTCAGCAACTGGTTATCTCTCTCAGCAACTGGTTATCCCTCTCAGCAACTGGTTAGCTCCCTCTCAGCAGCTGGTTATCTCCCCTCAGCAACTGGTTATCTCCCCTCTCAGCAACTGGTTCTCTCAGCAACTGGTTATCTCCCCTCTCAGCAGCTGGTTATCTCCCCTCTCAGCAGCTGGTTATCTACCCCAGATAGATGAATCCCCTTTCCCCTCACCACCACCTGCCTGCCCCTTAATCACCCCTAAATCACACAAGAGCTACACATATCTCCCCTTACCCTGTATCTCCCCTCCCCTCAACAACCAACTACTATCTCCCCCTCAACGACCGACTTTTGTCCCCTTATCAACCTCATAATTAACTACTCTCCCCTCAACCATACGAAAATTGGTTGGTTCCCCTCATCCAAAACAGCGCCCCAACGCCTGTCTCCCCTCAACCAAAGCAACACCCAATGTCATTCTCCCCTCAACCAAAACAGCACTCAACATGTCTCCCCTCAACCAAAGCAACACCCAATGTCTATCTCCCCTCAACCAAAGCAACACCCAATGTATATCTCCCCTCAACCAACACCACCAATTTCCCCTCAGCGGTACAATAGGGATACACACAACCGCCTCACTGCACACTCACCGTCTCAAGAAATGCAGCAAGCAGGCCAGCCAGCATAGACTAGTCAGTGCCAGAGATGCCGGGAAGACGTATCGTACCGCCGAGGTTGTCAAAACACGTTGCCAGAGGACTAAGAGATGATTAGAGGTTTTCATATCGTGGTTTTTCAATAGGGAGGTTTTCTCGGTAGGGTGGGTTTATCGAGTTAGGTTTTCATTAATAAAACACAATATAAAGATTAGTTACGTTAATAGTTACGATAAAAATGCGTTAGTTTAACCATTATACCTGAAAAATTACAAAGATACGTTTATTAAAATTAACATGACGTTATTAAATCATAGTTTTAATAATGACTAAAATGACGATATATATATCTTCAGTTGCCTCTGAAGATGTCTTGAATAAAGACGAAAGCTAAGAATTACGATAAATTATAAATAATAAAAAAAACGAAACGGAAGAAAAAACAAAGTCTCCCTTATTTTTAAAGACACGTCATCACCACCTGAGAAGATAATTAAGGTGAAAAATAGTGTAAAGGTGTACTCATAGAGGAAGAAAGTTATAAGAATAAAGATAAAAAATAAAAACAAAGAATAACAATAATAACAAAGACACTAATAAGAGGAATACCGAGAGAGAGAGAGAGAGAGAGAGAGAGAGAGAGAGAGAGGAATAAAGACAAAACAATCTAAAGATAAATGAATGAACTAGAAGAAAAAAACAAAGACAATAACATGAAGAAACAGGAAGAAGAACAAAGGGTATAATAAAAAATAATAGACAAACAAAAACGACAATACTAAGAGATAGGAGGAGAGAATAAGACATAGGTGAAAGAAGAAGAAGAAGCAAAAAGAGCAAGGCAACAAACTAAAAAAAAAGAGGTAAAGTAGAAACGAATAAAGAAGAGAAAAAAATATAAATAATACGATAAAAACAACAGAAAAAGAATAACACAATGAAAGAGAACAGAGAGATGATTAACGAATGACGATAATTATAAGAGACAGTAATAAATACGAGATAACATGAGAGAAGAAGAAGAACAAAAACAATAAACAAGGGAGTAGATAGAGGCAGTATACGTGAAGAACTTAACGCTTGGTGCAGGTCTTCCCGTAACACAGTCCTCCCGCGGACCATGAGACGCACCCAAATATATGATCCCCTTCTGACCATTACCAGATTATCTCCCTCCCCTATCATAAGTCCCAATCCTCTACTGCCTTGCCGTGTGACTGTAGCTCTTAAGGGTCACCCAATGAGAGCATTTTCTTCCCCGCCCTGCCTCCCTAATGTACGGCCGTGGCTAAGTGCCAGAATTAGGAGACAGAAACAGATAGGTCAAAGTTGTAACAATTAATCTAGTTATACATATTTACTCTGGGACCGTGTGTGTGGGGAATGAGCTACAATATTATATCGGTGGTCAGTGTAGGTCTTCGTCGGTCATTAGTGTGGAGGGAAGGATGGATGGAGGGAAGGAGGGAGGGATGGAGGGAGGGAGAGAGACAAGAGAACAGCGCCACCGTCGCCGCCCCCGTGTGCCTCTCTCAGGCTGTCCCGCCCCGCGGTAACTGACTGATCGAGGGGCCCCCCAAGCTGCTGCTGCCTCATGCTCCTCCTCTTCTCCTTTGTATGTGTGTGTGTGTGTGTGTGTGTTTTAGGGGGGTTACATTTGTGTATACATGTTTGTGCGTGTGCTCTTGTAAATGTGCACTCATGTTGTAAAGAGTTCATGTACTCTTGATCACACATGAAAAACAGTCACAATGACGCTTACTTATATATATATATATATATATATATATATATATATATATATATATATATATATATATATATATATATATATATATATATATATATATATATATATATATTGTATATCGTTCGGTAATAAATAACTAAGAATTAATCCTAACTGCCCAACAAAGTTATATTTACAAATAACGTGTAATTAGGTCTCAAGATCCAATTATACTCGTAGTTCTCCCTTAAACACTAATATTAACTTCACTCAACACACACACACAGACTAGTAACATAAACGAGATACAATAAAACTTCCCAGAATCTGCCTCGTCACTGTAATATATCATTGACAACATCTCCACGCTTCTTGGCCTGAGTTATTACCTACCATTCACCCTCACCAAGAAGTCGTCTACAGCTAGTCACAACGGCTCGGTACTCTGATAATGTCATCTTCTATTGCAACAAACTAATAATTATCGTTTTATTTTAATTATAACCAAAACGCAGGTACAGACACAGGTAATGGTTGAGGTATAACTTGTCTAGACCAACACACACTATATCTTCCCATCTCAATTATATCCCTGTAAGTCAGTCAGTTCTCTCGTTGACTCTAATAGACTGTTGATGTTCGCTGCCCACAAGACAGGATAGTAGCCGCTTTAAATCTGGCTTATCCGTTATTCCCTGGAAAAGTCGTAAATAACAAATCTCTTCTCTTTTACCTTCACCAACAAATCGCTAATAGAGTCCACACCTGACAAAGCCCTTTTATCCGTGTTATCTCTCTCTCTTTATTGTCTCCAGTGTGGGGTGATGAGGGAGCGATCACCAGCGGAAATGCTCGCTGGTACACTATCACGACTATGAATTAAATACGCAGAAAAGGGCTTTAGTGTAGCGTACGGATTACCCTAATGGACGCGATGGAATATAAAAGGAAAACTAATACAGAAAGGCGAACACCAGGATCATATATACAATTTAATATCAACGTTTATTCGACCGTCAAAATGCATCAACACAACGAGGCAGCAGAGAAAGAGCGTATATAGTGTGTGGTAGTACAGTTTAAGATTAACACCAAATAAACAAAAAATAAAATAAAATATATCAACATTGTATCAATATTTCCTGTGTGTAAACTATATTTACGTGTATATTTACCACCCACCACCACCACCCACCACCTCCCCCTCCCCTCCCCTCCGACACACCTGTGCGTCCTGTGGTGGTTCAGGTGAGATATTCAATTAACCAATTTAACACACGATACAGGCGAAGAGGAAAAAATTACACAAACATTAATATATCATCACTTAAGATTAATGTTATCATAATCTCGGAAATTAATCTCTCAAGGCATTATCGCTAAATATAATCTCTAAATATCATAGTTAAAAAAATTATATCTTAAAAATTAATTTACCGAACAAGGCCAATCTCATTAATTAATCTTTCATCATTACTGTCAAAAGATTGTCTAAAAAAAAAAAATTTCGACTCTTTTTTTAACTTTTCAATTCTCTCAACATCTCTAAAAATTATATCTCTCAATACCATTTCTATAATCAATCTCTCGACGCTATCTCTAAAATTAACCTTGACACTATCTCTAACACTATCTCTAAAAAATCTCTCGAAAACACAATCAAAACTCTATTTCCAAAATCAATATAATCTTTTGTTCAAAAGAGAGACAGAGAGAGACTGGAAAACAGAGATAAAAATTTCCGGAAGTCAAAATTGGACGAAAATCTGTAGTAGATGTTGGGTAGGTCGTCAGTGGGTGGGGGGGTGACAGGGGTGGGCAGGAGGTGTTAGGGGTGGGGGGTGTTAGGGGTGGGGGGTGTTAGGGGGGGAGGAGGTGTCAGGGGTGGGAGGAGGTGTCAGGGGGTGGGTGTGTTGGGGGTGAGGTGTGTCACAGGGGTGGGGACGGGGAGGGGCAGGGGAGGGGAGAGGGGTGAGCGAGTTATTGAAGTAAACAAAACATCAGCCGGGCAAGGACGCCATTTGACAGAAGCTGCCAAGAAGTTCACCAGCTCCTTCCCCTTCTCTTCTTCTTCCTCGTCCTCCCCTCCTCCTCCTCCTCCTCCTCCCTCCACTTCCTCCTCCTCCCTCCACTTCCTCCCCTCTTCCTCCCTCCTTCCCCTCCTCCTCCTTCCTGCATTCCAGTATTTCAATTACCAGTCTTATCATCACCTGCTAATCGTCTTTCAGGTATTTATGTTTTGTGTTTACTTTTTGAGACTTTTAAAGGAAAAACAAATAAAATAGAAGATTGTTGTTACTCGTGCGGAGGCTGGCAAGTGTGTGTGTGTGTGTGTGTGTGTGTGTGTGTGTGTGTGTGTGTGTGTGTGTGTGTGTGTGTGTGTGTGTGTGTGTGTGTGTGTGTGTGTGTGTGTGTGTGTGTGAGTGTGTGTGTGTGTGTGTGTGTGTGTGTGTGTGTGTGTGTGTGTGTGTGTGTGTGTGTGTGTGTGTGTGTGTGTGTGTGTGTGTGTGTGTGTGTGTGTGTGTGTGTGTGTGTGTGTGTGTGTGTGTGTGTGTGTGTGTGTGTGAGTGTGTGTTTCTTCACTATACTACACATCTTTAATAACCATAGACCTAGTTATAGTATCTTCCCCACAGTCTATCTCACATCATCCACCCCATCCCCACACTCCCACCCGCCCCTAGTTTACCCATGTCACAACCCACTCCTACCCTACCCATTATCCCCTATACCAACAGAGTCACAATAAATGTTTCCACAACAATATATCAAATGTCACTCCGAAATGGGTCAACAAGACAATGAAAAGAATGGCCGAGCTCGAGGCATGACGAACCCTCATTCCTTCCCTCCGACACGATTTTATCACACGCCCGAATAAGACAGAGGAATAAAAAAAAGTAAATCGATTGGAGAAGAAACGAACACACACTATATACCCTTTGTTTGTGGCTGTTGGTCTAACCCTCCGTCCCTCCATCCCTTCTCCTATCCGTCTCCTTCAGCTTCCAGGACAGGACGATAGGGGAAGGGGGGATAGGGATGGAAGAAAGGTGAGTAATAGAGAGAGGAAAAGAATGGGAAATAATAGGAGAGGAAGGGATAGGGATAGGAAGGGATAGGGGAAGAAAGAGGTTGTTTTTTGTTTGTTTTTAAGTTAGCTGTGGAGGCAAGATAGAGTTAAGTTAGGGGAGGGGTTAAAGGTGGAGAGGTAAGGGAAGAAGAAAGAGGTAGGGAAGGGGGGTAATAGGAGTGGCGGTAGGGGTGGGGGTAAGAGAGAGAGAGACAGGTTGGGGAGGGAGGGAGGGGATGGAGAGGGGGGATGAGGTTCGATAAGGGATTAGGGATTACTTACATGATACTGAGTGGTTGTTTGTTGTGATGAGGGTAATGGGCGTGAGGGAGGTAGGCGAGGGAGGGGGGGGAGACAAGTAAGTAGATGGAGGGAGGGAGGGAAGTAGGTAGAGAGGGATAGAGGGAGAGGGGAATATGGAGGTGGCGTGGAACTGGGACGCTGCTCACACATTGTTATAATTCTATCTTTAACGTAATGTGGAAGGAACATACATACATACATACATACATACATACTGTACATACATACATACAACACATTAAACACAACATGACTATCACAGGTATACAGGTACACTGATTAATTACAGGTGAGGTGGAATACACGGTGACCTGTGGCAATGGACATGTTTAAATGGTATTATGATTTACGAATTAGTTAAAGAGATAAAGGAGGAGTGTTAATGGTAAGGTTAGATATATTTATTTCTCACAGGTTAGGTTAGGTCAGGGTAAGGTTAGGTTAGGTCTATATAATTCTGACAGGATTAAATAGAAAAATGTACGATTATGTGGGTTATATACATGATTAAAAACGCTCATGACAAAACACACACACACACACACACACACACACACACTCCAGTTGGTGTTTAATGATCATTAGCGGAGCCATAACTACCCAACAGATCTAACAAGCGGGGATAGACACGAGAGGGAGGGAAGAATAGATATGAGGGAGGGAGGGAGGGAGGGAGGGAGGGAGGGAGGATACAGGATAGAAAAATTCCATCCATTCCTGACTGACCGCCGTTCCCTCCCTCCCCCTACTACTTACCTCTCTCCCTACCACCCCTCCCTTCCCTCCTCCCTCTCCCCTACCCTCCTCTCCCCTCCCTTCTCAGCCATATACATTATTCATCATGGGGGAGTGAGCCAACATTTACCACTCACCAGTTACAGTCAGTTACACTCACAATCAGTCACAGTTAATTTTATTCATTATTAGTTACAGTTATAGACAGTCAGTCAGTCTCAGTGACAATTAATTACAATCTCAGTTGGTTAATCATAGTAAGATTTATTGACCGTTCCAGTCATAGACAGTTACAGTTAGTATAAGTCAGTTGTAGTCACATTCATTGTCACTATTCATGTCAGTCACAATCAGTCATAGTCAGTTAGGGCCGCAGCCACAGTCAGTCAGAGCCGCTGCCACAGTCAGCACCGCAGCCACAAAGTAGCGTCAGCGCGGGATGGTCGGCACAAACCGGGAAGATCTTTCTTTCAGTGTGTGATTCAGTTTGTCACTCAGTCAATCAGTTAGAACTTTCAAACTACTCTACATCACCTCTCCCTACCCCCCAACACCCCTCCCTACCCCCATCATCCCTCCCTACCCCCATCATCCCTCTCTACCCTCTATCACCCCTCCCTACCCTCCATCACCCCTCCCCTACCCTCCATCACCCCTCCCCTACCTTCCATCACCCCTCTCTACCCTCTATCACCCCTTCCTACGCCTCATCACCCCTTTCTCAGTCACCCTCCCTACCCCCCATCACCCCTCCCTACCCCCATCATCCCTCCCTACCCCCATCATCCCTCTCTACCCTCTATCACCCCTCCCTACCCTCCATCACCCCTCCCCTACCCTCCATCACCTCCCCTACCCTCCATCACCTCCCCTACCCTCTATCACCCTCCTCACGTGGGCCTCTGAGAGCCAGCCTCCTCCAGCACGGCGTCACGTCTCTGAATGAGTGCGTGCGGGGAGGCGCTTTTTTGTCGCAAGATATCACGAGTATACGCAGCTAATTCTTCTGGTATTAATTTTTCATGACGCATTTATCTGATAGTTTGGTTGTTTGTGTGAGGGTGGTAGAGGGGAGAGTTGGACCGCCCGCCCGCCTGCCCATCCGCCCTCCCGCCCACCTAGCCCGACCGTCGCCGCCCTCCTGTCGTCTTTACAGGGGTCCCGGGCCCTCCCACGCACAAACAATCACGAGGGAACTTTTCCCGTTATAAAATCTACCAGCGGGTAGAACTCACGTTAATACCCTTTAAACAATAATATCCACGCAAACAATTTGGCTGTAAGCATGCCATCGTCAGCCATTTGGACGATATATAGAGAAAAGAGAGTTACAAGAGAGAGAGAGAGAGAGAGGGAGAGAGAGAGAGAGAGAGCGGTGTTGAGGAGGGGTGGACGGTGGGTGCCTGTGCCGCACTGCAGAAACTGGGCTCTCACTGAAAATGGGAAAATGGCTGGATTGAGGAGAGGGCCAACTAAAAGGCAACCTACTGAACTGGTCCTCCTAACCTTTGTATTTTTTGTCTTCATAGATCAATAATAATTCTCATTGTTCGATTCTTTTGTCATCTTGACATTTAACTACCCTGTAATTTATACCTTTTAAAGCTTAGACTAATTTCATCAATGATACAGTGGACACGTTGTTGAAGACACCGTGTGGCCCGAGTGTACTGTTGGGTCCTGACAATATATAATTTATTGAAGCAGGTAACTACGACCTACCTGACGTAGCGGACCTGACGGTGGGTGGCCTCACATAAAATAACAAGTGGTAGTGAGCTGAACACTTCGTTAATGTCAAGGTACAACTACACCGGTCCCTGGATATGTCAGTCAAAGATCACACGGTTAACACTTGTCTTCTCCTCCGACATTCTTCAGACGCTTCTTGTCCATCTTAGTCACATAAACACCTTCGTCAAGCACTAATGGCAGATTTTATATTCATGTAATCAATAACTGGAGCTGATAGCCGTAAGTGACATTTATTTTTTTTGTGGGAATTATATCGTTGAGAGAACAGATTAACTTCACAAAATAATAATGAGTAAAAACGTAAATAAATGGGTGGTGGTGGTGGTGAGAGGTTAAGGCTTGGAGAGGGGTTACGTAGGGAGAGGGTGAGATAGGGAGGAGGGTGAGGTAGGGAGGGGGATAGGGTAGGAACGGGGGTAGGGTAGGGAGGGAGAGGAGTAGGGAGGGTGAGGGGAAGGGAATGAGGAGGGACGGAGGGAAGGAGGAGTGAGGGAAGGAGGGAGTGAGGGATGGAGAAGGAGTGAGGGAGGGGGAACAAGTGAGGGATGGAGAAAGAGTGAGGCAGAGTGGAAGAGGGAGTGAGGCAGAGAGGGAGTGAGGCAGAGAGGGAGTGAGGCAGAGTGGGAAAGGGAGTGAGGCAGGGGGGGATGGAGTGAGGCAGGGAGGGGGATGGAGTTAGGCAGGGAGGGGGATGAGGCAGGGAGGGGGATGAGGCAGGATGGGGGGGTGGGTAGAGAGAGGAGGGACAGGAGAGAGAGTCGGCGCGGGACAACTCTACGGGACGTCTACATAACTTTTCATTATCTCCTTCGGTTCCAAGTGCCGGATTTTCTAGCGGTTATTCTTGCGGACTTTTTTTCCCGTCCACTTTCCGGCCAGCTGAGAACTATAAATCAATCTGAGAAATAAATCCATGTCTGAACGAATCATCAAACAGTCTTCCAACACCAACCACATAAGAGATAGACACCCAAGACAGCCATAAGCCATACCAAGACATAATTTAAAACACTAAGTGGCAACTCACACAGGAAACATAACACGACATAAATTCAATGGTAACATAAAACAAATCTTTAAAATGCGGTCATCCAGGAGCCAGCCGAGGGGAGGGAGGGGGAGGGAGGGGTTATATTATGGTCTCCCCCCCCCCCACCCCCTCCCTTGTTCTCCTCTAGTCCTCTATAACGTGTTAATATCTTGTTGGGCCCCAGAGCGAAACACATTCTAACACGTCTTATATAGAGGAGCCATCAAGCAATCATTCAATGTATTCCTAAGCCACAATACATTTAATTGACTCACGTAGGATACGAAGCCAAGGTCCTCAGGTGACATCGTAAGTGGAACCAGAACCGGGTTAATTATTTTGGTTAATTAGTGATATTTGTATGTCATCTTGGTGTCGTAACTTAAGTGAGCCAGTTAAGTGCATTCTAAAAATTTTGTTTAATGGGAAAAACTCTAACGTTCAAACCTCTGCGAGTCAGAAACTTGGATGAATCATCGACATTATATCAAGACAAACTATTATCATCATCTAGAACTGCCAATTAAATGCTCCTTCTAGTTTAATTTTCTACAGATCTAAACAAAAACAAAAAGACATATCACCGTTTTGCATTGTTTACGTAAATCAATGTAGTATGATAATTCTGTTATATTATGAGAAATGTGTTAATTTTCCTGTTTAATGTTACGTTCACACACACACACACACACACACACACACACACATATATACACAAACACAGACATTTTATCTTTACCTTACCTTACCTAACCTAACCTAACCTTACCTTACCTAACCTAACCTAACCTAACCTAACCTTACCTTACCTAACCTAATGAAGTTTAATCAGCAGGTGAAATAAGATGGGGTCGGGTAGAGGGCCGGGACTAATTTACGGTTTTTCTCAAAACGATGATAAGGTAAATACTTAGATTTATATCCCGGCAATATTGCTATTCTCTCTCTCTCTCTCTCTCTCTCTCTCTCTCTCTCTCTCTCTCTCTCTCTCTCTCTCTCTCCTTCTTCTTCTTACCTCACTTTATCATTCGTATCTTTCTTTCCAACACCTCCTCTTTCTTCCTTCTTATCTTTTACGTCTTCCAATTTATATTTTCTTGCCATCTTCACCTCCTCACTCACTTTCTCTCCTATTCCTTATCTTCAACAACTCCCCATCACTTATCCCTCTCTCTCTCTCTTTCCTCACCATCTATACCTCTCACTCCTTCCCCTCTCTCTCTCTCTCTTTCTTTCCTCACATCACCTTACTCTCCATCCTCCTCACATCCTCTTACTCTTGACAAAATGTCCCATGAACCACCCCACACACCACCCTCAGAAAGCTACATCTCCCCCCCTACCCCCACCACCACCACCACTATCACCACCCACTACCACCACTACTACCACCACCACCACCACCTCAGTCTCGTACCATCGCTCAGGCCCGCCAGTTCTGGATGAAGACGGTGTCAGCCAAGTCGCGTTCCCCGTGTTTATGTGGTGGGCAACAGGTGGGTCTCAGGCGTCAGAAGGGAGACGGCCCAACTCCCCCTCCTCCTCCTCACCCCCAGCAGGAGGAGAAGAGGTGGTGGAAGATGATGATGTTGAGAGGAAAGGAGACCAAAGAGGAGGAAAGAAGCAATTGAGGAAAGGAGGTAGTGGAGGATGATAAAGTTGGAAGGAAGAAGAGGAAGAGAGAAACAATTGAGGAAGGGAGAAGAGGTGGTGGAGGATAATAATTTTGGAAGGAAGAAGAAGGAGAGGAGGAGGATAGAAGCAACTGATGAAAGGAGGTGGTACGATACATAATAATGAAAAGGAAAATAAAGAAAATATTTGGTTAAAAATGAGAAGGGAGGAGAAGAAGAGAACTGATAATAGAGAAAAGAAGGAACAATACAAAGTTGGAACAGAACAGTAACAGACGTGAAGAAGCGTGGCAAAAGGCAATAAAGGAGGGGGCAGAAGAAGAAGATGAGGTAGAATAGTGAAGTGAAGAAAGAGATGGAGAAATATGACATGGAGGAAGATGATGAAGACAGGTATAAGAAGACCCAGAAAAGTTGTTCACTTCCTGTGGGACTTCTGCAGTTTATACTACTACTACTACTTACTACTACTACTACTACTTACTACTACTACTACTACTTACTACTACTACTACTACTTACTACTACTTACTACTACTACCACCAACTTTATAAATACCACACCGTTTCCAACACCCACCCACCAATACAACACAACACACTGAGCCAACAAGTGCCCTGGTGTTGTTGACAGGTTCTGGTGGCGCCACACACTTGAATTGCTGTCAGTACCAGTGTGTTTAGAGAGATCAAGAGGTGATAAGAGACGAGGATTATCTAATGACTGTCCCTTAATAAATACTCTTAGTCAAATCAAACCAGTTGTTGTTAGTGACGCTGGTAATGTAGGTGTGTGTGTGTGTGTGTGTGTGTGTGTGTGTGTGTGTGTGTGTGTGTGTGTATGTTAGTCTGGAGAAATATATGAACACACACACACACACACACACACTTAATACAGGAAACTAACACAAACAAAAAATATCTACAGAGTTGGTTCTACAGTTTCAATCTACTCAACAACTACAGAACCTCTACAAATAATACTCCCCAACCAATCACCATAATATTCAACTTGTATGCACACATTTCACATCAGTTACATAAACGGCAAATATACACTGAACACATTTACGATACTAAAATAACCCCATAAGGCAAAATAACACTACATACTCCTCGGCATAAAGATTAATGTAGAATGTTATGCAAGACCCTCACATTTAGCGGGAACGAGTTACGTGTATTAGCCAGTCAGATATTTTCCTCTTAGTGCTCCCTGGAACAACGTACCTAAAAGAAAACGGAAAGAAAACAGATTTAACATTTGTTGCTGAACTTCAACATAAAATGAAGCGTTATATTACATTATTTTTTCTTCACTAGATTTACTGGACGTTTTAAGCTTTGAAGTTATAAGCATTTAGTAATTTTCTATATGACAGAAACAAGGGTTTTGAGGTTTGAGAATTACGTTTGTATGTTTTTAAAGATTTATGACGAAATCAATGTTTGGAGAACTAGTTAAGTGGATGGAAATGGATGAATGGTTGACAAGTAGAAGAATGAAGAGCGCCCCTAGAGAGGAAAGCTCATCCCTACAATTCCCCAGAGAAAAAAATAAAGACCTAAATAAACACCCCCAGAGAAAAGCAGACCCCATAGAAAAACAGACCCATAGAGAATAAACAGACCCATAAGGGAAAAAACAGACCCATAGAGAATAACAGACCCATAGGGGAAAAAACAGAACAGACTCCAGAAAGAAAAGGATAACCCCTACAATGCCGCTCACCCTGGAGAAAGTACGATGACCCCCCACAGAGTGCCCCCAGAGAGCAGGTGAGGTGTGTGTCGCCAGGTAACACAGGTAAACTAGGCAGGTGCGTGTGTGTGGTAATTACTCGGGGGTGAGCTGCGTGCCGCATCTGGGGGGTTTTTACCGCCACCTCCTCCTGCTTCACCCACTCCTCCGTGTGTGTGTGTGTGTGTGTGTGTGTGTTCATCACTCAAAGGAACTATACAGTTTGTATGTATATATTTTATCATCACTCGGAGTTATATCTCAATGGACTAATGTATGTATGTATGTTATTCATGTACATATTATAAAGTTTGTCACAATTACCACTTGACAAGAGTAAAACATGATCTTTATGTGAGTTATTTATGCACTTGAAGCATAATTAATCACTCCCATGGTTTTATAAGAACAGAATATTATATGTAATTCTGTAAATTTTCCTGTGTGTGTTTTAAAATAATTTACCATCAGAGTAAATTACATTATAATTACGATATAATCCTCATTCTCCCAATTTCTCTCTTAAAAAAAACGAAAAATAATTCCTTCTTTCTCTCTCTCTCTTTTCATATCATTTATCATAACTTGTCTACTAGTTCCCCCTCTGCCAATTTTGTCATTTTCCATAATTCTTCACCGTTTCCCCTCGTCTCAACCTTACCTGTTTATATTCATATTTATTTTTACTGTCTGATGAGTAAAAATTTTCTTTTGTAACACCTAATTATTATTCATTACTTCCCCCTTCCATTTACCTCAAAATTGCTTTACATTTTTCTGTTCCTGTTTCATTTCTCTTAAGTCTTGGGTTCGTTATGTTACGTTTGTGTTATGATGTTGGTGTTTTCTTTGTGGCTTTAATGTTTATCTTTCAGGCATTCTCTCTCTCTCTCTCTCGTTTTCGGCCCTAGAGAGAGAGAGAGAGTAGACACACACCTGGATGTGGGCCAGATGTGTACACCTTTACTGGGAAATACATATAATTTACCTGGTCGTCGACTCTCATCTGAACTATCGCTATGAGTTAAAAACATTTGTAAATATTTAGTTTACTCATTTCATTACACATGAAAGCTAAGGTGGTCCTACACATAAGTAGAGATATATACATATAAACGTATGTACAGTTGCCTTAAAAGAGTTCATTTACCATAGAAGAAAAGCTTAAGTATACACAAACATATACTCATACATACAAGGTTAAACGTTCATGTTTATAGAGAGAAAAAAAAGGAAATTTATGACATGACAATATAATGAGGGTTAGTGTATGTATGTATGTATGTATGTATGTATGTATGTATGTATGTATGTATGTATGTATGTGAGAGTGAAGGAAAAAATTAACACTCCATCGTCAATATGGTGTATAAATATCACCACCAAATTATAAAAGGTTATGACTAGTCGACACTGGTCACACTGGTCACACTTGGCCCGGAGTGTGTTGGGTGTTACCTCAGTGTGTTACCGCTTGTGTAACACCCAACACACATGTGGTCTTGTTGACTAAACTATCAACTAAGTTTTTGTTGATTTATTTTGTATAATATCCCAACCTGTCTCATGTCCAATGGTTATTATTACTTCAGGTGTTCAGTTTATTCGTGGTATATTTTTTTTTTCGTGGACATTTGGGGAAACAGGAAGCATTTAAGGTTAAAAAAACAAGGGAAACAGAACAAGAACAAGAACACAGGAACAAGAACAACACACACAAGAACAAGAACAACATACACAAGAACAAGAACAACACACACAAGAACAAGAACAACACACAGGAACAAGAACAACATACACAAGAACAAGAACAACACATACAGGAACAAGAACAACACACAGGAACAAGAACAACATACACAAGAACAAGAACAACACACACAGGAACAAGAACAACATACACAAGAACAAGAACAACACACAGAACAAGAACACACAGGAACAAGAACAACATACACAAGAACAAGAACAACACATACAGGAACAAGAACAACACACAGGAACAAGAACAACATACACAAGAACAAGAACAACACACACAGAACAAGAACAACACACAGGAACAAGAACAACACACAGGAACAAGAACAACACACAGGAACAAGAACAACACACAGGAAAAACAGAACAAGAATGACACACAGGAATAAGAACACAAGAACAAGAGAACAAGAAAAACACAGGAACAAGAACAACAACACGCACAGGAACATGAACAACAAACACAGGAACTACTAGTGAGGGTAACAATTGTCTCAGATCTAAAATATGGATGATGCTGTAATGGTAGTTCGTGACACTCGCCTAATTATATGTCCAACCCGTTGATCCATCATCACTCCCCAAACGACCGAATCACCTCCTGGTAGCTCTGTCGCCTCTAACTACTGTACAGTGTAATCACTAATTCCCCCTTCCCCCTCACACCTCTTTTCATTTCCTTTCCTTTCTTCCCTCCAAACACCAAAACCCTCATCCCTACAAAGCTGTGAGAGAGAGAGAGAGAGAGAGAGAGAGAGAGAGAGAGAGAGAGATAGTGTGTGTGTGTGTGTGTGTGTGTGTGTGTGTGTGTGTGTGTGTGTGTGTGTGTGTGTGTGTGTGTGTGTGTGTGTGTGTGTGTGTGTGTGTGTGCATACTTTCCGGTCACTAACATCATAACACTCACCTACTTTCTTTCAATTAACAACTAAATAATATTCTAGCCACTCACAACAACAACACTACAACTACAATCACCTACTTTCTGGCCACTTATTAACTTTCAAGTCTCTCTAACAACACAACGACTTACATACTCTCAAGACACAGACAGACGTACAATCACTTCCCCCTCTGATTACTAAGAACGAGAAAATTATCTTCTTTTTGTGTCAACGAGTTAATTACCTTCACCAGCGTCTAAAATGGCCTTCAGATCTACCCTTACTATCTAATTAATACAGGGATAATTACTCTCTTGGTTGTTTACTGGTGATCTAATTAACTACTCTGAACTATCATTTAATCACGAGTTAATTATCAAAGTTCCTCCTCAAAAGCCTAAGTGGTTAAGAATGTTCGACTGAAACAACGTCTCGACCTAAACCATCAAACTACTATGACTGTTATCACCACAATAACATAATAATAACAAATAATAACATACCTTAAACTCTACCTCTTAATTATCTAACTCCCCAATAACAATTAACATCAGATAACAACCTCTCTCTCTCAAATCACTTTACAATAACGAGCACTAAAGAACAATAACAACAAAAGACCTCAACCACACAACCACCTCACTACCCAAATCCCCTTAACCATAACTCAACACTACCTACCGACTGAGGCATGACAGCTAATACCAACCAACCCCCTCCCCCCCAACCACCTAAATTACCAAACCATAACTCAAGGATCTAACAAGCTAGTAACTAACCCCGTGACCTCTAACAATCCAGAAGCTACAATCGACCTCGGCATTAACTCGAACGTACTGACCTAACAAGCCTTTATAACTAGCCAACTACCGCTAACCTCGACTATCATAATCATCATGATCCAAGTGACTGAAAATTCGATACATCAGAATTAAGGGATCACCATTTTCCACGAAGACCCGAGAAGGATACATGCAACGTCCCTCACAGCCACAGTGCCGGATATGACCACTACCTCTGCCTTCACCGCCCGCTGTACGAAGGGGGAAAAAAAATATCCACACAAAAAAAAGGATAAATAAAAGGTGAATATAAGAAACTGTATGGATGAATGAGTAAAAACGCTGATGAGGAAATAAGCACAGTAGTAACACGTTGAGAGGACGCTTAGTAACGCACTGAAGTAACACTTAGTAACACACTGAAGTAACACTTAGTAAACAGGTTGAAGAAATAGGTAAAGACCTGGTCAATGTGGTAGTGAGGGTGCGTGCTCATACACACACACACACACACATCCCCACCTGAGCTTATTGCCAATTGTCTGGGTACATAACACACACACTCATGTTATTACCAAAAGCGTTGTACATTTGGCTAATAATTAAGATTATAACCGTGTACATTAACCAAAGATTTACAGCTCAAAGAAAGGTTATAAACTTCACCTGGGTCTTTGTTAAGCGAATGAATGAATGAATATCGTGTATAATGAAAACAAAGAAACGGCGGTACATAGCGTGGGATTTATATATTTTTTATCAGCTGATTGGTCGTATCTGCTGTACACACAATCACTGTCTATTTATTGAGGATGATTGTGCTGTCTATTGATGTGATTGTCAAACGGGACTTATTGCGATAATTCGAGGTTATTCATAATGTATAATTGGTTTGTGGACACCTGATGATAATTGTAACGAGGAGGGGAGATGAGGCTGATCGAGTGAATTGTGTTGCTGTCACCACAATAATCTCTTAATGCCTTGATTTGCATCCACTCGTTAAAGTCGTCAACAAGATATTTACAACCGTTCATGAATACACCACATAACACCAGTCATCCCAGAGCACGAAAATAGTAATACTGGTGAGAATAAATACACTTAATATAGAATAAAATGTACAACTTCATAATGGTGAATTGTATAATGTTAAAATCTGAACCACAAGTAATATGTCAAAATTCTCTGTTAGTTAATCATTGAAAAACTCAACTCACGCGCCTCTATTAGCATTAACACGCAACACATCCCATTGTATAAAAAAAAAAATGATATCAGTTTCAGAGTATAGACAAGTCTGCCCAAAACGTCTAGGGAAAAAATTATGGCGTGACAAAAAACGGGGTTTAAGACCAAGAAGAAGATCTGGGTGCTTAATGGCATGGTGAGGGCGGCCGGCCGTCACGAACACTGCCAGTAATCATCGTCATTTACTGCAAATACCTGTGATTAATGGGAGGTGCGACGCCACTACCCTTGCCATGCATACAACCCTCCCCGTTAACCTGTCGTGGCCGCTACTACCTTGGTGGAAACGCTGCCCTGGTTATGCATACAATACCAGAGCAAGTTTCGTGGACGCTAACCTGGTATAAAAGTGTCCTCACCGGGAAAGCCATCCTGTCTCCTGTGTCTCCTCATAGAAGGCGACAGGAGCAAGGGGTGGCTCGGTAAATTAAAGGTCTCGGTATAAAACAAACCTTTCTTTAATCCCATAAACGGTTGTTTACCATAAAGGCACATCACGAATCATTTACTGACCTGTACAAACACCCACCATCTGCTGTTTACACTTCACACGACGCATGCGCACTAAACCAACAGCAGACGCCGGGTGCCCTGCCATGCACCGCACTGTGCTAATAAATACATGTATATTCCTTTCTGTGTTTTCAGTGAGTAATTCAATTAGATCAATCACAGCTAAAGACTGGTCGTATGAAGGACACGTGTTGCAATAATTCTGTAAATCCATCTCATATGCAGAGACACACAAAGCTCTAGTCTTCGCAATCCTTATGTGTAACGCCCGCTGTTATACACGACCCTAATATATTACTTTGAGAGAGAGAGAGAGAGAGAGAGAGAGAGAGAGAGAGAGAGAGAGAGAGAGAGAGAGAGAGAGAGAGAGAGAGAGAGAGAGAGAGAGAGCCACACCAACAGAACCTCCACAAAAACAAATTTAATAAATAAAAAATAACACGCCCCACAACAACAACTCTCTAACAGTGGAACAGAAAACATCAGCATAGATTTCTAAAACCAATGAACACAAGGAAAAAAAAAGCTCATCTCCAGGATAATCTAACTCTGTCGTGTGTGGCGCTGACCTGAATTATATCCGAGACTCGTGCCCTTCATCATAACGGATTTATACAAGGGACACGAGTCAAATTATCCTATTTTTTCCTATTTTTACCTGAGTTTTAAATCTCTCTCTAATGACCTTAACAAATAATCAGTCCACAAGTCGGTTAATATTCACTGAAACTGCTTAAAAGTTTAGGTGTAATTATTTAACATGTCTCCCTACTCATTATCCCTTAATTCTTAAACCCCTCTTTTTTTTAACGAGATTACTAATTGAAATCTCTCCCTAATTATCCTGTGTAATAATCCATCAGTGAGAGGCTAATGTGTTCGGGGAGATTTTAATCCCCCTTTCAAGAGTACCAGGAGTAATAATGATGATCTTGGATTCCCCTCTCACCATAGTGTTCCTTACTTCCCCTCATCGTCATTCTCTGCCTCACCTCCCTTCGTCATCTTCTCCCTCACCTCCCCTGATCACCCTCCTCTCCTTCACCTCCCTTCATCATACTCTCTCTTTCACCTCCCCTCATCATCATCTTTTCATAAGGCTTCTTCCCCTCTTGAGAACCTGGGCATTATATACTCGTCAGAACATTTACCTTATTCACATATCTTCGTGTGACTCCTCCTCTGGTTAAGATAGATTCTTGTATATATTCTATTCTTAATTAGGGAAAGATTTCGTCTTGTTTATTTTAGTTTATCTTAAATTGGATTTACATTTCGAAGAACTCGGTGTTTTTGTACTAGACAATATTTTAGCATTTGAGAGAGAGGGGAGGGGAGGGGAGGGGAGGGGAAGGAAGGGGAGGGGAAGGGAGGGACGGAAGGGGAGGCACTTCACTCCATCCCTCCAGGATCATTCGTCTCACTCCACAAAGGGTGTTTACACAATATGTCATAAGCGACTCATTCATTCATTTTCTCATTATTTTTTGTCAATGATCTTTCTAACGAGTCGGCCACAGTGTGTTCACAAGCGGCATCACCAACCACATTCTTACTCACTTGCAGTTCTCCCTCTCTCTGTTCATACAATTTTTGAACAATCTCCCACTAAGAGGTCTCTTTGCTGAACTTTTCTTCCTCTTATTTTGAACACTGTCTCCCCCATTAACGTATAGTAGATGATTTTCTCTCTGTTCATCTCCTAATAGATGTTGTTTAGTGAACTTCTGCCTTGTTCATCTTCACCATTCTCACTCGGAAGTAGGGGTTGAACTTCTTTGTGTTGTGTTCAACTTTTCTTAAACACTGCCTCTCTACCGCTAAGAGGGCCTTATCATGGCACGAGGTACCTTATCATGACACCAGGTACCTTATCATAACACCAGGTACCTTATCATAACACCAGGTACCTTATCATAACACCAGGTACCTTATAACACCAGGTACCTTCTCTAGGTTTAGCAAAAGAGGAACAAGAGGTGAGATCACTCTATAATGTGTGCCGAACGTGCAATTGAAAACGAGGCTGGCTTAGTATAGTAGAATGAAGGCCTGGAAAGATTAGATCAGGGCCAATACAGTGCCAGGGCAGGGAATGGGCTGGGGCACTGGCGGGGCAGAGTAGGGGGCAGAAAAAAGGCGGGGCGGGGAGGGGCGGGACCAAAGAAGGGCAGGGGTGAAGGCCGTGGGTAGATGGGTGGAGGTGGGCGAGCGGGGTGGCGGGCGGGCGCGGGGCGGTGTGTGTGTGAAGCTCTCCTATAAACACATTAGCGCTCCACTTCAAACAAACAGAGGTTCATGTGCCGGGTGCCCCTTTCCCACCCCCCCACCTCCACCTCCCCCTCCCCCCACGCTCCAACCTGCACCCATGCTTGCTTCGGACCAGATTTTTGTAAGATAAGTAGTCTTAAAAGGCCATCTTGCTTCAGCCATTTAAAGAAAGACACCCAGAAAATTAAGCTTAAGATTTTGTTCAATGATAAACTTTACGGGTTAGGAAAAAAAGCCACGAACACCCGGCTTACATTTTGTTTAGTGATGAAAGAAGAAATGATTGAAGTTGTTTAATAGTTTGGAATTTTAAGCTAATGGACAGCGGTCGTTGTTTTAGGTGACGTTGTATCTCTCTCTCTCTCTCTCTCTCTCGGGATATTTCCATACATATAATAGATGAGGAAACTTTGTTTTTTACATAATCTTACAAGTTAATATACAGTCACAAATTTACACACACACACACACACACACACACACACACACCTAGAAAAAGTGCAAAAGAGGGCATGCAAGATTATTCTCTCCCATTCCTACTCCACATATCAAGAAGCGCTCAACACACTGACCCTTTCGACTCTCACTGACCATCACCACGACCTCATCTGCAAATTTGGTAAGAAGCTTCTACACCATCCCCGACACCGTCTCCTACTACCACCTGAGATCCCTAGTCCGAGAATTGCTGTTCGACACCACAACCGCATCCAGCCCATACGTGCACGAACTGATCGCTATAAGAACAGCCCAGTCCCAACCATTGTAAAAAATTATCAATAACTTGTAATAAACCAGTGTATTCACTCCCAGTAAATACTACTTCTTGCACTGTCACTATGTTGAAATGCCCTGTAGTTTGAGCTTTTCTCCATCTAGTTATCATATATCTTATTTATATCACTTATGTTATTTGTATATTATTTGTAATTCGAAACCCATTCCCCAAATATGTAACTGTATATTTTGAGCCTTCTGGCTGCCAAGCTCTTTCAATAAACCGTTAATTTTTATTATTATTATTATTATTATTACATATTAACACACACACATAATTATATTCACAACACAATAAATCCTATCAATTTACACAAACTTTTAAGACTTAACAAAATAAAATTCAAACATTTCAGTCAAATCTCTCTCTCTCTCTTTCTCTCCTGTTCGGTTTTAGCTAATCTTAGGATCTTTACTTTTAAGTGTCTGAAGTGACGAAAGACGGGAAGAGAAGTTGGGGGGAGGGTTGAGAGTGGTGAGGAGAGGTGAGAGAGAGGATAGGGAGGAAGGAGATGAGAGAGGGGAGGTGAGAGAGAAGGCAGTGAGGATAGGTGTGAAAAAAGGTAGAGAGAGAGAGAGCAATATAACGAAGGTAAATGTTTGTTGTTACATGTGCCCTCCACACTAAGTCAATTAGCTAGTGCCACACCACACCACACCACACCACACCATGAACCTCCACGTGCTTATCCAAACTCACAAGAAATTCATAAAATTGTGGGAAATAAAAACATCTACAACTATACAACCTTAAGTACACATACACAAAATAGGGCAAATTAAGGAGCTGATACACCAAAAAGGACAAATTAAGTAGCATATACACAAAAAAAGGTCAAATTAAGCATATACACACAAAAAGGTCAAATTAAGGAGCATATACACACAAAACGGTCAAATTGAGGAGCATATACACAAAAACTTTCAAATTAAGGAGCATATACAGAAAAATCTCTCTCTCTCTCTCTCTCTCATTGTGTACTTTGGTTTTCACACCCCGTTTTCTCACTTGTTATCGTGGTCGCTATGGTAGTAATATATAATAATGGTTATCATAGGCGCTGTATCATAGTTATCGTAGTTGTATTATTATAGTGGAAAGACTGTTATCGTAATGATATCGTGATTGTTATCGTAGTAGCAGTAGTTGTTGTTGTAGTAATACTGCTATTGTAAGGAGCATAAGCATTGTTATCATAATGTAATCGAGGTTGTCGCCGTGACTCGTGAACATAAGGATTGTTATCGTAGTGTTATCGTGGTTGTCATCGAGGCAATGTCACGGTCGGTTTCTTTGATGTTATCGCGGTCGTGTCAGAGGCAGTCTTCAGCAGCTGCTTCGCCAGACAGTGAACGAGGCTCATCACACACGCTAAACACATGTCTTCCTCACTTACCAAAACAAGAGCGTTGAGTGAGGCGGCCTTGTTCAACCTCTGTATAATGTCTTTACAACTTTATGCATTTTTGTATTTCTATTTCCTTCTTCACCCCCTCCTTACACTTCTCCTTACACTTCCACACCCCTCCTTACACCCTCACACCCTTCCTTACACCTCTCTATACACCCCCACACCCTTCCTTACACCCTCACACCCCTCCTTACACCCACCTCACCTCCCCTTACACCCTTCCTTATAACCCCACATCCTTCCTTACACCCCCACACCCCTCCTTACACCCTCACACCCTTCCTTACACCTCTCTATACACCCCCACACCCTTCCTTACACCCCCACACCCTTCCTTACACCCACCTCACCCCTCCTACCTGCCCCTAACCTCTGCCCTAAACCAATTACGCCCCCCCCCGCTCCTCCCAGTCGTTAGTTAAATGGTAGTTAGATCAGTATATCGTTAGTGTTGAGAGCTGGCTGACTTAAATCATACATTCGATTTTTATTTTTATTTATTGTATTTTCGGGTTTTTTATATTTCGTATAGTTTTTTCTCTTTATTGGTGTGTCTTGATTTCTATCGATGTCATTCTTATTATTTATTGTATATTTTTCTTCAGTTCCTCTTATTCTTTTTTCTTCTTCCTTTTTTCATTGATATAACTATTTCGTTTCAAAGGTTAAATTATATTCAGATTTATCGTTGTATTCATTTTTTCCAACGTTGCACAACTAGGTCTCTCTTTCTCTCTCAACATCCTCTTACTAAATCTCTCTCTAACACTGACTCTCTCTCTAACACATACACTATCACTATCTCTCTCTCTCTCTCTCTCTCTCTCTCTCTCTCTCTCTCTCTCTCTCTCTCTCTCTCTCACACTCTCTCCCTCTCTCTCAGCAGTGACAGCAGCAAGTGGACCACGTGTTACAGATGAGCAAGTTTAAGTTATAATGTTGGTCATTTTTCCCCTAAGGGCGCCGCCCCTCCAGATGCTTATGATTCCCCCGCCGGATAAATCGAGTCGTATTTTTTATCCTTAAATTACTAGTTGGGACAAACGGACCAACATTTATTACCATTACTTACGGTGATGTGGACGAGGGAAAAGTTTTTTTATTCGTCGACTTTTAATTAATTTTTTGTATTAAATTTCTATAGGAAAATAAACATATATATGACTTTTATAGGATTAAGTGAAGATTAAGTACCTAAGTTTATCACCTCAGCTTATTTTATTGTTAGATACTCTAATAATAACCTAACCTAGGCTAACCTAACACACACAACGACGTAAAGAATGGATCACTCCACAGTCGACGGGGCCAAGTTAAAACAAAGGCGAATCATTAAGGGCCATTATCTCATACACAAAATAAACAACATGGCCCCTAGATGACGTATTGGTCGCAGCAGACGGACAGCCTCACAAAGATGACCCTAACATAACGTAAACAACTAGATGCCTAAGGCTTATAAAATGGGTTAAATCTTATACTTTTTAAGGCAAGAGCATAATAATAATAATAATAATAATAATAATAATAATAATAATAATAATAATAATAATAATAATAATAATAATAATAATAATAATAATAATAATAATAATAATAATAATAATAATAATAATAATAATAATAATAATAATAATAACAACAACAACAACAACAACAACAACAACAACAACAACAACAATAATAATAATAATAATAATAATAATAATAATAATAATAATAATAATAATAATAATAATAATAATAATAATAATAATAATAATTCAGAAAAACGTCAATAAAAGGATAAATGGAAGAATCAGAAAATACACACACATTAACCTAGAGAGTAATTTAACAACGAAAAAATCGACTTGTTAATGTGTTACCCAGACAACTGCTCATTTGAGAGAGAGAGAGAGAGAGAGAGAGAGAGAGAGAGAGAGAGAGAGAGAGAGAGCATAGACAGACAAACAAACAGTATAGCGTCAACAGGAACTGACAGATAGTTATTTGGGTGACAGATACAAGTCACGTGGTAGATTAGTTGACAGATAAAAAACAAAACATAACACACATACAGAGACATACTTTCAAAGGGTGCCTCAGGGTGTACCCAAAAAAAAAAAACACCCACCACTGATATTGGAAAAACAATTAATTACAAACACTATATCGAGGCTATTGAAGGGAACAGGTACACTGGAAGGACTTGTTACTTTTCTATGTATTTCTGTCGTTTGTGTATAGCTTAAGACAAAATAATGTTCGTTGTACTCTTGTTTAAAAGACCTTAACCTCCCTGAGTACAATATCATACTCAAGGATGGTTTTTTTTTTCATTCTATTTAAACTTTTAAGACATAGTACTCAAGATTTTAAGTCAATGTTACTCAAGGACTTCTTAAATCATCGTACTCAAGAGGCTAAGCTATCTTGATAGGCTAATTCACTGTACTCAGCCAGTTGACATCGTACTCAAATAACTTAAAGAAATCCAATTTGTTATTTGTGATTTTTTTTAATACATATAAATCACTCTGGAAAAAAATTTACTTACACACATCAGAATTATCATATTTTTTTTGTGAGTTATCGCCAAAAAAAATTATAACATCAAAATTGTTTATACCACAGTAACTTACTTTCAGGTCACGTGGCTAATATACAATATAAACAACACAGAAAAAATTGTCCTATAAAAAAAATTTATACCACAATTTTTATGTATTTTAGAAAGATTTACATTATACATTATACAATCATTATCATTCAAAATATATAAGATTCTTACGTCCATATCATCAACTCACAGTATTTCCTTATATGTATTAAGTATATCAATTACATATACCTCAAGGGGGGGGGGGGGTTGGAGTGACAGATAAGACTTGCAAAAGGTTGAAGTATTTGGACAGCTCCTCCACACCTCAGCCTCGAGGAGTCACACTTGAAGTATTACCCCACACTGTGTATCGACCCAGGTGTGAATATTCCATGGAATTATAGGGTCAGTTACTGTCAATACTGCTTACTTAATAGACACTTGACATGGAGGGCCTCAGTTGTACGCACTCACGCACTCACACTCGCTATATTACAATGCGAGACGCTGGCATTTTCGCATTTGGTATTCACTCACACGAACACGCACAGTACTGTAAGTAGCACAAGATATTCCCACGCACATGTGTGTATACATTTACGTCGATACATACACATGTGAAACGTATGAGCACCCGCAGTATGATGACACATCCATGTTTCTGGGTGTATACTGTATACATGTGTGCTTATGTTGATATATATATACTTGGGAATGTATGACTATATGTACACAGGGTATACATGGTTTTGTACGTGTATTTATAACTAGTAAATGAGACACACTAGTTAACTTACAATAGAAAAGCATACATACCTATACACACGCCAGTACTAATACAAACACACACACACACACACACACACACACACACACACACACACTATATCTTATGCTAGATAAATAGGGTGCCATGAACACAAAGCTACCATAAATAGCCCACCACCACCACCAAAATATTCACCCTCTCCTCTCCCACTGTCCTCACCACACACACAAAAAAAAAAATAAAATAAAAAAATAAAGTGAAAAAAAATGAAAAAAAATATATACCTCCAGAAAATGAATTGAAAAACATATTAATTTTTATGCGTTTGATTGTGAAAAATAATTGTGTTGGTATATTTTGTTTTACAAGTTTGAAGTGAAAGGGTAGGTAGAGAGGTTTGAAGAAGGAGTCATGGTAACAGTCGTGTGTGTGTGTATGTGTTCGTGTGTGTATGTTTTCGTGTATATGTGTGAGTGTGACAGAGGCGCTGGACGGGTGCCATGTAGGGCTGCTCCTCACACACCAATACTCCCTCCTGCCAAAATTATCTTCTTAGTACAACAACGACGTACCTCCTCCTTCATAAACACTTACACGCCACTAGTGACACGTGCCACTCACTCCCTCCTTCTCCTCGGTCAGCTAAACTGTTGTAGAATACTTTGTTTTTTGAGGTAATTACGTATATTAATATTCTGGTAATTATGGCGAGAGATGAGTGAGTGAGTGAGTGAGTGAGTATGCGCGCGCTTAATCTGTACATGTGGAGGGAGGGGGAGACTGGTGTAATAGTCATTTCCTAACTCTTTAAAATCAAACACCAGCCCAAAACGCCATACTAAAACCCCTGATTATAATAAGCTGTTCACTTTCTGGCCACACAGCGAAGGTCTGGTTAACTGTATACCACCAGTACAAGCAGTCAAGACCTTAAGGACTTCTACAACTGACCTGACATCTTATATAGTGCTACTAAAATACTCACACAAGGATCTAATATCACTTGCAAGAGGCTCCCAAGAGTCTTATGCAAGCGGTGAGGGTCAGTGTGTTGATCTCAAGCGTGTTACATCATTGCCCAACACCGCCTTACAGTACAACTTAAGTCACTCCTCAGATAATATATGCCTCGTAAATATGTCATGGCGGTAACAAAGGGAAATTTCTAAATGGTTATCCAAAGTTTGAGGAAAATCTTTTATATTATATTCTCTCTCTCTCTCTCTCTCTCTCTCTCCTAATATTTATGGTAAATTTGTAACTCTTTATTAATAAGAAAAAAATCAACCTAGGAAAGACCTAAAACGCTTAACAGATAACAAAAAAAAGATAATTATGTAAATACACCTTTCATGACATTTCGTACGATTTTATTTCCTATTAGTAACTTTTTTCCCATTTTAAATAAGAAAATTGTACTAATGAATGGAAAAAAAATAATAAGCGATAATGTTCCATATTATGACCAAAGAATTGTGTTAAAATGTCCCGCCTAAAAAAAAAATTAATGTCTGAAAAATTTAATCCTTGAAATATAAAAGAAGTTAAAACGATGATCAGGGAGACAAAACAATGCTAAGAAAAGTTAAAAAGTCTTAAGAAAAAATAAAACACATCCCATGATTTACTACACAACTCTGCAGACTCGGCGGCAGCTTAACACTTATGATCTATATTTACATCAATAAGAAACATCAGTTCAGGAGATGTTATCACCTCGTCCACCTTTATTTTCCTCTCTCGCCAATCTACTGCGAGATTAATTCCCCTGATAGAGGAAAATACTGTGACAAGGGAAAGGCAGCCACGCAGTTAGGTGACGTCACGGCTAATAAACTAACCCAAGTGACATCCGTTTCCCGATTATACATTACCGGGAATCCCGATTACACGACGAGTGGGGGGAGGAGGTGTGAATGACGGTGTAGGGATATGGGGAAAGAGGTGAGAAAGGGAAGTAAGGGTATGGGAGAGGGGGGAGAGAAAGGGGAAGAGGGGGGGATGAGGGGGGATGAGGAGGGAAAGGGTGAACGGTCTTATCGTGTATGTCAACAGGAGAGCCGCGCCACCTACCGCAACACTGCACGTGCTAACACTTTACGCCTGGCTCTGCAGGTGGGGAGGGGGGGGAGAGGGAGGATAAGGGATGAGGGAAGAGTGAAGGGTAGAGGGAAGAGGTTTGTGTAAGACGGAAGAAAAAGAATGGAGGGTGGTGAGAAGTGGCTAGGGAGGAGGGGGGAAGGGGGGGAAGAAGAATCAAAGGTAGGAGGAAATAGAGTCAGAAGGGAAGTTTTTTCTAAGCACCACTATACAACCCCCCTCCTTCCCTCCTTCCCCCGACACACTCACATGTTGCCTCTGCTAGACACTCATGCCCACCTGCACCCATATTTATAGAGTAGTTTCACCCCATACACCACACCCCACACACCACATCCCCCACACCACACCCCTCACACCACATCCTCTAACTCACAAGCAAAAGACACCCACACCATTCTCTCTTAGCCAAACTTATACACCCATTTCATACTGACCACACCCATGATCTGGCTACCCATCTCCTCCTCACACCTACACCCCCACACACGCCCATGATGCTCTGACCACACCTATGACTTAAGAGAATCGCAATTTATCATATTTTCTGTGCTGTGAATCGTCCAGGGTTCTAAGACGTTCACGAAGGCATTACAGACATATAGACACTAATCTCACCAGGAAATATCGCTTAACACCAGGTAAGGAGACAGACGTGGACACAGACAGATAGAAACAGACAGGTAAAAAGGACTGACAGACTAACAGAGAAACAAGTAAACATAGACAGATAGACACACATAAACACAGAAAGAGCCCAGTAAAATGACAGACAGACAAACAACAGGTAAATGAACAGACAGACAGACAGACAGACAGACAGGCAGACAGACAGACAGGGAGCAACACGACGCAACGGGCCACACTCCCCCCCAACAAGGTACAACATAGAAGACAAAAACAAGCACCTCTAGCGACCTCCTGCTCAAACATTCACTTATAATTGGACCATTAATAACGAAAGCCTTAGCGGAGCCTCACATATCCTTGTCTCTTTATGCAGTTAAGTATCAGGTCTATAAACCTTTCATACGAAGCTACAGCTCAACAACAATGCATACCCGGGGAGCCATAAGTAAGGGTGGCTGCCATCACGATCTTTTGCTTTCCCGTGTTATACGCACACCGGAGCTGATATTTAGGTGAGAGGTGTCATGTGCATTTTAAACACTGCGCTGCCAAAGTCATACACTCTGCCAGGGGCTTACAAGTGCTCTTCCTTCCTCCCCGTCTTTAATATTATATGACTATTATTCTTATTATTTAAACTATCCGGATTTGTTTTTTAATCTCTCGTCTAGTTGGGTTTCGATATTACACTTCTATGATTTTCAGCCTATTAAAGGTTGCGTTATTAATTAGTTTGTATCATAAGTGTTAATAGCATAATTATAGATAAATACAACAGTACACAACAGCTTCATTATAACTAACTCTATAACTCAGTAACAAACTTGTGTTCAGAAATAATTATATGGTTATTTCAAGAGCAGTTTAAATTATATTGTATTTCATCTACGTAATATAAATAGAAGCGGCTTGATGGACATGTGGGTTATTTCTTACCCACACCCACCACCACACCCCGACCCATACCAACCACACCCAGACTCACACCCATTTGACCCTGACATATTCGACTTCGGAACACACACACACACACACACACACTAAATATAACACAGAAAACATATCGTAAAAATTCTATCCAACCTCTAACAAAAAGCTACGACATATATTTTCCCAGTGAGATTATTTCCCTCCGACCTTCTTATTTCCCTACTGCCTTAACAACAACAATATTAAGGGAAGGAAAAAGTCACACATCTTGAGGGTAAATAAACAACGTAAACTTCTTGTTGGTTACGTCTTGCATAGTTAAACACACACACACACACACACACACACACACACACACACACACACACACAGTTATGACCTCTAAGTAATTGTAAAGTAATTGAAACTTCTATAAATTAAACATTACCAGCACTGAATATAAGCAAAGTTTGGCTTTTGTCTATAGTGTCAATACCTCATAAAATTTATCACATTTCAATTTTGGGGGATCAGATAGCTTTTGAATGTCTCCTTATAAGGATGATCGGCCTTTAAAAAAAATTGAATCTTGTATGTTTTGATCGTTAATGACCCTTAAGTAGTAAGTCTAGGATCTAATTACAAACCTGATATTTACCCACCTGATGTTGGAGCCTTAATGAACATGTAACAAGTGGGACTTTATAGAATTTTAAATAATAATAATAAAAAATCCCCCAAGAGAGAAATAATTTACTTCCTTTAAAATGTCATATTTAATTTAATTCATTATCTACTGTAAATATCCACACAGCATTAACATTAACTGGCCAATGAGAATGTTTATAGTATATTGAACTTTGACCTCAGTGGGTAGAGTTTAACCAATGACTAATCACACGTCGAGGAATGTAAACTAGAAGAACATTAACATTAACCAAACCATCGAGGTACCAAGAATGAAAGATCTGTTGAGAAATTAGTCAAGAGTAGAAAAGAATACTAATCAGATTTGTCAGTTGCCAAAACACATATATCTTCGTCACCTCTAAATCATTCACAAACTGAACATGTTGAATAATTATGTACAGTGTTCAATTGTTCACATATATTTACTACAAAAGCAAAGTAATGTATTGTTAAAGGCCTAAACTAATTCTTTAAAATGTATCTTATTGATTTACATTCCAAGGGTTAATTTTCCACCAGACTAAAATTCACTGTAATTCGACCACTAATAAAATTCACATTTCAAGAAGATTTTATCCAATGATGTTGAAACCTGTTTACACTTTAATTATGGCTCCTAGAAATCAAAGGTAAAATCTCAGACCAAAGAAATACTCAAATCTAATCTTACGCTGTTTCACAAAATAAGAATGAAGACTTTTTACCCCTCATACTTTACGAGATATAAACCCCCCAAAAAACACTAAGACGATAAGGATATATACAGTATACTTCACGCCAGTAGAAATCCCTCCTCACTACCCCTCCTTACCATCTCTCCCGCCCTGCACGCGTCTTTCTTTCTCACCCTACCCGCATGCCAACACAGTCTTCAGATACCTAACATCCTCAAATTAATATTCTTCTCCCCTCTACAATTCTACAGGAATATTCAGCTTAAATATAGAACGACAACGAAGGGAGTAACTCAGACGGCTCTTGTGTATCGGTACTGCCACGTGCATCCCCCTCCCCCTCCCCTCCTACTCCTCCTCTCCCTTTAAAACTACCCCAAAAAACGGACAGACAACCACACGTACACAAAAACCTCTTTCTTCCCTCATTCATAAATCTGTTTTTGAGGGTGAGCAAAAATAAACCTCAACCTTACAATGGAACACAGTAGTACATTACCTCACCAGTGTAGGGATACCTGCAAGAGTTTACGGCAGTCTTACGAGATTTATATACAGACACCTGACAATAAAAATCTAATTAGCTTAGTATACTTGTATTTACCCCCTTACTTGTCCCAATCTAGAGACCTTAGTGGAGGGGGGGGTAGAGGGGGAAAGAGGGGAAGATGGGGAAGGAGGGGGAAGGGAGGAGAGGGGGAATGACACAATAGCCTCAGGAGGAAAGGTCATCGTCTACAAGGAACTGAGACTATGATCTTTTACCTGACACTACCCGATGCTTTAGTCTAGAGGGTCTTCACAGTAAGGGCGCGACACATCTGGCTCACTTGTTACCTGGCGGCGGTCATGGCTCTCACACACACACACACACACACACACACACACGAGGAGCCACTGTCCAACACCTTCAAGGCTGTGGTCACTGTTTTCCCTATCTAACATATTATCATGACCCTTACCGGAGTCTGTTCCATGGTATGATGTAACATGTTAATGCTCCAGCTTCACCATGATCTAACATGTTAATGCTCCAGCTTCACCATGATCTAACATGTTAATGTTCCAGCTTCACCATGAACTAACATGTTAATGCTCCAGCTTCACCATGATCTAACATGTTAATGATCCAGCTTCACCATGATCTAACCTGTTAATGCTCCAGCTTCACCATGATCTAACCCGTTAATGCTCCAGCCACACCATGATCTAACATGTTAATGCTCCAGCTTCACCATGATCTAACATTTAATGATCCAGCTTCACCATGATCTAACATGTTAATGCTCCAGCTTCACCATGATCTAACATGTTAATGATCCAGCTTCACCATGATCTAACCTGTTAATGCTCCAGCTTCACCATGATCTAACCCGTTAATGCTCCAGCCACACCATGATCTAACCTGTTAATGCTCCAGCTTCGCCATGATCTAACCCGTTAATGCTCCAGCCACACCATGATCTAACCTGTTAATGCTCCAGCTTCACCATGATCTAACATGTTAATGATCCAGCTTCACCATGATCTAACCCGTTAATGCTCCAGCCACACCATGATCTAACCTGTTAATGCTCCAGCTTCACCATGATCTAACGTATTTATATTCAAGCGTGCTCATACTCCAGTTTCATCATACTTAAGCCGTATCAATAGTCAAAGCCTGATTTATGCTCCAATCTGATCATATTCCAGCCTTATGCTCCGGCCAGCCAGCCCGTCCACCGAGACCAACAGCAATAAAGTGCTGTGACTGTCACTTCCACCAAGACATTACGTAAACCTCACCGAGAGAGAGAGAGAGAGAGAGAGAGAGAGAGAGAGAGAGAGAGAGAGAGAGAGAGTGAGAGAGAATGTTTTGTTTATTTTGTTCATATAAGTAACGAATACTTCCTTCTTCTTTATTCGCTCATTAATTCCCTCTTCTTCCCACTTTATCTTCATCTATCTTCATCTATCTTCTACTTCTCTCTCTCTCTCTCTCTCTCTCTCTCTCTCTCTCTCTCTCTCTCTCTCAACATAGATGATGAGAGAGAGTATCTTGGCAACGTCTCAAAGAGGCTGGGACCATAGCCATAGTGCTGGTGACTAGTAAGAGATGGTGGTGTTGATGGTGGCATGATGACAGTATGGTGCTCCTCTAATGATGGTATAGGGGTGTGTGTGTGTGTGGTATGCTAATGGTATGGTGCTTCCCTTAAGGATGGTATGGGGGCTGCTCTCAGAGGTAGTGTCTAATCCCTGTGACTAAACCAACGCCTCACCACGTCTCCTATATCTGTTCACATCAACATAAACGCCCACGACCAAGCTCTCACGCCCACGCCTAGTATAAAAACTATTCTTACCTCATGTCCACCACACCCATTCGCACCCATTATAAAACAAACACCACCGCTGACGTTCAAACCTACGCCCACACACTCGCTTCCAACGCCCACATCCTTGCCCAAACCAATACCTAAAACTGCTACCCATGCCAACATCTTCACCCACCCTCCCAAGGCCCACACTAGAGACCAATATTCACCCTCTCATTCATATCTCTACTTGTATTCCTACCCACGCCCATACCCACCTTCAGAAACAAATTCCCACGCCCACACACAAACACACATCAGCACACATGCAAAACACAAACACACACACACACCCACGCCTTCGGTATTTCTCTCTCTCTCCGTTTTAGCTTCACGTAAGAAAACGATGAGGTGAGAAAAAGGTGAGATAGCATCGTAATTCCTCATGCAATTAGTGCCAGTGCCAAGATGGCCCTCCGAGCCCGGAATGTTGCCTTTCAATGGATTCATCTGATGCCTTGCCTTGCCTTGCCCTACCCAACCCTCCCAAGATGTAAAAGAGAAGGAGGGAGAAGAGGAGATAGGATAGGAGGAGGCAGGGAAGGATATGTACTGTAGAGGGTGTAGGAGGGGTGGGTAGGGAGATATCTAAGGGACAGAGAGAGTTGTAGGGGTGTAGGAGGAAGGAAGAGTTGTAGGGGGAAGGAAGAGTTGTAGGGGGAAGAGAGAGCTGTAGGGGGAAGGAAGAAGAGTTATATAAATCTAGGAGAGAGTAAAGGTTGTTGGGGAGAGGAAGATATAATTATTGGGACAGGAGAGGAAAAGATGTAGGGGGCAAGAGCGGTGCAAGAGCAGGGCAAGAGCGGGGGAAATACAAAGGTGTGGTGGACAATGAGAGTCATATGTAGTAGGCAAACACGAATAAGAGATAGAGAGAAATATAGAGGGAGAAAAAGGAGAGATGTAGGAGATATGTGTGTGAGAGTGAGAGAGAAATGGTGATGTAGGGAAGGAAGAAAGGGGGAGGGGAAGTCACAGTGAAGGGACGGGGAAAGTGTTGGACTACAGATCGGCGCAGCACAAGGGGACTGGGGGTGAGTGACAGGAGGCAAGAAAGGGCGCGAAGATGTGGTGGGGGAGGGGATAGGAGGAGGATAGGGAGGGGAAGAGGGGAGGGGAAGGAGGGAGGGAGGGAGGGGGGGACTAGGAGTGGGCAGAGGGACAGTTTCGAGGCAATGGGGCGTGGAAAATACGATGGAGTTCTCTATGAATGTTTAGTTAAGACCATACAGTGTTCTCTAAGGCTATGGGTAGGGATAAATGGTGGTCTCTACAGCTATATGAATAGGTATTTGAGGTTTCTTGATAATATGTTAAGAAACTAATTGAGTTATCCAGACCTGTGATAGGATGGATAGAAAACCAAAGCAAATAACATGTTACAATTGTTAACAGAGGCATGCATGAAGACAAGTGTAAGCGGTGTGGATGGGGTGAATTAGGAGGCAAGAAGGATTACGATGAACTTGGATTAGGATTATACAGAAGAGGGTATAAGGGAGATTAATAAGAGGAGGTGAGATAAAGTAGGAGCAGCAAAGGAGAGAAAAGTGGACAAAAAGGGTGCCGCCTCCTCCTCCCCGTCTCTTCCTATTTTGACGAAGGTTCCCATTAGTAGCAGTACCTGGGTGTCTGGGTCGCCTCCGGTCATGAGGTGCCATCCTCCTGACCCACACACACCAGGTTAGTGCTGACCCCTCTCCTGATGTGTGTGTGAGAGGCAGTAGTAAGGATGAGGAGGAGGGGAGGAGGTGGGTTGGTGGGGGGTGAGTGCCATAACTTTCCCGGGGTGCCACCTTCACCTACCTAGTGCCAATGTGGCTTCTTGGCATCTCCCTCACCCCTTCACTCTACCTCGGCTCTCGACCTATTTTTTCCTCCCCGGAGAGCGACCTACTTTTTATTGATGGCCGGATATGTGGTGTGTTGCTTACACTATATATTAATATAAT
The DNA here is from genome assembly GCF_018991925.1 of Homarus americanus. Lineage (NCBI taxonomy): Eukaryota > Metazoa > Arthropoda > Malacostraca > Decapoda > Nephropidae > Homarus > Homarus americanus. The sequence goes on from NW_024727075.1 coordinate 734,457, forward strand.
CAAACATCTTTTGATGTCCCCAAAAATTATTCGTCTTTTCTTTTGAAATTTATATATCGAACAAGTTCACAGACTTAACAGTGAATAAGTTTCATGAATAAATAAATAAATATTTTTTTTTTCAAATACGAGTAAAAAGTTAAAACAAACACACAAAGGATACATATTAACTCACACACATTTTATATATATATATATATATATATATATATATATATATATATATATATATATATATATATATATATATATATATATATATATATATATATATATATATATATATATATATACATATATATATATATATATATATATATATATATATATATATATATATATATATATATATATATATATATATATATATATAATATACCGTCGTTTTCTTCCCACATATACTAAAAGAAGATCAACAGCTAATAAATTTATTTTGGCATTGCTTCTACAAGAGGGTGGCGTGTAGTGTGGGAGGGGGACTAGCAAAGAGGAGCAAGGGAGAATAATGTGGCAGGGAGGGAGGTGGTGGGTGCCTATCACCGTTCATCTATGACTTCTGCCGCCTCCCCCCCTCCTTCACACACCCGTTTGTTGCCATAATCGGTCATGCAGTGCCACTTCCGCACCGCCACCGTAAACTTCCACTCCCACCATACCTTTCTTATCTGGCCGCCCGGGTTATCACTCAAGACTATCTCCTATGACTCCCCTCCCCCTCCCCCTGTACTCCTTCTTTATGGCTTGGTCACCTCATGTATTTCAACGAGTGGCGGCGGCTGTGTGTTGCGGCCACGATATTGTCTCACCACCCAGCCAAGGATACTGTCTCACCACGCCCCCGGGAGCACAGGTGACAACGACCATAATGATGCCGTAGTACCTGGGCAGCCGTGCGTGGACACCTAACCCCTTCACATGTGTATTATGGGCGAGGCGTCCAGGTGACATGAAGTAGTAGTGTGTTAAGCGATCCTCACCCACCCGCACAACCCATCCTCTCGACCCACACGCGCAAAAACAAGACGCGAAACACTTTATTTGCACCTTGAGTGTTTTTGTTGAAGACTTTCTTTGAAGTTGAACGATATAAGAGTTGGTGGCTGACAGATTCATCACACCCGCTAAAGTTTGTATAGCGCTCGTTATTAGTGGCAGCGTTTAGTGGTGTCTACGAGGCCATTACCATCTATAATGACCTTAATCATCGTGAACATGACCAACAGTATAATTAAACATCTTATATAATCAAACAGTCAACCGGGATTATATTTTTTTCTTACATTAGTACACGACAGAAGCATTTCCTCGCCACATGTATCACTAATAATAAAGTTCATCGCCAAGAGAAGTAAAGGATAAAATACACACACTAAAAACATAACAAACACACAGACACACACACACACACACACACACACACATAACGTGTATAATACTGTAACAACACTCCCACAATCACATAAAATCTCCCACAATCCCTCCCTATTCCTGCAAAACCATAACCACACTCACAGTCCTTCATTATTCACACAATTCTTCATCACTCCCACAATCCCTCGTTACTCCTACAATCCCTAATTACTACCACAAACCCTCATCACTTCCACAATCCTCCTTCATCACTTCCACAATCCTCCTTCATCACTTCACAATCCCTCATAACTCACATAATCCCGTGCCACAAAAAGTCTCCAAGTTAGGAAAAGAAGAGGAAGGGAAAAAGGAAGGAGGGAAAGAAAGAGGGGGAAAGGGGGAGAAGAAGAGAGAAAGGAGGAAGAAAGGAGGAGGGAGGATAAAAGGAAGAGGAAGGAAGGGAAGAGGGAGGGGATCGGGAGTGTGAAAGGAAAAAGGAAGGAGGGAATGGATAGAGAGGATGAAAGAAAAAGGGTTGGGGGGAAGGAATAGGGAAGGAGAGAGAGTAAGGGAAGGAGAGGAAGTAAGGGAAGGAGAGGGAGTAAATTGGTGATAACCTCATATATTCTCCCTCTTATCGAACCTGTCAATCTCTCACTGGTGTTGCTCTTCGGGGCGGCAGCGATGTGGGCGGCTGTGGGCGGCATGTCTTGTGTAGGAGGTACTGTAGTGTGAACGTGATGTCTGGGTGGCTGTGTGGGTGGCACTAAGTACAGATGATGTTTGGGTGGCAGAGAAATTAGATGTAATGTGTGTGTGTGTGTGTGTGTGTGTGTGTCCGAGCTGCCACCAATCACGTCGCTGACAACCACGAGGGGTAACAACAACGCTCCCCCCCCACTCCCAGCAGACCACCTGTACTCTCTCAGCAAGATTACCTGTACATCGTTTCCTCAGCGTAAGTAGGAGTGATGTAGGACTGGTGAAGGGTATTGTGCAGAGTGATGAGGTGAGTAAGTGAAGGAGTAAGTGCGAGTGATAAATAATGTCGAGGTATAGAGAGAGGAACACACAGACTCTCTCTCTCTCTCTCTCTCTCTCTCTCTCTCTCACCTGAAGAATAATCCCCCAGCTTATTACACCTGATAATTAAACACCCTAAGGCTACTAGGGTAAATTAGTTTAAATTAGGTTACGATAGGGAAGATGAGAAAGGTGAAAATATCAATACAAATTCACTGACAAAACCAACACTACATAGCAATAGGAATCACCCAGGCGCGTCAGCACAGTGTGTATACAAGGCAGAGTTCTGAGTTATCACAGGAGAGTCAATAAAGGAGAGTGAGGTTACATCTATAGGCGGGAGGGTGTACTAAGAAACCATATATAACCCGGGTCTATTGTTGTTGTTAGTATTGCTATTATGGCAGGTTGTCATGATTACCTTTGTTGTGGGGTATGTGATGGATAAACTTGAACTTGTATTCAGTGGATAAAAAGTAATTAATTAAAAAGGCTGTGTGTGAGTGAGGGAGTGAGTGAGTGAGTGAGTGAGTGAGTGAGTGAGTATGTATGTATGTATGTATGTATGTATGTATGTATGTATGTATGACAATCATTCATGGTAGTACAAACGTCACCCTTATCACCCAAAACACTTAAATCACAAAATAACGACCCGTATGAGGCTGTCGCAGGTCACGCTGACGGACGCGCTGCAGCAGTAGACGGAGACAACAAAAAGACAACCCTTACAAACACAAGCCAAACAGATGAGGGAAAAATAGATGAAGGAAAAAAGATGAAGGAAAAAAGATGAAGGGAAAATAGATGAAGGAAAAAAGATGAAGGGAAAATAGATGAAGGAAAAAAAGATGAAGGGAAAATAGATGAAGGAAAAAATATAAAGGAAAAAAAGATGAAGGGAAAAATATACTTTGAAGGTGGAGCTCCTCCCTGGCACCCAATGCAAGATGGCTGTCCAGTGTACTTCCTTCTTTGAAATAAGATTAACAGTAAGGTTTGTTGCGACGCTTCCTGGCTGATCCTAGTGCTGTGCTGCCTGGCTTTCCACATTACTATGAGGCCTAGCCATACCCACACGCAAACACAAAAGACTCACACACACACACTGATGCCACACCCACACACATTCCTTTTACTACAGTATTCATCATGGTAAGTAAGTCATGGAATGCGGTGACAGATCTTGAGAATTAATTTATTATTATTATTATTATTATTATTATTACATTCAATCTCCGTCATTATTGTCAGTCATTAGTCATTACACACACACACACACACACACACACACACACACACACACACACTACCTCCTGCTCCCGGCTTAGTGATACGAGCGACAAGACGACATTATAATTCATATAGTCATCGGCGGCGTAAAGGAGAAGTCATGATAGAAAACGAGGAACCAATCTTAACCCTCGACTATCATAAATTTCATCAACCACGAACTAAAATAAAATAAAATTCTAAATATATATAGAAAGTATAAAGAAATGAAGATCTTTTAATGGAGAGTGACAGTCATGGATATATAATTCAGTAAAGTTGAGATGGTTAGTAAATAATAATAAATAAAAACATTCCACTCAAAAATTCAATGTTAATTAAAAAAAAATAATGTGCAGGTGTTTAATCTACTCCCTGACAGGTAAAGGTAAATGATGTGTGATTTTAACTAATACATTACCGGTAAGGTTAAGGCAGGTATCTCACCAATCAAAGACAAGTAGACTAGTTCACTGATTAGTAATAATAAAAAAAAATAAAATAAAAAATGTAGACTCACCATAAGTTTCAAATTACGCCGTGTAGTGCGTTTCTGGATACTGTGACCTTGATTTATGGCTTTTTTATGTAGATAACACAATTGTAAGAGATTGGCAGGGTGAATATATTACGTCTTGCATGAACGCTAAATGCCTCTCCGGTCTTGGATACAGACATACCTCACGCACCTGACCACAACTGACGCACCTGACCACACCTGACACACCTGACCACACTACTCACGTGGTATTGTCGGCGTGAGTAAACAAAAAATATATTTATAAAAATCATCTCATCGGGTTTCGTAATTGGAAACTATGATTGACAGCTGTAAAATATATAATTATAATCCTGCAGCGGTAATCTTTAAATTGCCTCCACAAGAAAGATATAACACACACGTGTATGTCAGGACCCGCGGCGTATAGTTCATGTTATTTATAAAACATGTAATAGTTTCTGCTTGAGTCTCTAGGCCCCCCATCTCTCCCAAGCGTCAGGGAGTAAGATGGTCTTGTTGTGAGAACTGACTGATCAATACACGTGACCTGAGGAGGGAATACACAGCTCAGTTTGGGATAATAATAACAATTATTAACCTATACTGCCTATCATCAACCTAACCTAACCTAACTTAACCTAATCTTAACCAAAACTTAACCTAACTTAACCTAACCAAACATTACATACGATATTATTTCATCACCGCAGCAAAAAAAAAATCACACGAAAAAAAAATCAGATATTTTAGCATAGAAATTTATTATATAAGTTCCCTGGGGTCACACGCGGGCCGCTGCACCTCCTCTGTGTCATGTCAAGACTGGATGCTCTGGGAACCTGCGAGTCGGATTATGCATGTCAAATAAGTAAAGAAAAAAAAATACATGGGTGGGTGGGTTGTGGTGGTGGTAGCGGTGGGTGGTGATGGTGGAGGTGGTGGTGGAGGAGGGGATGGTGGGAGGGATTGGCAAGAATGGTGGTGGTTGTGGTAGTAGAAGTGGTGATCAGAGAGCATATATAAAGGAGGAAGAAGAGGTAGAGATATTGTCAGAAACAACCACTACCCTCCACCACTCCTACTACCACCATCATCCTCCAACTACCACCACCCACTACCACCATCATCCTCCAACTACCACCACCTACTACGACCACCACCACCACCATCCACGACCACCACCAACCACAACTACCACGAACACCAACCTAACCACACGCACCCAAAAATGTCCCAAGTCCAATGTAAAAAATCATGAAAGTGAATAACAATGCAAAATTAAATCTTATTCATATCGAGCAAGAACATCTGATTAATAATTTAACTAATGAATAATAATCACCCCCAAAAATACCAAGGATTATTTACTCATAGCTTTAAGAATGGTTATCAAATAATTTACACGTCAAAAGGTATTTCATCCTTATGATTAATTAGTATATTTACCTTTGATGATTACAGTATTGATATAAGTTTAGCTTTACTGTATTTTTAACTTGGGAACTGACTGACTCACTCACTGAAGGAGAAAATGTGTGTTTATGTAGGGTACAGGAAGAGTTTGTATATATTTGACCAATTTTCTCATCTCTCTCTCTCTCTCTCTCTCTCTCTCTCTCTCTCTCTCTCTCTCTCTCACCAACATAACTCCAATCTCTCTCCAGTACACTTTACTTCACCTCTAAATTAACACTAACATGATAGGAAATATTTGTTCCAGCACAAGTGGCAAGGAGCTGAATCCGAGGTTATGGGACAATTATACTCAAGGACACATGATAGGTTAGTACACCCAAGGACACATGGTAGATTAGTTCATCCAGGGATGCATGATAGTACACCCAGGAACACATGATAGGGTGTTACATGCATGCTATCAGAAAGGAATAATTACATTTGGAATTTTTCAAGAACTTCAATTTTTTTTTATTTGCCACGATAAAGCTCCACTCACTCTACCATAAGTCCAGCCATCACTTAGTATCACTGTCTTTAAACTCGTCTTCATGTATAGCCGCACTACTTAATAGCTCCTCTACGATCCGCCAGTGCCACAGGTCTACCATCAAGTGCCACCACACCTTGGCTGTCATCAACCGTGCCACCATATACCCTGACACCCTCATGTCTTTATCCCCGTCATCCACACTAACAGCTAAATAACCCCTGGTGAAAAGGGGTATTAATGAACTCGGGGACATAACCACCAACTCTTTTAAGTGGTGGCCGTACTGGGGCCGACGCACTGATCATCCCACACCTGAATACTCCCGGTGAAAAGCAACAGACGACAAACATCACGAAAAAAAAAGAAGAAGAAGAAGCGTCTAGTCAGTGGCGTAATAATTGAGGAGCGTCTAGTGACTGCCGTAATAAGTGGGCAACGCAGAATAGCACACCGGCCGCCTGGTAACACCAGCCTCGCCTACACGTCCCGCTGGATAAATTACCCCGTTATACAAGTCTAGAAGCCTTTGAGCTCTATCAACCTACGAGTCTCCGGTGTCGATGTAACACGCGGGAAAAACACCGGGTACAAACGGGGAAAAAAATCCATCGGGCGAGACTCCACACGCATGATTACGGTGAAGCATACGGGAAAAAAATGTGGCGGGTCTTGTGGTCTGGACGTCCTACTCTGTCTCCCCCCCCCCCACCCGAGGGGCGCAGAGTGTGTGGGGTGAGGGCGCTTGAGGGCCTCTCATGAGGTGCTAGACATGGACCTGACTGCTGCAAATTGGTCTGCTCACTCCCTCCGTACTAACACCAGGCCTACACATGAATGTTTCTTTAGTTTGTGTTTAACTATGTGGCTGTGTTTGTGTGTATCAATGACTATCTACATATTAATGGTTTGTATATGTGTATTGTGAGTGTATAGTACATAAGTATTAACCCATTAGAGGGAAGCTTCAAACTTGGGTATTTTATTCTGGCTAACGCCAGTCGATTTTATTCAGCCGAGAGAAACTCCTGTCCTCTAAAGGGTTAATAACAGTAATGGCGGAACCTATTACGTCTGTCGATAATTTCAGGTGATACTGAAAAAATCTCAATTATAATAGAGCAACACGAATGGTCATCATTACTACTACACACATTACAGTGTACAGTACTCGAGCGAGGTGTCAACTCACGCCGTGTGTGACCGTTGTCAAAGTTAAACCTTGAACTTTGTCTGACTACAAAAACAGAGCAGCTCTAGGGGCTGTCATAACAAACCGAGAGAACATCAATCGCTATATACTTCATGAACATTAGACTTGGTCACTTGTCAGCTCCAACACCTAATAACTTGTAATAAAGGGGACCTCCTCCCCCCCAGGCTGCCTGACGGGCGGACACTGACCTGTCGCCCATCAAATAACGTGAACAAAAACGGGATAATACAGTTGTTGTGATAGACTCCCCCCCCCCTACTCCCTTAACAAAAAAATGCGTAGGTCTAGTTTTTCAGAGCCTGGAGCGTCTACCTTGACCCAGACTCCCCGGCCTTCTGGTCTTGGCCTAAAGAGAAACTCATTTTTTTTAACCTTGACAATCTCACGTGTTGAGGGCGGCTACACCTGACTCACTCAATATTGTCACTTGTGTTTTTATTAGTTTCTTAAATCAAAGACAAACTTCCTTATTACGTAACTTTGATCTACTATAGATAGCACACACGTCTCATCATATAAACATACATATACATCAACATGAGATACAAAGAACGAGGTCATATTTCTTCTTATGACAGCTACTTATCAGAGCCATAAACATTACTCCAGCAAGGCAGTACCGACTCAACTATGGCAAAAACCTCTCCTCGACGAGTCTACCAGCGCTGCACACACACAGACGTTCCACCAGGCGTCTCTTAACATATCTCTATACACTTTCTTTTTCAACTAGTTTCTTTTTTTATAGTCCGCCTCAACAATCTCGTTGGTGATGGCAATGATCCGCGCCGCGACAGATTCTCGTCTACATCCATCAGTCACTCTGTGCCCGGGGACACCACCACCAGGAGGGCGACCCGTTACTACTACCCTCCCGCCAAAACACTTCACCAGCTAAAGGAAGACTTCTCTGACTTACCTCCAACGACTCGAACTCACTACCACCCATAATACCTCTCACTCATGACGACCCCCCACCTTAAACGACGCCTAATTACGACCCTCCACCCATGAAGACCCCCAATCCACAACGGCTAACGACTACCACCCACGACGACCCCATCCACGATGACTACCACCCACAACGACTGCCACCCACAACGAACTTCAATCCACAACGGCCTATCATCCACGACGATCCCACTTTACGAAGCGTTAAGTGACAAAAACGACGACAGATATTTTGAAGCACGGTAACGACAACTCGAACCAAGGGACAATATGATGAGCATCTAGACCGTAGCCTAAGAGGGAGAGGATATGGTTCAAGAATATAGGGACGAGACGGTAGAGTATAATGAGAAAATAAACAACACAAAAAGGAAAATCAAAGTAACTAAGAAAATAAAAGAAAGAATAATTGGGGGATAAGAAGAAGAGAAGAAACCATTGGGGAATAAGCATGAATAAAGAAAGAAGGAAAGTAAAAGACAGAAGGAAGAAGAACAAAACAGAAGGAAAGAAGGAGACGGAAACAAGACGGAAATAAAAAGAAAACAGAAGGAAAAAGGAAAGAAGAAGACAGAAGCAAGAAGGGAAGAAGGAAAGAAAGAAAGAAAAAAAAGAAAAATAACAGGATAAAAATACTCCTTAGACAGAAAATAGAAGAAAAAAAATTATGAAAGCTGGTGTTGAGATGATTGGATAAAGTAGCAGGATGTGGGCGTGGCTAGAAGCACCCTACCCTCATATCACCACTACTTATCTCTCTCACCTTTGAGCTTTTCTCATGGCATCCTCGCTTAAGTAACCCAAGTAAATGAACAGAAAAGCTTAGAGGAGGGAAAAAAATCTCAATTGCTGCTGCTGCTGCTGTTGCTAGTCCAGACAAATTGATTCATACCCAACACTTTTTTTTTACCATTTTTTTTATAACCTTTCCCTACAATGACCCCTAATTACCCTCACCACCACCACCACCTCTGCCACTATCTCTCCAACGCCGCCACCTCCACCCATCACCACCAGCAGTAGCAAGTCGAGAGAGAGAAAGAGAAAGAGAGAGAGAGAAAGAGAGAGAGAGAGAGAGAGAGAGAGAGAGAGAGAGAGAGAGAGAGAGAGAGAGAGAGAGAGAGAGATGAGAGGGGGGAGAACAAGGAATGGAGGAGGAAGGGAGGGGTTACCATTGAATAAAGTCGGGGGAAGAGAATGACACGATGAGAAGTGAGAGGAGAGATAATGAGAAGAAGATAAGGAAGGGGTGATAAGATACGAAGTGAGAGAGTAGAAGAGGGGGGGGGAAGGGAATCCTAGAGTGGGGAAAAAGGAAGAGAGGGACCTATTAGAAGGAGTGATAGGAATGAAGAGGGAGAGAAAGGGAAAGAAAAGAAAAGGAGAGACAGAGAGCGGTGAAAAGGGGGAAGAAAGGGAAATAAAGGGAAAGAAAGGGAAAAACACAGAGAAAGTGGTGGCAGAGCGAGGAGTGAGAGGAAATATGAGGGGAGGGATGAGAGGCTTGGTGAGGAGAGAGGGATGAGAGGACCTGGGTGAGGGGAGAGGGATGAAAGAGAATGCCATAATGAACGGCATCATCTGGGAAGGTCACGGTGCTGTGGTCCTGAGGCGTCTAGGCTTCAACTTACCCAACACGGGGCCTTGGGTTCGACTCCTTCACATGAGGCTTACAAGGATGCCACTTATATCACCACCCAAGACTCTTCACTATAAGTCACTGTAACTCACATCTTACACTGTAATTCACACATTCTACACTGTAAGTCACACATCACATACTGTCACTCTCACAAGCCCATCTTACAGTGCAACACATACCCTATTGCCTACACTGTAACATATAACCTACACTGTAACACATACCCTACACTGTAACACATACCCTACACTGTAACACATACCCTATACACTGTAACACATACCCTACACTGTAACTAGCGTAATGATACCCGCTCTTCATATCAGGATTGTCTTATGTCCAGATACTGAACCCATATACTGAAGTAGACACTGCTACGTATTTTCCTCAGCACTTCAGATCAGTATATTAATAAATCGATATAATAATGTTTCTGTCATTTACCAGGAAATTTTATGGGGATTAAATTTATTATTATTATTATTTGTTGGTTTCATTTTCCCATCATTATACAGAGCTTTCTTTCCTCCTACCGTCACCACCCATCCCCCTATACAAAATTCCCCCTTCCCCCTGCGGTCACTCCACACCGTCTCCACACTCAAGTAATGCACCTTCCCCCTTACACTCAGTTCCTAAGATGATTTCCCCTCTATGGACAGTTCCTACCATCCCCACTCCCCTCTACTCCTCCTATCCCAACTTCTATCCCTACCAAACCATAGCTTCAATGGCGTAACGAGAACGGGCCTATTCACCCCTCCAAATAAAAATGCTAATGACTATAATCATTAGGTAAATGGGCACCTGGCGTTTTGTGTTCCTTGAATGAAATCTCAGAGGTCTTTTTTTTTTATCCAACGTCAACCATTAACTTCCATTAACTTTTCACTAATATGTAAATGAAACCGAGAGATTAATCTAAACTAATAATATCACAGTTCGTTAATGGTTAAGAAGATATGATGAATGAAAAGTGAGTGTACATGTATATGATTAAACGTACACAAGAGAGAAAGGATAAACGTACATATTTCCCCCTACTCTCTCACACACACACACACACACACACATGAATACAAAAAATAATGAATAAATAAATATAAATACTGTAGATATGTCTTTATACGTGTGTGTGTGTGTGTGTGTGTTACATATACATTTTCCACAGTTTAGGGAGCAGAGCAGCAGTAGCAGTAGTCTCCGATGCTGATGGCTGGGTGTGCCTCACGGGCCATAAGTCTGTATTAGAGAATCTGAAACATTACGAAATGACTTGTGCATAATGTGGGTCGTGACGCTCTAAAACGGCCTCACTCCTCCAGACCCACATTAACAAGACGGACGACCATGTGGGGAGGGGTGGGGGCGTGGGTGTGGGGCGGGGGCAGGGATGCGGTGGGGCGTGTAGGGGGCGGGGCGGGGAGTGTGTGGGGCGGGAGTGTGGGGGCGTGTGGGGCGTGGGGGCGTGGTGGGGGCGGAAGTGGGGCGTGGGGGGAGTGGGGCACGAGCGTGTGGGGGCAGGGGAGTAAGGAGGGGGGACGTCTGGAGGAGTTGGGGGGCGGGGGAGGAGTGGGGAGGTGTGGGGCAGGGAGGTGTGTGGGGGGCAGGGAGGTGTGTGTGGGGAGGGCAGATATGTGTAGGGGGGATGGTGAGGGGAAGGGTGGGAAAATGAACAGAGGGCGTAGAGAGCATGGGGGGCGGGGTGAGAATTTGGGGGGCATGGGGAGAAGGGCGGGGAGAAGGGGGAGCGTGGGGCGGGAGAGCGTGGGGGGCGGGAGAGCGGGGGCGTGGAGAGCGTGTGGGGGGAGCAGGGAGTAAAATCTTTAGAAATTATACTTGTTTGTATCTCAAATATATTTCTTCCGCTCTCTCTCTCTCTCTCTGTCAAAATAACGTCACAATTACCACAAACATCAGGACCAGCACGACACAACTCGCTCCCAAAACTATCTTTACGAAGGAGGTCGATGATTTTCAAAAGGAACACTGAGACTCCCGTTGTGTCGGTGGTGTTGTCAAAATCCTTCGCCCATTGTGTTATATTGTCTCACACAATATCGGATAGGTACTTTTTGGAGCGAGTATCGTCATCATCATCATCGCCTTTATGGTTTACAAAGTGAGACGAAATATTGCTCTATATTACAAAACATTACAGTATTGGTCTATAGTGAGTGGACTATATAATCTAAGTAAGCTTTAAATTTATTCTCATTTTTGGGGTTTTAATCTGAGTATGACATCATTATAAGAAATACAGGTGATGACAATTACCTTAACCATGATTCTCAATTTTGTAAGTTGAATTTTCCTCATAATGAATATGTATGAACACCTAACTGGCTCAATAAAGTTATAAGGACAAAACAAAAATCACAATGGCACTGAAATTATGTTGAGACTCTACCATAAAGTCGACGTAGCATCAGATCTGTGAGCAGCTAAACTACCCGTGTACGTCAGAAGTGCGACACCCAACCATGGTCGCGTGATTCATGAGTTATAAACTTCAGCGGCTGAGCTATTTTGTGTGGGAGATAAGGAGACGCCCTTTGATACAAGCTAAGGAACACAAAAGCTAAATGCGACCTCTCATCATAAGGTAGAGCGGCACAGCTAAGTAACGTAGGAGCTATGTTTGTGTGGGCGGGTGTTGTGGAGGTGTAGGCCAGCCACCATCACTACCGTCGCCACTATCACCACCCGCCCAATACACTGCTCATTGTGCTGGGTGTTTACTCTCCGCTACTACACCATCGCCTTCAGTATACCAATTCGAGACGAATACACAGAAGTGTTTTAATAAATAATGACGACTGGTTCCCCTTCACCCCTACACCCAGAACTGAGGACTCTAGTGGGGGTATAGACCTAGGGTTGTATTTTGTAAGTTTAAACTCATGTTGAAAATTCATACCTGCCAAGGCGTGAGGAGCCCCCAGTCAACGCGTTGTGATGAGCAAATAGGTGAGGTTTACACTGCTGGCGAGTGTTTGTGCTGGGGGGAACAACTAACATATCGCTCTCATGTAAAGTATTTATTTTTCTGCAATGGAGGTGAATATTTACTCTGACCACTTTAATATTCTTTAATAAACTCATTAATTATTCGTCTACATCTCAAATTTACTTTAAACTATTAATGATAAATAAAAGTATTAAATTAACCCTCTGTTTGATAGTACTAACAAGACTAGTCAGCGATCGTGACAACTTACCAAACAATCTCATTTATTTCTCGATTTTTGTCCAAAGTGTTTGACCTTAGTTAATAGATCAGCGTAGAGTGAAGCCAGTGTGAGGTAGAGGTGTGATTAGTGTAGAGGCGCCGTCACCATCACAGGTTTCATGCTCGGACGTAGGATTTTCAGAATACAATATTATTAACTGTGGTGAGTTACTGAGTACTTGAACCTCCCCCTTGACCTGCCGACACGTGAATACAACACACACACACACACACACACACACACACACACACACACACACACACATATACATTAATTCATTCATCACCAACCTCTCTCTCTATCTTTCTTTTTATCTCGCTCTCTCTGTCATCCCCTCCTCCCTAAGTCACCTCGAGGCCAGTGTAGGAACAAGAAGAGCAGGTGTCGAGCTGCCCCAGTCTTGCCGCCGTCACCCGTCACGCCCTTCCCTCTATATTTGGCTCTACGCAAGTACTTAAATGGCCGTCCTTTTTGCGTCCTGTCTGGCTGTCTGTCTTGGCTGTCTGCCCGAGTCTATGGGTGTGGTGGGCATGCCTCCTAAGTCACCTGTTTCCTGTGACTTAATTGTTGACGCCAAGAACCCGAGGCGGACGACACATTCACACTAAAATACTCATGCATTTCCTTATTAGCATATGTATGTTCTCACGTGACATACCAACACACATTCTTAAACACGTAGACGCCCTCCATCCGAGCACTAATATATAATGATACTAACGTACGCTTGCCTTTAACCTAAGACTGATATGTATGCTTATTTGTTCGCACACAAAGACATCTACAAACACACTCCGGTAGGTGTACGGTGGGACACGGTCGGTGCGACCATCAAGTGAGTAGTGACACAGGGAGTTAGTTTCTCAAACCTAATTGCTCTACACACGCACGCCCGGCCTACCATTCTGACCAGCTGAGGTAACACATCCCACGCTCTCCTCTGTAAGTACGATCCATTTGTACTTTTCCCACGACAAATATTACGTCCAGTCTTTGTACGTATGGATTTAAATGTCTTATCAATAAACCTAATGTATATCTATGCAGGTTTCTAATATTTTGACTAAACATAGATTCTACCACACACACACACACACACACACACACTAACTAGGAAAAGAACAGCCGCTCTTGGTGTCTGTAACCTTGTGTGTTGGTGAGCGAGATTAAGTGTCAAGCCTTGTAACTCATAATAGCATGACAGGAGGCAATCTGGGCCCCTGAGCTGATACAGGTTTCCCCTTTATTTTGTACGACTTCCAAACTTGTAATAAGAGGTACAGAAAGAGAATGGGGAGAGGGAATAAGAGTAACTGAGTAGATGAAGGAAGAGAGAGATGCGGTGGTGGATAGGAGGGAAAACACCAGGAGAATGGGGAAGATGAAAGGATAGAGAGGAGAAACGAAATGGGGGAGGTAGAGCGGGAGGAGGTAGAGTGGGAGGAGGTAGAGTGGGGAGATGTTAAGAGTGAGAGGGAAGGATTGAGGAGTAATAGTGAAAGGTGCACTAGGGAGGAGGAGGAGGAGGAGGAGGAGGAGGAGGAGGAGGAGGAAGAAGAGAAGGAAGAGAAGGAGAAGGAAGAAGAGAAGGAAGAGGAGAAGAAGAAGGATGAGACGAAGGAAAAGAAGGATGAGACGAAGAAGGAATAGAAAGAGGAGAAGAAGGAATAGAAGGAGGAGGAGGGAGACATATACCAGTCCCATAGCACTGTACATCACTAAGGGACTCGCCGCTCCACGTTACCAAACGGATAGAGCGGATAGACTCAAGGGGACAGAGAAAGAATAGAACCAAGACCTTCAACAAAATCAAACACAGAAAGAGAGAGAGAAGGAGAAATAGAACACACACACACACACACACACACACACACACACACAGGGTAAATGAAATCGGGAAACAGATTAAAATTCATGTACACATTACACAATTTACAAGAGCAATTCAGGGTAATATTTCTAAATCATCATTAGTAAGATATTAATGACTTAATCACATCATAAACAGAAACGTGATGAATTTGATGATATCCCACACACCTCCCCCCTGACCAGCCCTCTCTACCCCACCCACTCTCTACCCCCACCCACTCTCTACCCACTACCCCCTCACCCCCACCCTCACACTGTTTAGAATTTCCGTCAATTCTATCGAGGTCAACTTGTCCTCACTCATGTTAGACGATTAAGGTGAGGAAAAATATTATATGATCTCTCTCTCACACACACACACACACACACACACACACACACACACACTATATAATTTAACAATTTATTTAAAAAGAATATAGGCGTATATCCCAAAGAGAATATATATCATCTCTTTCATATATAATTCATCATTTGTGTTAAAAAAATTATCCCTCCACAATATCTATCTCTTCTACTGGCACTATTTTATTACCCTATTTAAGATATATTTCACTCCTATTTTATGACCCTTTTATAATATATTTCGCTCCTATTTTATTTCCTTTTCTAAGATATATTTATCTCCTATTTTAAAACCCCTTCTTAGATATATTTCACCGATATTTTATGTACCTTTCTAAGATATATTTCAGAGTATTTTTTTGTATAAACTTTTCATCTGATTTCTTAATATCTTGTATATATTTTTTTGTCTCTCTCTCTCTGGCTGACTGTCCAACGTGATTAATCTCTCTCCGCCGACACGCGTCACAAATTATCCTCTGAGGTTTAAGAGAGATGTTGGGTTAGGTTGGGTTGGGTTGGTTTACATTCAGAATAAAACTGTAACTATTATAAGCATCTATATATCTACGTGACTTCCTCGTGAAATAAATTATAGATTCTCACTTCTTTGGCGGAGGGGAGGGGGGGGAGGGTGAAGGAAAGGGGAGGGGAGGGGGGGGCAGGTGTTGTAGTAGAAGTTCCTTAACCCCAATTTATGATACATTCCCTCATATACAATGTAAATTAAAGTGTTAACCCGTGACAAATGTTAACTTCAAGACGAGGAGCAAGTCTTTCCCTTCCTGCATAACGCTTATTTGTATACGACTCCCATTTCCCGGTTCCGTAACGCCACTTACCATCCCGTCTCTTATATACGGTGTGTAGTAGGAGTGTTATACTGTACAAGACATAGGTATATTATTTCATACTACAAGTCAATTGACACGTCGCCAAACTTCTCAAGGAAAAATAATAATAATAATAATAATAATAATAATAATAATAATAATAATAATAATAATAATAATAATAACAACAATAATAATAATAATAATAAAACACTAGTTGTAATCTTCTATTCCTAAACACTTTTTTCTAAACATTTCCATCACTTTTTTAATTAAGATCAGATATTTTAATACAATAATTTATTCTTTCTGTTCCTAAAACTTCCAGGAATTATTATTAAGCAAAAACCTTTTTCTCTTCATAGTAAATATTAAAATAATTTTCAACACCTTTTTATTCTTTACAAATTCCACAACAATAAAGGAAATATTTACATCATTTATCACCACCTATCTTACTAAACATATTTATTTAACACATGATGACAGATAATTGACCAAAAAAAAAAACTTCATTTATTATACCAGTCGAGTTCTATCTTCCTAAATATAGTTCCATTAAAAACTATCACGACATATTAACATAAGACATCAATATCTATTATCCTTGGGAGTTTATTACAGAACAATAGGAATATCATTTAGTATAATAGGTGAAGTAATATATACTATCTTCCTCAACACCCCTGGAGGAATATCGTCTTTCCCAGCAGGTTCTCGTTTCCTCTTGCCTCAATCTAAGACAGCTTTCTTAAATTCCTTCCCATTTCGCCTTGCCATTCTTGCACCTAATTCTGATTTATCTTACTCTCTTGGGATATAGGTAAGGTCTTATCCCTCCCCCCCTCCCATTGAGAGACGAGTCTTATCGTAGTTCTCTTCCCTGAGATAGTTTTCCTTCTTGTTTCCCTCATTTATTGATAATTATAACTTTCATTTCCCTCCTTTAGAGATAATTCTTACCTTAGCTTCCGTCCGTAAGACAGGAGTCGACACACACACACAGCTGACCAGTCACCACCTCCTTCCCCCAGGCGACCAACTTACCAATTACCTCTCTCTCTCTCTCTCTCTCTCTCTCTCTCTCTCTCTCTCTCATCCCTTATCTCCCCTCCTACTCTCTCTCCTATCCCTTATCTCCCCTACCCCTCTAACTCGCCCCCATCCCTTCTCACCCCTCCCCCCCTCAATCTCACTTCCATCCCTTATCTCTCCTCCCTCTCCCTCTTTACTTTTTCCCCCGTTAACCTCATCTCTCCTACTTTATCTTCCGTTGGGGCTTCGCACTCGCCGGGAAGTCATCAGTCCATGATGGTACGGCTGAGAGTTTTCAAGTTGAATTCAGCGAGTGATCCATCTTAGGGGGACATGGCACCCTTCCAGCTTAATGTCCCCGCCAAGTTCCCCACCCCACCCACCCTACCCACCCATCCACCCACCCGCCACCCACATTTTTTTCCCTTTTACCTCTCTTTTATCAATGTTTTTTTTTTCTTTCGGGAAGAGATAAGTTTGTATGAAATTTTCGGCGGGTACTGTGATGGACACGTGGGGGTGGAGGGGAGGTGAGGAGGTTTGGGTGACAAGGGGGGTGAAAGATGTTTGTTTACTTGTACCCTCCCTGCCCTTCCTACCTCTCTCCAGTCTTCCCCTTCTACCCCAACTCATAGGTGAAATTTTTTTTACCTGTATTTTTACCCTCAGAGGCGAGCGTCAGGATCTTCAATATGAACTAGATTTTTTTTTATTTATGTTTTAATATATATATACCTCCCCTTCCCTTCATCATTTCAGATATTTTTTTCCTTGAGAGATATGAATCACCTCTTCCCTGTTCTTAAGGCGACATGTACAGCGTATAGACAAGATTCTTAACGTAATATTCTTATCTTAAACTCCCTTTCCCTTCCCCCCTCCTCCCTGCCTCTCACTAACCATTAAAACAGAAAATACACAATTACCATCCGTACGTCTGTCTATCATAGATGAATTGCATAATTAGCCATGTCAGATTTCCCTAACGACTCCTGATCCTCTAAACACTATTAACCTCTTCACTACGGGGACGTAACTTTGAGTATCTTATTTGGTTAATGCCATACGACTTTATTCAGCCACAGAGGGGAGCCCGTGCAATAAGTGGTTAAGGTGTAACGAGGGGATGAATAAACTATTGTAAGTTGGCTATGTTGCTTTATTCATCTACGAGACTTTATTCATTTTATTATGCAATCATCTGAGTATAGAATTTTTTTTTCTTAATGACCTTTTTAATCTTGTTCCTCTCATTCTATTTTTTCTGTTTTCTTCTTACTCCAGTTTCCATTAGTCTCTTCTTTCTCTCTCTTTTCTGTTTCTCTACTTCTCTCTCTTTTCCCTCGCTTGTGTTTCTCTCCTTTTCTTTCCTCTCCCTTCACTCCTCTACCTCCTTCTCTTCCACTCCCTCCTTCCTGTTTTCTTTTCTTCCTCTTCCCTCACTCCTCTTTCTCCTATTCTCTTCTTTCTTCTTCCCCTTTCGGTTTCTCCTCTCTTCCACTCCCCTCTTCCTATTTCTCTCCTCTTTCTCTTCCCTTCCTGTTTCTCTTCTTCTCTACGTCCCCCTCCTGTTTCTCTTCTTCTCTTCCTTATCTCTCCTCCTTTTATTCTCTTCGTTTCCTTACCGTCTGCATCCCTTCTTTCTACCCAGGAATCGAGACTCACTGATCAGAATGTCGCAGATATCAGCAAACCACAAACTGCTCGACAAGTCACAGATCCCAGGTGGATTATTGTCTGATGAAGGCTGACAGCTCTTAAGAATTGACAGCTCTGAAAAGTTGACAGTTCCAAGTAATTGACAGTTCTGGGGGTTGATAGATCCAAGTGATTGACAGCTCTGGGGGTGGACAGTTCGCGGTATTGACAGCTATAGGGGGTGGACAGTTCGAAGGGTTGATAGATCCAGGGGTTGACAGCTACAGGTGATTGACAGAACTAGGGATTGACAGTTACTTGGGGTTGACAGTTCTAAGCGGTTGACAGCTACTTGGGGTTGACAGCTACTTGGGGTTGACAGTACCAGGGGGTTGACAGTTCTAAGTGAACTGACAGCTCTGGGGGTTGACAGCTATAGTTGGTTGACAGTTACAATATGTCTGACACTACGTAACGCATCGTCTTAAAAGCAGATACAATATACACATTTCGGATAAATTTCATCGGAATTCCTTCTCCTTCGGTTAAGAAATTACGGACCGGACACGAATTATAGAGAGGGGATGGACGAAGAGAAATCTCAAATTATACGCTTCTTAGATCATAGGGCAGTTAAAATAATAGTCAGGAAATAAACAGATATTTTACTATTTTTCTTAATCCTTCGTGTTTTTATTTTTTTCTCCTGTTCTTTGGTGTTAGTGATAAGCTCACCAAATTTGGGGTAAATTGGTTGAGGAAAGCTGAGGTAATGAGGAGGGGGGCGGCGTTAATTACCTGTGCATGAAGGGCGGGCGAAAGTCATATGCAAGAAATGAAAGTAAAAAGTGACGTCGAGAGAGAATTTTAACCGTTCATTCTGTTGTTAATTATATATACCTCGTCATGGTCAATAATAACAACATTGATGATATGAAAACAGGAAAGATGAAGAAATCGATTAAAATAATAATAATAATAATAATATTAATAATAATAATAATAATAATAATAATAATACCAAAATATCTATAAAACACACAAAAAAAACTTTCATATAAATACCAATATGAACTTTTAGCTTTACTAAGTTATAACCAAAAGTATTCCTAGAATCCACAACAGCTCAGACACACGCAAAGATTACACCTTGTCTCATTACCTTCCTCGTTAATTACAGGTGCATGGATACAGAAGTACTCTTGATACCTTTTATGACACCTGAATAATGAATAACTTTAAACAGGTGTGGAAGCCAGTTGGGGGAGAGGGAGGGGAGAGGGATGGATGAGTGGAATGGGGAAAGTCTTTGCAGGTGTGAGTGGGTGGGAAGGAGGGAGAGGGAAGTGAGGGGTGTTGATGAGGGATGTATCCGGGCGTGTGAGAGGAGGGGGAGGGTTATCAGAGAGGAGGAAGAGGAGGAGGAGGTTAGAGTAAGAGGTGTGTGCGTGTGTGTGTGTGTGTGTGTGTGTGTGTGAAAGTGAGGGATCCGGAAGAAGGGCGTATCTAGGGGTGAGAATAGAATGAGAGTAAACGGAGGGTGAGAGAATGAGGGGAGGGAGAATGAGAGAGGGGGGGGGATAAGGGGGGAGAGAGAGACAGGCCATATGAGTCAAGAGAATGCCACCAACCTTATCTAAGGGGAATATGGTAATAACGTCCCTCACCTCCCCTCATTCGGTGGCGATCGCCCTCATCTAAACTCCTTCCCTCCCTCACCACCACCACCCAAGGCGATGATGCACACGACGATGCCTCTTTAAACACATACACACACACACATACACACACACACACACACACAAACACTACTACTACTACTAATATGTCTGCAGATTTCTCCTAAGACACCAAAAGCAATGTTTGTCTGGCACTTGAAGAGACTTGGTGCTTGAGGGGAGGAGTACAGTAACAAGTTGTCCCTCAAGAGCCACCACCATCACCCTCTCCTACTTAGCTTGAGGACCCCCCTCCCCGTCAGCCAGCCAGCAGCCACTCCGGCCCAGTACTACCATATGCAAATCACAGGCATCAATCTTTGAGAAAACTCTATCTTTCCTAAGTGTTTCGGGGGGAAGGAGGAGGGTGTAAGGGTGTTGGAGGGGAGGGGAATGTGGAAGAGGGGAGTAAGGGTAGGGGAGTGAAGAAGGGGAGATGGGGGAGTAAGGGAGTAGAGGGGTGAGGGTGGGGAATGAGGGAGGAGGAGACGTCAGGCCATTCTTCTGATTTTCCTCTCCTTCAAGATGGTTTACACACCCCTTGACGTACAGTATGCATTACACCATTTGTTATTGTAATCTTGTTGATTTTACTGGGATTGGTACAGGCCGAAGAAAATTATTGAAAACAGACGGGCGCTCGCCATAAAGAACCGAGACAGCATGGTTGCGATTTGAAGGGTAACTCGTCCTTTTTGTGTTGGCGGGTGATGCTCCTACTGCTGGAGGTACTGCTGTTGTAGAGACGTCTGCTGCTGTTGCTGCTGAAGATGTTCTTGTTGCTACTTATTATGGCTTTTGATATCATCGCTGTTTGTGAGTGTCTACTGCTGACGGTGTTGTTCTTGCTCTCAACATATGCCATCAGGTTCTGGTGATGATGGACAAGTTGCTGACCCGCCTAGTAGTGTTGTTATTGCTGCTGCTGTTGTTGTTGTTGTTGTTGTTGTTGTTGTTGTTGTTGTTGTTGTTGTTGATGATGATGTTGCTGCTATCACTGTTGTTGTTATTTCTGTTGTTGTTGTTGTCGCTATTACTGTTGTTGTTTTTGTTTATCGTGCTTTTGATACCTCTGTTGTTGCTGTTGTTGTTGTTGTTGTTGGTAGTAATGTTGTAGTTATTAGTTCTGGTGATGCCGCTACAGCTATTTTGTTGATAGTGATGTTGCTCTCTCTCTCTCTCTCTCTCTCTTTCTTTCTTTTAATGATAATCTCACACACACACACACACACACACACACACACACACACACACACACACACACACACACCGTTTTCATACTTGTTTTCAGTGGAGTGTAAATTAAAAAAAAAAAATCTAAAAAAATTCTCGTTCTTAAATTTGTTCGTTTTCTTTTAAATAATTTCCTCTGGCATCGAATTATTGGAATTACATTTTTATATTGAGATTTCCTTTCACTTTATTCCAGAGATTTATTAATTTATTTTTTTATTTATTTTTTCTGAAAGTAAAATAAAATTCTAAGGTTCCTCGTTCGCTCCTTATAACACGTATTGGTATTATATCTTTCATTTAAAAACTCTATTGCTCACACAACTTAATTCACACACTTCATACCTTAATTTATCAAAAGTAATTATTAAATTAATTAAAAATCACCCTGGATATCTAGTTATTAAGATTATTTAGTAATTATTATTATTAGTTTGATTAGTTTATTTACTTCCGCTACATCCCATGACACCCCCCCCCCCCAGCAGTTATCATCCTCACCCTGTCTCCTCCCTCCCCCTACCCCAATCAACCTCGTGTTCCCTGGTGCTACTGAAAACCTGGAATCCACTTGAACCCATTTTGGAACCCCCTTACGATCTGCTACATCCTCCTGGAAGCCACTGGAATCGTTTCGCATCCATTGGCATCCACCGGCACCCACCTACAGCAGCGAAAATTTACGGGTTGACAAGTACAGTACACTTCCTTCCTATACATTTGGTCCTCTCTCTCTCTATCTCAGTCCCCATGACCTTAACCCCATATCACATCCCAGCCCTCTTCCCCACCCCCTACCTCATCTCATCCTCCCACCTACCAGGGGCCTCTCCTCACCTTAAGGTGGGCCCTTTCCTAACCCTCCCCCCATCACAGCCCTCTCTATCATCCAGCCCTCTCCCCTCACCTCAGCCCTCCCTGCCTCTCCTACACTACAAGTCCATTCTCCTCCTGCCTCCTCCCTATACCTCAGTTCAGCCCTCAATACCCCTCCCCTCCACCCCACCCATCCCCTCCATACCCTCCCCCCCACCCACCCCACCCCTCCCGCGTGGTGGGGGTGGCAGGCCAGGACAACGCATTGTGTGGACAGCGTGGTGGGCACAATGCTACCATATGGAGAGGAAATTGCCAAGGCTCAATTGCCCGGACATTATACATTAAGATGTCAGGCTTCTCGAACCTCCCGGATAGCTGCCCTTTTTGTTTCGTCCTGTAGCCTTCTTTATATACTCTCGGGGGGAAAATGAGGGATTTAGTGTGTGTGGGGAAGAATAAGGGTGTGTAGGGGTATGGGTAGTAGGGAGTTAATGAGGTAGGGGTAATAAGAGCTGTGGATAAGGGGCTGGAATAATAAATTAGTAAAGGGGTGAAGGGGTGGGGATAAGGGGGTAGGGGATAATTGGTAAGGGACTGGGGTAGGAGGTAATGGGTAAATGGGGAGTTTTAAGGGGTAGGGGGTAGTGGATAAGGGGCGTGTATGGGGTTGTAATGAATAAGGGAGGGGAAGGAGGTTAAGGGGTATGGACAGTGTAAGGGTAATGGGGCGTGTAGAAATGGGAGGAGTAGTGAGGGGAGAGAGAAAGGGAAGGATTAGGAGGTGGGAAGGGTTGGGAGGAGGGAGGATTGAGAATTGGGCAGGGTGGGGAGGAGGAGGTACAGGAAAGGAGGGTGGGAGGGTAGAGGAGGAGGATTAGGGGTGGGCAGAATTGGGAGGAGGTACAGGAAAGGAGGGGTGGGGAGGGTAGAGAGGGAGGGAGGAAGGAGGAGTGGTGCGTTCAAATGGGTTAGGTTAGGGTAGGGTGAGAGGGGTGGGGTAGGAATGATATTAAAGGGAGAAAAGGGACGAAGGGAGGGTAAAGGGAGG
Organism: Homarus americanus; assembly: GCF_018991925.1. NCBI lineage: Eukaryota > Metazoa > Arthropoda > Malacostraca > Decapoda > Nephropidae > Homarus > Homarus americanus. The sequence goes on from NW_024727075.1 coordinate 758,138, forward strand.
ATGAAGAGGGTTAGGGAGATGAAGGGAAGGTAAGGGAGATGAAGGGAAGGTAAGGGAGATGAAGGGAGGAAAGATAAAGATGACGTGAAGGTTGGGGGAACAAGGTAAGGGGGAGGGCTCGGGTAGGGATTGGTGGAGGAGATGTAGACGACCTCTTAAGTGGCGGGACATACCGGGTCGTGGTCGTCCTTGTCGTGATGGTCGTTAGAGAGGAAGTCGGTGAGAGGCGTCGTTCCATAAAGTCGTCTTTTAATGTACTTAGGAAGACAGGATATTGGCCGAGTGATGCTTTCCCCTCTCATCCTGGCCTGTCCGAGGTCACCAAGGGGAAAGGGAGGGGAGGATGATCATTTAGCAAGGATGGGGGGAGGGTAAAAGTCACCAAGGGAGGGAAAGGGTGGAGGAGGAAGGAGGAGGAGGAAGTGAGGAAGAGAGCTAAGTTGTGTGAGGGAGGAAGGGAGGGGAGGGGAAAGGATGGGGAAGAGGAAGGGAGAAGAGAGGGAAGGAGGGAGGGAGGGAGGGAGGGGGAAAAAGGAAGTTATGTGAGGGCCGTTTTAGTTTCAACCAGTTTCCGTTTTCTTTAAAACTCTAGTATAAGGAATAAAAAAACGAATACTAATAATAATAATAATAATAATAATAATAATAATAATAATAATAATAATAATAATACTCTCGTTTCTAACAAGTTTGCCTCTCCTTACCTGACTGATGGATGTATATTAAGAATTTTAGGCGGGTGATGAGATTTTTAACAATACTAATTACTAAATCTCAAAACTCACTCTTTATGTCATCCCATTTTCATTTCTCTTTTATTATTTATGTTATGTTTACGTTTTTATTTATATTATCAAGTACTACTCATTTTCTGATATTCTCCATTACTAACTCGTAAACAACAACACGTTACACTGAACACAGTAACTGTCTCTCGTCAGCCCTTCGTCATAATTGCTAACACGTAGGTAATCAGGCAGGGACTTATTACCGCGTCATCCACTCCCTAAATTAAACGCCTGTAAATACCTTGTAAGATGCACCTTCGTAATTACTGTGGTGACGACCGCTCATGTGTCAGGAGGCGTGAGTGCCACCCTGGGTCTAGGAGAAGGTATGAGTGCCACCCTGGATCTAGGAGAAGGGATGAATGCCACCCTTGGTCCAGGAGAAGGGTATTAGTGCCACCCTGGGTATGGGGTGAGATTGTGAATGCATCTTGCTTTTGTCAAGGATATTAATGTCGTTGATCAAATTATTCCGCATAAAATACACACACACACACACACACACACACACACACACACACACACACACAGGGAAATTACGCCTTTCTGCTCCAGTTCACAGAGGTGTAACCGCCTTCTCTACGTTACTTGTTGAAATAATCTACCAAGAAATTATTGTTGTTTAATATTTTGATAGTGACATAAAACTGACAGACCCGAGATACAACTCCTGCGTAAAGTTACACCATGATGACCTAAGTGACGAGACACTCAAAAGTCTGAAAACCCCAGATCAAACTTTTCTCTCTAACTGCATGACGTCGACTATTTTGTTCCATGGTGTTTTTAGGCAGTGTTCGGACAGCCAATATACCGCCTCTCCTCAACAAACTGATAATGTTCTTCACGTGTGAGGGATCGTGAGGGGTGTTTCTTGAAAAGCGGCTGAATACGTCAAGTATAATCAGTTCTTCCTCACTGCTGTTTCCCCATATAAAGTAGATGACTTAAAATCTAAGAATAATTAGAAAACTGAAGAATTTTCCAGCACCACAAAAGAACGTCAGATTAAACAACTTTCCTTCCACGGTGTTGTTCCTCGGCTCCTGACAGTATCTTCACGAGGAACAACAAGACCTCCCCCCCCCCTCCACCCAACACCTGCAGCCTAATGTTAAGCTCATCATTAAAACTTCAACATTATGATACACATCTAAAGAACATATCCCTCCACACAATCATTACAAGTTATAATATTCTCGTAAACAACTCTAATTCTCATTACAAAATTATCACCGCATGTTAAGATGAAAGAAATTATAAGTTCTTGCTAAAATCCTGAGACTAACAAAAAAAAAAGGACGACCTCAGTGAAAACAGCAGCGGGAGGAACAGACGGGGTACGACTCCATTATAGAACATTACGACCCTCCAAGCCTGCAAAGATTTAACTATTTCGACTTTCATTTCCAGGCTAATCCATCTTGGCTGGTGATGGCTCAGTTCCAGCCTAATGTTTCCAGCTAGGGGCGGCCGGCCTGGAAACCCAAGGAAGAATGAAGTTTAGCGGCGTTTCATAGTTTTTCGTCGCGACAGTCTTACCCCTCCTGACAAACAACAATAATACCTCTACTTCTACAAACTATATTCCACCAACAGTTTTCCCTTTTTCTTCCCTTATCTCTTTATTAATGGTTATGTTCTAGTGTTTATTGTGAGGTAAAACGTGTGACGGTTGGAGAGAAGAAGCACAAGAAGAACTGGAGAACCATTGATCACAAGTTAGGATGGAGCTACGAGAGAGAGAGAGAGAGGCAATCGAATGTTGTGGTTTGTGAGACGTGTGTTGACATTTATTTCTGCACTACTATATAAAGACAGAGCTGAGTGTTAGTCAGTAGTGAGTAGAAGATGTCCCCCTAGTAACCTTAACACGGGCGTCCCCAGACAGCCATACGAGGTGGAGGTGATATCGCCGGGACGATCTGATTCCACTGACTTGAGAAGCCGAGCACGTAGCCTCCAGATGTCGCTTACTGCTTGTTGCCACCTCTCAATACACAATGTAAGGGGGAGGACACACACACACACACACACACACACACACTATCTCTCTCTCTCTCTTACTTTACGCAAATGAGATAAAAGTAAAAATATTAAATCCTACCAAACATTTAATTTTTTCCCCAGTGGCATAAGACTCCGTGAGCAGTGTGTCGTTCCTCTACACCTTCCCTCACTTTACCTGCTTGCTCATTATCTCCTTATCTACTAAATTTTTAAAGAAAAAACATAACCCAATAGCTTTAAGACCCATATATGAACCATTATGGGTACGGATCACGTGTTATACTGGAGTCAAAATGCAAGTTTCTTATAATGAAAACCTGAGTGACCCTACCTCACCTAACCTAATATAACGCTAACCTAACCTAACCTAACCTAACCTAACCTAACCTAACCTAACCTAACCTAACCTAACCCAACCTAACCTACACCTAACCTAACCTAACCCAACCCTAACCTAACCTAACCTAACCTAACCTACCAACCTAACTTCAACCCACTAATTTCTGCCCCACTGTCTTAAAAATAAAATAAAATTCTTATGTAAATTTAGCTCTAAAAATGTAATCCTATGTACATTAAACCTGTCCATCGTATAGATATATAATACACGACTCATCAACAAATTATTATAGGAATTATACACCAGCTGAGGGATTAGTTGGTTAGTTAAGGATATAATTATAACTTATGAGAGCATTGACCCTTGGTATAATTATGAAGGTTAATTCTTGTTTATTCCTTATGTTTAGTTTATTTGGTTATTTTTACCTATCATCATCATCATCATCATCATCATTATCACCATCATCATCTATAGTCTTGCTTCTCTCCCACCATCTGTTACGTGTGTGTGTGTGTGTGTGTGTGTGTGTGTGTGTGTGTGTGTGTGTGTGTGTGTGTGTGTGTCTGTTCTTTACCCAATTATCGCTTATCCCTTCTCTTAATCTCAATAGTATAAGTGACTCTTCCATTTTCTTTCTCTCATTACCTACTTTTCTATCTCATCCCTTCCTCTGTTGTTTCTTTTTCTCCTTTGGTTCTTCTTCTTAGTTTTTATGTCTGTATCATTATTTATCTTGTGTGTTTCTTCTTCCTTCACTTCGTTTTATTTATTTTTTCTTCTTCATCATTAATTTTTCCCTTTCTATATATTCTCCTCTTTATCTTCTTTTCCATCTTTAAATTGTTTCTCCTATCCTCTTCCAAGTCGTTCTTCTTCCTCCATAACCCCTTTCTCTTCCTAGAACCCTTCCACCTCCTCCTCCTCTTTTCATCTCCACCACCTCCTTTCTTTCATCTCCACCACCTCCTCTCTTCTTTCATTTCCACCACCTCCTCCTCCTTCTTTCATCTCCACCACCTCTTTCTTCTCTTCATCTCCACCACCTCCTCTTCCTTCATCTCCACCACCTCCTCCTTCATCTCCACCTCCACCTACCCTCCCTCCTCTCAGTACCTAAGAAAAGCTAATAAGAAGTACTCTCAGTCACTATGATTTTCCGAGTATTACCAACCCTCCTGCACCCCAACCCTATCTCTCCCAACACACCCCACATGGTTTGTAGAATCTGCAACACTTACGTCTTGTATAATATGTTGGCAGCCTTCAGCACCACATGTTGACGTACCTAAGAGAGAGAGAGATCCTGCGTTATTAACTTATTATATCAGGTACAAAGGAGTCAAGTAAAAATTGTTGGTTTGTTAAGGAAGTAAAAAAAAAATAAGAGAGAAATTGGTTTTAAAGGAGGATATTGGTCTCCATTGTACTCAAACAGTCAGTTATGGGAATGGGTAAAACCCTCAATTTGACGGTGAAAACTGTTGGTTTAAAATTGTCTCTGCAACTAAGACGTCTGGAAGTACAAGTCCAACTCTACATTAGAGGTTTGAATTACCCGTGATTGTGACGCGGAGACGGGTGTTAGTGTCAGTGAGACGGCGTGTGGTGGGAGGAGGGGGGAGGGCGGGGAAGGGTGGGGCGGCCCGTCACTCCTGAATTGTAGTGTTGCTGTGTTGATCAACTCGTGTCCTGCCTCCTGCTGCTTCTGCTACTTCCCGTGTCTGCTCACACAAAGCAGCCTTACGTACTCCTAAAGCAGGTGGTTTCCAGACCGCTGTGCACATATCCACCATGCGCCCTAAGACAATGTTTCCTCGTGTTCTTAAATGCAACTGACTGTATATGTGAGCACACGTGGCATCCATGTGTCTGTGCAATACTCTTAGTGTTGGTGCACCACTGTCATGTGTGCTCCTACAAGACTCCCACGCGTGTTCGTGTTACTTATTTGCGTGTTTAGTCTATTATCAAATTAAGAACGTTGGTACAGTACTACAGTCAGGAAGGTCTCGGGTTTCCTATCAAGCTGCTACTTAACATTAAAGGAAGTAACGCCAGCAGCACCACGAGCAGCCTTCTGTCTCCATAGTCACTCTTGTTATGGTACGTGTCTCAGTCCTCGCCTGGCCACTCATAGTGACTGAAGCCTTCTTAATACTTGCAGTCGTGTTAACAATGCTAGCATGTGCACTCACAGTTGACATCTATTACCACAAAGCTCCTCAGTACGTGATCACAAAAGCTCCACAACCATGGTACAAGAGTTTGTATACATGCACCTTGTCTAAATTGTCCACACATTGCTAGCTGCCTGACAGTGCTTTCACTAACACAGAGGCAAGGATTCATCAGAGTTTTTGGCGACCTTAGAGGACTGTCTGCTAATTATGGCCAACAGGTGCCGCTTAGTATTGTTCTGACGTGTCCTGTACATTATGAAACTATTTCATTTATATATACTGTATATATATATATAATATATATATATATATATATATATATATATATATATATATATATATATATATATATATATATATATATATATATTCTTTACCTTTATAGTTTTAACTTCCCAAATATACGTTTTGCGTGTCTCACCGCCATTATCCCTCACGGCTCCTCACAACTCATTTTGTTTTCACTTCTGATACCTGATGTGATCACCGGCTTCCTCCACCCTCAGGTACCCCCGCCCCTATTCCTCCCTTATACACAGGCACTCCAACCAACCCATACCAAATCTATGTCCTGGCACTCCACCCTTCCCTTCAGTATATTTCACACTGTTGGCTAGAGGAGTCAACACCACAAGCTTTCTATTGTCTGGTGAATTCATGATTAATATTCCTGTAGAGCAGTTACTGAGCAGCCAACCATCTGGGTGCACCATCTATCTCAACCCTTTCTTGAAATGTGTTGACAGTACCATAGCTCTGTCTGTCTGTCTGTCTGTCTGGGTGTCTCTCTGTTTATCTCTGTCTATGTCTGTGTATTTCTATTTTTATGTCTCTCTCTCTCTCTCTCTCTCTCTCTCTCTCTCCCCTTCCTATCGCTGGTCTCGTTTAAGTTGTGTGGCTCTAGTGACGTCTTCCTCCCACTGGGTCAAGGGATTAAACACAATTTTTTTCCTCTCGTGTTTACATCCTAAAATATCGTGTACTGTGAATCCTCGTGTAGGTTGGTGTGTGTAGCCTGAGTGTTAGTATTATGAGATTAAATTATTTTATAAATTTTTTTTTTCAATTTGTTTGGTATTTTTTATTTTTTTAAGATATTCGTTTAATTTTGTCTTTTATTTTTTTATTATTATGTTTAATGGTTTGGTTTTAGTTGTGTTTTTTTTTACTTCATTTCATTTACTATTATCTACGTCTATATTTATCCTCAATTCTATATATTATTTTACTGATCTTTATCTTTTTTTATTATGTTTCTTTGCTTTCATTCTTTTTTCTGTTCTATTTTCCATTATTTAGTATTTATTCTCTTATCATTTATTTCTTCCCTTCTTTCATTGTTTTCTGTTCATTCTCAGTTATTACGCCTTTCCATAAACACTATTTCATGTTCCTTCATTTTCTGTTTCCATTCAAAGCAAAGAAACACTGCCTGAAGGATCGATAAGAAGGATACCAACTGGAAGGATTTCGCAAGCTTCCTGACTTAACACCTAACGTCACAGCACCAATCAGAAGAAAGAGCAACGTCACAGCACCAATCAAAAGCAGCAGCAACGTCACAGGACCAATCAGAAGAATGAGCAACGTCGCAGCACCAATCAGAAGAAAGAGCAACGTCACAGTACCCATCAGACGAAGCCACAAATAACAATAAACAGTAGTATAACAACAAACAACAACACAACAACAACACAGGTGGAAGGGAGGAGTGGAATATGACGTGTAGGGACAGGGGGTTTTGCCAGCCGGAGACAGATGGCGCTACTCCACACACCTCTACTTCCTTATTATTCTTTTCGGTGGAAAAACACTAAGAAAGACTATACGGCTTTACGTGACGTTTCTCTTTTTTTTTTTTTCTTCATCGAGAGAGAAAAAAGATTCTACATGGTACAGATTTATTTTATTGGAGTGTAAAAAAAAGAAAATCCCTCCCCTGATTCGATATTTTATTTCCTTATCGCGTGACGTCTCTCTCTCTCTCTCTCTCTCTCTCTCTCTCTCTCTCTCTCTCTCTCTCTCTCTTTTTTCTTCATTACAGTTGTCATTTTCTGATGAACAAATGTACCTGATGAGTGTTGTTGTTGTTGTTATTATTGTTGTTTGTTGTTGACATCTGTGACGTGATGAAGACAGGTGCAGTTGGCAGACAGGTGGAGGGACAACACTGTGTACTTAATAGGAGAAAGACACAAGGGATATAATGTTTGTTGTCCGCAGAGAGAGAGAGAGAGAGAGAGTCATAATGAATTTTTGGAGATGAACTTGTGTATCCCAGACGAGTATCCGCCAACATGTACAGGTATGTGTGTATGTATGTATGTATGTATGTATGTATGTATGTATGTATGTATGTATGTATTTATGTATGTATGTATGTATGTATGTATACGCTACACATACGTACACAAATATAAAATTATTCTATTTTTTCATGTATGAATATATTTAACACAATGACCTATGACCTATCCATCATTACCTCCCACCCATGACAACCACCACTCCTACAACAAACAAAACAACCAACACAACTGTACAACCACAAACGCTCCCACAACTAACATCGACTCTTACCAACCTATAAATTGCTACAACTACCATTGATTCCATTACTACCACAATTAACAACCAAGACGCACCACAATTATCCACTATTATGCTTCGGTTGCCTGAGGGAGGAGAAGGCGGAGGTGGAGGCGGCATGGCAAGACAGCATCAGTAGAGGTAATAAGAGTGTTGTGTGTGTGTGTGTGTGTTGAGGAGGAACAGAGAGGTGAGTCAACAGCTACTTACTCTGGCCACAGTCTGACCGCTCGAGTGCTGGGCAAACACTTTCTTTATACCACCACCACCACCGCTTCCGCTGCCTGTCTTATCACTAACTCTCTACTTCCTCTATCTATCTCCCTCCTAACCTCAAAACCGGTTCTACCCTTACATTAACTTCCTAGCCCCGAAGAGCCACTCAACCTGTTAGAGAACGTCGGGGTAGCCAACCAGAATCTCATCGACGCTTGACTTCAGCCACCATCGGCCATCACTGACTCCTTCCTGCCTCTCCTCCTTCGGTCGCGCCTACGAACGATCAGCTAACTGGTAACTTTGAGGTTGATGCCAGGGAAAGCATTGGCAGAGGGTTTGAAGGAGGACTTGATGTGAAACTAATGAAAAGAACTGACGGAAAAGAAAACGGAATATCTGGTGGGTGATCTGACAGAAAACGGAATATCTGGTGGGTGATCTGACAGAGGTACTGACGAGAATCCAGTCAATGATCAACGTGGTGCCTTAGGTAACAAGTCACGATCACCATAATACCTTATCTCCAACCATCCATAACATCTCAATTTCCAAAACCATCCAAGTTTCTAGTGATACATCAGCTATAATGTGCAGTACCTTATGTCAGTGGTAACCTAACCTAACCTAACCTGGCAGAACATTTCCAAAAGTAAATCTTCCATATGGCCTCCAGTCGTATAGAGTCTACACCATTTCTTACTGTAACCCAACAAAGGTGGCGGACGTGGGCCTATACAACCTATACCTGAGGAGGAAACATTAGGAAACACCGGGAGTATTTTTTTGTTGCAAGTGTGGAGGTCTTAGCGCCGCCATAATGATTCTCGCCCCTTCACGCGCATATCGTCAGGGTGATTAATGTGTCTACCCGAACGACCTAAACGACCCCCCCTCTACCCCCCCTCCCTCCCCCTTCCACCCAAGATCAGTACACCAACAGACAACTATAGGCCTACAGTGTAGTTGAAGTCTGTCTCACACGCACATAAGGTTTTCCTCAAGGTCTGAAAACTTTCTGAAAACTTTTGTGAACAATTTGGTCGGTGTCCAGAAAACTTTCTGAAAACTTTTGTGAACAATTTGGTCGGTGTCCAGAAATATATTATATACACACACTTGCTTCCTGGGTGTTTTGTTACTATAGGTATATAATAAACACACACTTTCATCCTCTGCACAGCATTAAAACACAGAACAAAAACAAAAGTTGAAAAACAAACAAAGGGTAAAAAAAAATATAATCTGGCGAAAAGCTGCATTAGAGACGAGAACTCAAGGGTAGGTCCTGGGGTGCTAAGACATCACCAAGGTTAGGTTAGGTTAGGTTAGAGCTGCTGATGAAACACGACGTCAGCCAGGTAGTCAATAGGTCAGGAGAGGTGTTCACTAAACCGACTACCACAACATGAAGTTCCTTGTGTCTGTATTTTTCAATCTACAAAGTGTTCTCACCACAATCAAACTATAACCAGTGTTCCTCTTCCCTTGATAATACGATGCTTACCATGTTATTGCCTCCGTAATAACCGCCCAAGGTTATTAACATACTCTAAAATTTTCCCTAGTTTGCGACTCCAAATAACACCTCTTACATTCTCATACATATAATACAACAAGAACTGCATTCATAATTTAGACACTCCTTTCAAATACATTCACAATTCAGACACTCCTTCTAGTTCAGTAATACATTCTAACATAGCTAAAAGAAAAAAAACCCTGAAATTTACCACATCCCTGAAGCCATCACTGGTTAAAATTAAATAATGATGTTAAAGTGATTATATAGATACGGAAACTAATCGCCCGCGTCCAAACACCGAGAGGCCGCCCAGTGCAGTGTTGTGGAGTGGTTATCATTTTCCTACGACATCTTGAAGCCTTGACAAACCTAAGAAATATACTAACGCTAAATAGGTACAGTTGTGGCTACTTGTATATCTTAACTCTGATGGTTCTTCCTATAGGACAAGGAAAGACACACAAACAGGACAACGAGAAAAAAATAAAAGGCCACACAAACAAATACAGACACACAGACAGATAGAGAAACACACAAACACACAGACAGATGGAAAAAAAACACATACAGACACACAAACAGACGGAGAAAAATATACAAAAACACAGAAAAACACACACAAACAAGCACACAGACAGACAAACAAAAAGACAGACAGAAAAACACACACAAACAAGCACACAGACAGACAAACAAAAAGACAGACAGAAAAACACACACAAACAAGCACACAGACAGACAAACAAAAAGACAGACAGAAAAACACACACAAACAAGCACACAGACAGACAAACAAAAAGACAGACAGAAAAACACACACAAACAAGCACACAGACAGACAAACAAAAAGACAGACAGAAAAACACACACAAACAGACCGACGAGGAAGAGTGCTTTATCGTTCTTCCGGATGTATAAATAACAAGGCTGACAGAACAACCACAGCACCACAGTAAACCACGCCCCTGTGCTGTGTTGCTGAAGTTTAGTGCTCATGTTATGATGTGGTGCTGTAATATCCAAGACAAGACAAGTTAAGAAGAGGTAACGATAAATGAGAGAGAGAGAGAGAGAGAGAGGTGCATCTCATCATCACTATATATTCTTAACTCTCCTTAAGCACTATTCAACACCACCACAGGAGAAACAAAAGGTATTTATTACAAGGCCTACCCACCACCACCACCAACAAAAAATAAACAAATAAGAATCATTGCGTTAAAAAAATGGGTGAGGGGGGGGCGTGGCGAATATAGGGTGCCGTCAATGGTGAATGGAATAATCGTCCAGCCGCAGATTAATGGAGTTTTAATGGAAAGTGCGTCTAATTAATGGTACAGGTGACAGACGGAGATTACTCAGGTATGTACTGACGCCAGAAGAAGGTGATTACAAAATCGCCTCTTTTTTACCCTCGGCTTAATTTACACGACCTTCATTAACAGGTAAATAATAGAGCCGAAGTGACTCGACCGATTCTTGACTTAGGAGGAGAGGGGGAAGAGGAAGAGGGGGAAGAGGAGGAGGGGGAAGAGGTGGGGAGGAGGAGAAGGCTGGGAGGTGGGAGAGAAGGAGGAGAAGGAAGGGAAGGTGGAGGAGAAGGAAGGGGAGATGGGAGAGAAGGAGGGGGAGGTGGGGGAAAAGAGGACGGGGGAGGGCAGGAGGAGAGGTAGAACTTACTGCTTTGGCGAAACAACACTCACAAAATCATTAGATCTCAACACTATAGCCGACACTACCGCTCACATCACATAACATCTCACCCTCATCACCATTACACAACATCAGACTCAAATCAACAACACACAATACCACATCATACCTCCATTAAGACATCCACACCACATTACCAACACAAAATACAACCTCATCACACCATCACCACAACACACACCACAACATCGCCGAACCCAAACTGACACTTAAGTTAACCACACTACAACACACACAACATCAACATCACAACCCGACCCACAGCAGCGTTCGTTCCAGCGATTGTAATAAATTGTTATTTATTGTACAACTTAAACGATAATAAACGGAGCACCCGAACATCCCTGACAGCGCTCTTGTTTTGTTCGGCTAACTTACAATCATTATATATGAAATTAACCAACATTTTCGCAACAATAATAATCGTGCACAATACATTTCCCAACACCTGTGCTATTATTTCGCGACCGCTGAGGAGATTATGTGGACATTGCGGCTGATCAGTGTCTACGTAATTCTCGGTAACTAGCCCGGAGCTTTATAGAAAACAGCTGAACGGAGGGAGGGAGGGGGAGGAGGGAGGGCAGAGGAGAGAGGGGGAAGGGAGGGAAGGGGGAGGAGGGAAGGAGAAAAGGGGGAGGAGGAGGGAGACATCACGGTGCACACACTAGTCTTATGTAATGAATTTGACACTTGGCGAAATTTTACTGTGTTGCAACGCCTGTGGTAATGTGTTGCTTCCAATCCCGTCTGTCTCCTTCATGGTCCTCGTTATTGGGGCTAAGAGCGATAAGTAGAGATTCTCATTATTATTTTCACTTCATTTTACCGCTGCCTCCATGTTGAAGACCGGCGTTACTTAAAGAGATGCGTAAACGCCATTGGTACATAATTCCCGTAATTCTTTAGTTGTGATTCCCGCACTTTATTCGGCGTATGAAAACCTCAAGGAGTCAAAGGGTTAAATTATGCCCAGGGAATTAAGTACATCTCGCTAGCCTCTAAGATTTTTGCATATTGATATCCAATAAGCCTAAGACAAGGTTTGCACTGTTTATCTTCCACCTAAATAAACAACCAGTATAACTTAACCTACAACACTGATAACACTTGAGAGTTGCTGGTGGAGTTTGTAATGTTGTTGTATAAGAGGAAAGACGATAAGACAACACAGATTTCCTCACCCCGACCTCAGCGTCAGCCACAAGTACACTCAAGACTCACGATACACAGGCAGCCACGAGTATTACTGAGAGAGCATATATTTTTTTTTTTTATAACTTAAATGGATGGACTGACGAAAACACCCACAGTGACCTAGAATAAACGGGTCATGGCCATCCAAAGGAGATCTCAGAATAACAATAAACTAAGTGTGTGTCTGGTACAAAAATGGATGACGTGGCCATGTTGTTCAAAATTTACTCCACAACCTGGAATGGGAGATGGGGGTCTGAACACCTGGACGGACCTACGTTACCTGGTTCCAATTCGTCTCCTTCTACGGTAGAGGAAAACAATTTAGATACCGTCACCGGGAGAACGTTTAGCGTAACAAAGCGTCAATACATCACATCTGAGTACACACCGTCAGCCCATCGCAGGATCAGTCACTCAACCACAATACAAGTTCGCAGGATATCAATTTAAATCCACACCCCACACTTAGGAACCAACAATCCGAAGCAACATAAGGAAACTCCTCACAGCTTAATGTTAAAACAGCTCCCTCGTACGTACAGCATGTTGCAGAAGGGATACAGCTTAAAATGATATGGATAGATCGCAGCTTTATTTTTCGCAATAGTCGGCACCCTGTAATCAAAGCTGATATTTCGCAGGGTTTAGAGTCCGGCCTCAACCTGGGCTTCCGGGTGATGATGAGTGAGATTTGATCATTTAGATAATAAGACTGAGTTAATCCCACCTTTTAAGTAATTAAACTAGTGTGGGGAACGACGAACCTGCTTCCTTCACCACCACCACCACCACCACCACCACCTCACGTGACCAACACACACACACACAATACACACAATAGAACCGGTTGTGTTCCTGTACCAAACTGCTACTTGCTTGGAGAGGGCAATCAGCACCACACTTCCTCGCTCGCCACACTGAAACAAGTTAGTTAGTTTTTTTTGGGGGGAGGGAGGGGAAATTGATATTTTTTTTATAATTTAAAAGGAATAATAAAACATGATTTACTGGTATTAAAATATAAGGTGTGTGAGTGGGGGTGATGAGAGAGGGGGTGAGAGGGTGTGAGAGTGGCGAGGGTTGGGTGTGTGGGGAAGGTGGTAGAGGGTGTGTAGGAGAGAGAGAGAGAGAGAGAGAGAGTATGTTATGGAATTAGTTGAAAAAGATTCCTCTAATATACTTCAATATAACGTCACTGTGATCGGAATACGTGACAAGCTCAACTCGACAAAATATAGACATTATAAAAAAAGAAACACCATAATAAATTGATTCCATTTGGTAGTGCATTAATCTTCCGGTCAACCAATACATATTACACCTGTGCCGCACACCTGTCTTGACATCTGTATACATGCGATACCAACTTACTCAAACACATGGTAATAAATCGATTTAATCCACTTCTTGACAACATAATACTTCAACTTGTGTACATGTGTGTGTGTGTGTGTGTGTGTGTGTGTGTGTGTGTGTTTTCGCATATAATTGGCAAGAAAGTATTGATACGACAAAATTTATAAAGAAAATAGCAGAAAAATACACAACAAAACGGGGTGTGTGACTATGTTGGCATCACTGACAGCTATTAGTTCATTTACGAGGTTTGTGACCGTTGGTATCCCTGACACCTGTTTAGTTGGTGACGTCACTCCCTGCAGATACACACTGTAAAAGACGTTTATTTACAAGAAGTGACCCCATTATACTTTGTCCTTCTTCCACAACTTTTCTATTTTTTTCTCTTTGTTTCGTCCGATGAAAGTCAACTCATAACATATGTTTCAGGTGATGGCGTTACACAGGTGAGCGCTACTGGCGAGACAAGAGCGTAAATCCTAGGACTTTACGAGAGATTTTAAGACTGAAGGAACAGGACGCAGTTGCCGTCTCTACACTTCACTCAGAATAATTCTTACTTAATATTTAGTATATAATTTTATTTTTTTATTTTGGGGAAATGAATTCAACAACTACTGATGTAACGGCTGATATTTTTTGCAGTAGTAACAGAAGTAGGGCTTGTACTAGTACCAGTGGTAGTAGTAGTAGCAGTAGTACATAGTAGTTGTAGTAGTAGTAATAGTGGTAAGAGTAGTAGTAATAGTAGAAGTAACAGGATAGCTACTTATGTATTAGGATATTTAATTTTAAGGTAATAAAATGGCGGCGACGGTGTGGCTATTGGGGGAGGCTGGAGGCCACGTGTAAAAAAAAAGTAATAGTAGTCGTAGTAATAGAAGTAGCAGTAGTAATAACAAAATAGTAGTAGTTAGAGTAACAGTGGTAAAGTTGTAGAAGAAGAAGTAGTAGTAGTAGTAGTAGTCGAAAAAAAAACATTAATTAAGGGCAGCTCTATAGTTTTATTACCCTCCCAAAATAAGAACATCACAACACACCCATCAACCTGTGAAACACACCACTAAGAGACCAGCACAAGTGGCACAGGTGTTCACAGGTGTTTGATTGACTGATACCACCTAATTAATCTCTCCATTGGTCTTCTATCAATCCCTAGTTGATGACCATTAATTTTAGTTAAATAACTCGGTGCAGCGAAATAATTAATGTTATGATAACTTCTTTGCATTTCTTAAAGTCATTCCACTTTCCTTTTTTAGATCGTCTGTGTGGGATTGTGATTGAATAGACATAGGCTTTTACACACTGCCCCACTAAGATATGGGCAAGGCTATAGATAAAGAATCGGGTGGAATACATATATAACAAAAGATGACTCGGAATTGGTTATTGGCTACGTTAAGACGCATTAAAAAACACACAGCGAGTTTGAGCGGAAAGTATTCATTAGTCAGGTGAGGAAGGTGGGCATTATGTAGACTGAACGGAGGCAAAATATATACAGGATACCGGAGAGAGTATACATTTATTTAATAGTTTTAGAACCTGCATGACGAGAACACACACACACACACACACACACTACGACCTCCTCCATATTACTATTTATTTTTCAGTAACTCTAAGAATGCCGAAGGTACTTCCACCATAACCACTATACCGCCTCCAGTAACACAACCAGCGACTACCAACACCATCATCAACATAACTATTACCACAACACTTACCATCATCATATCTAACTCCATCAATAGCTTTTATAACAACCAACTACCACCGTCATTACCACCATCATCACCAGCTTGAAAACTCCTGCGTATGAACTCAAATCACTAGCCTATCTCAGCCCACTGCCCCACCCACCTTCGTCACCCATTGTTTTGTCTCTATTATCTTGATAACTATTACCCCTTATTTATGCGTTAATGGTCAAACTGGTGGGCAAATATAGTAAATAATGAGGAGAGAACCATTAACTCGGCGTAACTTGGTCCTGGGGCTGGTAAAGTGTGTGTGTGGAGGAAGCAACGATGTGATTATTGGAGAGTGGACTGTGATTATCAACACGTTCGTCTTTACCTCACACGATCATAGTACTCTTCTTCTTCTTCTTCTTCTTCTTCTTCTTCCTTTGTGTGTACTTATTACTATTATACACATAAACACGTATGCATACCTCACAGACAGTCTTTATGTCCTCATCTCTTTCAATAACCTCTCCCAAACAGTGGTTGAGAGGTGGGCAGCTGACTGTCTGTAGCTGTCGCCATTTTATATACTAAACACTAAAGCTCACACATAAATGTATAAGCGGGGACGCGTATCCACCTTTACCTTCCCCTCTCATTAACATGCTACACCAAATACCTTTTAATTCCCTCCTTTCTCCAGCAGCTTTACTCGGTGTGCAAACATTCGACCAAAGTTTGTCGGTCGCGTCCCTCTGACATTAATGAAACGAAACTACAGCCTTATTGACCTTCATTATAGATGGTGCCAGTGTTAATTCCCTCCATAATTCCCACTTTTACGAGGCAAAACGAACGCAACACCACCACCTACCACTACCACACTCCCCCACCACCACCTCCCACCCACCCTGACCCTCACCACACATCAACACCACTACTACTACTACCTTCACCACCATTCACCACCCACCCTGACCACTCTATGATCATAACTACCACCCCTTTACACACTCAAGGTAAACCACCTCAAAGGATGTTAAACTTCCCCTGAATGATCCCAAGTTTACAGAACGGAACTCTGCATACACACGCACCCTTATCTTGGCGTCACAGCTACCAGTATTAAGCTGGAAATTACATGACTTGGAAAAAATACGGCTTCCCGTTTTCCTCTGGCTCGCACAATCACAGTACTGTACGTGGAGCTGGAACCTCTGGCTGCATGGAAAAACTCCTAAATGATCGTAAAATAATTATCAAAAGGTGTCATCAAAGAAAGAGACATTCAAAACCGATGATTAGTCACAGGAAACTTAAATTGTCTCCTGAAAATCTTTTATAAAAAAAAATTTGTGAAATGCTGAGTCGACGAGGAACGATTTTTAGCCATTGTAACACACCACACCACAACATAACCACCACACCACACACCCGCCTCTCTAACAATACCTTCACTAAACCAAGAAAGTTATCTACTAACAAAACAGTGTAACATTAGTTCATATCCACACTTACCATCTTGTTCACATCCATCATCGTAACAACATATGAAGGTTTTATCAAGGTAGTGACGATAACACTTCATTCGACAGGTAAAGTGAACACGCATCACAGTAAATACCTGAAAGAATACCCCCAAAAATATATACAAATAAATAATGTTTACTACACAAGAACGCCATTAAGTTTCAGGTTTGAGGATATAAATCATTAAATATTATCCTCTTTATGACAATGAAATGTTGACACAAGGACACTACTACTGTACTACCTGAAGTTTCCGTCCAGGTGAGCTTTTTTATTTTGCTCAGGTACACAGTGGGATATTACAAAGTTCATTAGTATATGTCTTGAGGTATAGCGAAGCTGAGAGGCATCGCATGTGTAGAGTTCTGATGGGTTAACCGAAGCATCGTATGTGGAAAGTTCTCTGATGGGTTAACTGAGGCATCGCATATGGAGAATTCTGTTGGGTTAACCGAAGCATCGTATGTGGAAAGTTCTCTGATGGGTTAACTGAGACATCGCATATGGAGAGTTCTGATGGGTTAACCGAAGCATCGTATGTGGAAAGTTCTCTGATGGGTTAACTGAGACATTGCATGTAGAGAGTTCTGATGGGTTAATTGAGGCATCGCTAAGTTCAGATATGCACTTTGATGAATGGAAAACTCAAACATGAAGCATTTTAAGTACGAACATTTGTCACGCGAAGCCAAAATTATTGTGTGTGTGTGTGTGTGTGTGTGTGTGTGTGTGTGTGTGTGTGTGTCCGTGCGTGCGTGCGTCGAATGCGTGCGTGTGTAATAGTATCTTTTTTTTTTTTTTTTTTTTAGGTTAAGGTGGGGAAAGGATGGAAGGCATGCTGGGGCTCAAGGCACAGCCAGACATGAGGGATGGAGAAGTCACAACATATAGTCGTGGGGGGAAAGGTTGGAAAAGAAGTTTAATGAGTTAAACAGAGGGGGACGACACCCCTTGTTTTACATATTACAGAGTTTGTTGGCTAACTTAGCTAACCTAGGATTTAGAATGAGGTTGCACAATGGTTATTTTAGTAGACAATGACTAGATTGATTTTACAATTACAAGTTTATTAACATCTTATACTGTATTACGTTATGGACTCTGGTCGGTAGTCATTAACAATACAGTTCTTTCACGTCTGACTTAAAATACGCAACAAGGGTCATAAAAAACACCCATCTATTATAAGCTGCCTTGGCGTGGGATTGGTCAGCAAGTTTACCGAGCTGACTGACTCACACGGGCCGAGAATGTCCCGATCAACACCGTCTAGAAATCTTAAATCAGGTGGATAGTTTATGAATATTGACCAAATTCTAGAGATTCTTTACCGTGAGCAGAGAATATAGGTCGTGGTCCTCCTTATCTCAATTAACATGCTTAAACCCTTGGGAGTATGTCTGTGTGAGGTGTAAGTTTGGTTCAAGACAACTGGTGTAGGGATACCTCAACACAGGTGTCATAAGAAGTAGACGATCAAAGACTAAAGGTAAAGAGCAAATCAAAAGTATACGTGTAGAGGTAAGAGACAGGTTAATCAAGTAATAATCAGGTGAGAGACAGTTGTACAGTACAGGACAGGTTAAAGACAGGTGTGCATAAGCCAATCAGAGGCAAGTACAAGTGAAGGATAGAGATAGTTGTGGCAGGTAGATCAAGTCAGGTGTTATGTAAATACTCTGGTTATCTTAAGTGTGTAGATACCCCAGAGCTACTTAATTATGTGGGGTGGGGTAAAAAAAATCGAATAAAACATTGTGGTATTTTGGTCCATATATGTTATCTCACATACTTAAAATGTCTTCTGTTTAGATTAGAATATGCAGAATATATCCATCACCACAATAGACTCACAGAATAAACAGTATTAACGATTCATCACGACTCCCTTGCTATCTGGACTTGGCAATTTTCTTCCTCCCTATCAGTTCATTCCCGACAAGCAGAAATTTACGACACCGAGTTTTTGCATTGGCGCGAGTGAGGCTATTACTTGGCAAATGACAGCATAATATATTGTTGTCTCTCATCGCCAATAGCATCCCTGACACGTCTTTAAACATTCTTTTATCACTTTTTTCACTTTATTGTTATTCTCTGTCATTCCCTTGCGATCACATTCTTACTGTCTTCTCATTCCCTAGCATCCAGTACGATCTCCCTTGTCACTCTCGGAAAAAACATCAATTTTTCTTACTCTTTTCCGCCAGCCGTCACACTCTTCTTCAACTACTCTCTCCAACACTCTCGTAAGACCATCAACCTGACTCAACACCTGACCATCTCATACTACCTCTCCTGAATACCTTTATACACCTACACGAAGAAGACGACGATCACCACCACACAACGACGACGACCACCACTAGGCCCCACGACCATCACCACCACCAGGCCCCACCGTATAACACTTCCTTTGGTTTACTCCACCTCTACCATTACCCTGCCACTCTCTATCATACCGTATTACACAATTTAAACTACAATGTTTCACACAAACACACACATATACACCCAGGAACCTTTATTATCACCTCTTCACCATCAACCACTTCCATACCTAAGACCAACCTACCATATCTCTCCTCCTTTACCATCCTACCATACACCACAACGCCCCTCCACACGCTGGCCTAGCACCATTAGCAAAACATGTCAAAGATTTGTTCAACTGTCCCGTGATTGATGTAACAGCCACCCTCAGGTAACCAATCACAGAAGCAATCACCAGGTAAAGGCCCTGTACTCGAAGACCTGGACCTCCAAGATAAGAGTCTCCTATCACTATCTGGTTTATCTGTGTTATCTTTTGGCACGACGATGAAATTAACTCGTAGTAAACAGCGACACCTCCTCTACCTCCTCATTCTTCTCCTTCACCCCATCTTCTACCTCCTCTACCACCTTCTCCTTATCCTTCCCCACCTCCTCCTCCGCCTCCTCTTACTTCTCCTCCTCCTTCTCCGCCTCCTCTTTCTTCTCCACTTCACCTACACCAACTTTGCGTTAATGTCTTCTCTTCCTCTTTCCGAATAATTAGGTTCCTCGTGTGTGTCTCGTCTCGGAACCCCCGGACATTCCTCTCTATATCGAGCTAAGGATCTTCCTCCCTTCATCCCCCCCCATCCCTCGCCCCCCCATCCTCCCACTGCTATTGTAGGCCAACACCTCGTCCAAACTTAATATATCACCAGCCGAGCGTAAATTACTCATAACCCAGTAAGTGAATCGCGGACAAAATAAATCGCGGTATATCACCATTGTTGAACGGACGGCAATGTGAGTCACCCCGCTGACGTCCACACAAAGCAATCCTTCATTTAGAGATAATACGTCATAGCTATTATCGCCCCCCTTCTTCCTCCTCCTCCTCACGAACAAGGGGAAGAGAAAGAGGAGGAAGAGGAGTAGCAGGGGTTATGGGGTGAGGGGGAGGAGGAGTGTCGCAACCCATGGGGGAACTCGCTTATAAACAGTCCAAATGAGAATTAAATTGTCGGTTGCGTGTCCGTTTCCATTTCCCGGGGCGAGCCTCCGACACCTGGCCGAGGGGAGGGAGCACGCGACCTACAGCCGAACAACTGGCTCCCCTCACCCAACAGGTCATCCTACCTCCCCTCAACTTACAGGTCAACTTTCCTCCCCTCACCCAACAGGTCAACCTTCCTCCCCTCACCTTCCCTCACCCTACAGGTCAACTTTCCTCCCCTCACCATCCCTCACCCTACAGGTCAACTTTCCTCCCCTCACCATCCCTCAACAGGTCAACCTTCCTCCCCTCACCCTACAGGTCAACCTTCCTCCCCTCACCTTCCCTCACCCTACAGGTCAACTTTCCTCCCCTCACCTTCCCTCGCCCAACAGGTAAGCCTTCCCTAAACCAACAGGTAAGCCTTCCCTAACCCAACAGGTAAGCCCTTCCCCTCCTCTCATGACACCTTTCCTCACCTCACATACAGTATCTCACCACATATCTCACCCTTCACAAGTCACCCAGCTCAAACCATCACTCTCATTCCAAGCTAATCCTTCTCCTCAACTCCTTTCAAGACTACAAGCCACGAGACGCAGTAAGACACAGGTTATCATATCAAGACCTGACCCTCTTTCCTCCCCCTCACACGTCTATTACAGGTCAATCAAGCACGTCACCACCACCCCCCTCGAACATTAACACCATAAGGATAAAGATAATTAGACTGTCCAACTTGCAAACGGCCCCCTGGCACACACTGTTGCAATAATTAATCTTCAGGGGTGTTCATGTGTAAACTTTAGTGACGCGAACGGTGCATGATTGTTGCAGCATATCAAGACTACATTTAGTTTGTATGCTGGAGTATATTTATCATTTAGTATGACCAGAGTTTTCAAAAGTCTACACGAATATATAATATATTCTAACCCTTTTGAATATATTAAAAAAAAACTCAATGTATTTTCGTATATTTGGGTATATCTAAACATACCTGGATATAATACATTTTATTTAAGTATTTTAGGGTAATTAGTCATAATTCGGGTATACAGGTATACCTATATCTCTAATAGACACCTTTCTCCTCCCTAGAACACCTACCAGTCTCTCCAGCACCACTAATACTCCTACATCAAGCATACACACCCATGGACCCCCCTCACTCCCTTCAATACTGAGAAATAAACGCCATTGCGTGTGTGTTTATTTAAGCCTACGTTAGCCTTTGTGTGTGTGTGTGTGTATGTATGTATAATAATAATAATAATAATAATAATAATAATAATAATAATAATAATAATAATAATAATAATAATAATAATAATAATAATAATAATAATAATAATAATTTTTTTATTGAAAGAGCTTGCCAGAAGGCTGAAAATATACAGTTACATATTTGGGGAATGGGTTTCGAATTACAAATAATATACAAGTAACATAAGTGATACAAATAAGATATATAATAACTAGATGGGGAAAAGCTCAAACTACAGTTCATTTCAACATAGTGACAGTGCAAGGAGTAGTGTTTACTGGGAGTGAATACACTGGTTTATTACAAGTTATTGATAATTTTTACAATGGTTGGGACTGGGCTGTTCTTATAGCAATCAGTTCGTGCACGTATGGGCTGGATGCGGTTGTGGTGTCGAACAGCAATTCTCGGGCTAGGGATCTCAGGTGGTAGTAGGAGCCGGTGTCGAGGATGTGTCTGTGTTTATATTACTTATGCACCTGTTTAATAGTTACCTTTAAATATTACATCATTCTTCTCCTTCCAATCATTTCTTATCGGCGCTGCTCTTTCTTCCACCCCCCCCCCTCCTCTTCTTGACCCAGGATGACGTACTTATGGTTACTTTTAACATCTACAGTAATATTGATGAAGAAAATTATCCTTACAACGACATCTAAAAATTACATACAGATTAACTATGGTTTTAAGAATTCTTCACAATTGTCCCAAAAAAATCATGATAGCGAAGGGTAGCGAGGACAAGGTCTTGACAGGTATACCTAAGGATCATCATCATCTGCCTTGTTGGGGGTGGCAGCTGCTCTACTTTGGCCTCAGGTAATAAACACACCCTCAGCTATAACCCCCAACCTCAGCTATAACCCCACAATCTGAGCTGTAAACAACCTCAGCTATAACCCCACAATCTGAGCTATAAACACAACCTCAGCTATAACCCCCAATCTCAGCTATAACCCCCAATCTCCGCTATAAACACAACCTCAGCTATAATCACAACCTCAGCTCCTCTTACAACCCTTACAAGCCAATGATTTATATGCAGCTGATTGTATATTGATCGAACAACCACAATAACTTATTCCCGAGGTATAAATTGGTTAAGCTGTAGATGTATTTTTTAATAATATATATGTATCCGGTTTTTTTTATTCCAGTGGCATAAGCAGCAGGCTTGTGTACATACGGGTGAACAGACGCGCCGAGCTAAAGATGGTAAACAAATAATTCCCCGGGTGTGTTCCTGTAGCGGCGGACGCTTTGTGGTGGTGGTGCTGGAGCGCTAACATAGGAAGCTACCATGAGGAAAGAGCACCGACAAAAGGCGTATACGCAACGTCTGACCGGGTCTAGTAGACGTGGCTCCCCATGGTCGTGTGTTAGTTGATAGGCTCACAGAAAAACCCGCCATGAGCCAGAAGCTCTTAGAGGCCTATTCAGTTTTTCCTTAACTCAAAGAAAACGAGAGCATCCCCGTCGCCTCCCACCCACGGTAGACTGGCGCCTGGGCTACCTTGAGTTATAGCATTGAATACTTGTGCCAGCAGCGGCGGCCTCCGGGGATATCCCATACATCATGACTATCCTCGACGTTTAGTAATACTATTATGTCCACACAGTACTGTACACATGGTAGACGAGTCAACTGTAACAAGATCCAGCCTTACACACTTACACATCGAGCGATAACAAGTAAACATCATTTCATAAGATTATGCATCAACTCATTATAATCTAACGCTTCGTAAACTTCTATGTATATATTAAGAATTAAAACATTAGTGATGGAGTGTTTTAGGAAGTATTCATATATAGTATACCGTAATGACCATCTTCTGTAAGTGAGCGAGACATTTAATGCCAGTAACACCATAAACGTCTCAGTTCATCACCACAAACGTTCAGAGCTTCAGTGTGTGATGTATCTGTGGTACTAGACCTGGAACTCCCTGGTCCCGCTCACTGCTGTAATTTTAGGTAACACTTGACCTTAGTAGTCTAGTGTTTAACCTCCCAACGCCCTCGTGGTCTTCATGTTGTTTACACCACTGCTTGACGGACTCCCGCTGTGTTAATGATGAACAATTACGCACCACATCCGCCCACCCTTTGCTATATCGTGCGTCAAGCGTTGCGTCGGAACTTTCCTGTTCAATCTGACCAAAACGTCGGAATAAACTGATAAATATATGATAGTAAACATGGCCACCGAGAGCAAACTGAATCCACATCTAAACGGGTTGATTTAAGCCAACATCAGCATGACAGTGTGCCAGTCAACACAAGTCATAACCCGTGATTGACTGGGTGAACATTCCAAGACAAAACCTTCACCCTCAACATACTCCGGTAGCGAGGAGCAGCCAGCCAGCCCGTGCCTCCCACGAAAGTATTCAGACTCCGCCCTTCGTACTCAAACTATTGTGGGGGAGGAACGGTAGAGGGGAGGGAGGGTCAGATATATATATATATATATATATATATATATATATATATATATATATATATATATATATATATATATATATATATATATATATATATAAATATATATATATATATATATATATATATATATATATATATATATATATATATATATATATATATATAAAAGATAAAGGCGGAGGCAGCGTGGGCAGAAGGCCTAGCTAGCAAGGTCATTGGCCTGGTGGTGTCGACGACGTCGGAGACCGTCCTACTCCGCAGTAGCCCGAGCGATCCCGCCTCTCACCCACGAATACGGTAATTATTATCTCATTAACCCCAACAGCGGCTCACTCCTTCACCCGGCGCCTCGCACTTCACTCATATACTTGGTACTAAACACAATTATTCCCCCGGAGTGTCACTGAAGTAGGATCCGTCATCGTGGTCGAGAAAAAGCACTGATGAAGTTGGTCGAAAACCAATGAAATTTCTGAGCAACTGGGAGAGCGCCGTAGCTTGCTAGGCCTCTGCCAGCTTCTCTTTCCCTGGCTCGATACCGCGTCCTGTCCTGTGGTGCTGGGTCATGTGTGGCACTGTACTGTAGCACTGTAATATAGTGCTGGGTCATGTGTAGCACTGTACCATGATGCTGGGTCATATGTGGCACTGTACTATGATGCTGGGTCATGTGTGGCACTGTGCTATGGTGCTGGGAGATGTGTGGCACTGTTCTATGGTGCTGGGTCATGTGTAGCACTGTACTATGATGCTGGGTTCATGTGTGGCACTGTGTTATGGTGCTAGATCATATGTGGCACTGTACTATGATGCTGGGTCATGTGTGGCACTGTGCTATGGTGCTGGGTCATGTATGGCACTATGCTTGGTCGTAAAATGCCGGATTCACGGAGACAATTTATTAGTGTTGTACATACTCGTGGTGCCACTATACCAACTCTTAAAGCTCCGGTAAAATTATGTTTACACTTCATGATACTCGTATTATATCTAAGTAAATAAATTAAAGTGCCATAAGAACACTTTAACCTCTATATGTAAAAGTGCCAGGGTCGTGAGGACACTAAACGTTGTCTTTAAAACATCTGGGTCACAAAGGCATTAAAAATGTTCGTAGAGAGACAGAATCTTGAGAGCACTACAGCGACAAGTTGTAAACACAGTCAACGATTTCGTCAAGATGTTTTCATGAAGTGTTCTGGGTCAACACAACAACACTAAACGAATCCTTTAAGAGCCAGAAGTCATGGTGATGCACTACAATGGTGACCTACTGGACTCCTACCACTTAATATGTCGTACAGAAACAGTCCAATATTACCAATGTATTATAAAACATAGCTATTAGTACCTCGATTATTGTAGCACCAGGGTTCCTAAAGCATCGGTTACGGTGTCACTATAAAACATGGCACAATGCCAGGACCGTGGTGGCAATGTTGTCCAGTTCTTCCGTAGGGCGTGATGGCACTACCACACTGTGGAGACGTGTTATGATGGCTCTGCTCTCTTATACAGTGTCACGACCATGGAAGCGGCGGCCTACTTTGAGACAAAACTTGACTTACTTACTTACTTACACACACACAGCATAACAGCCACCTGGTACAATACACTCAACGAACATAACAGAAAAACATCTCCAACTAACTAACTAATAATTCGTATTTTACTGCCATGGCTCAACTCTTCCAATAAATAACAATAATCCTTCGAATGAGTGTTTTATGGAAATTAAATTTATCTATAAACCTCACTCACTATCATTCACTATATAATGACTTCATATTTACAGTGGAGGGAATTATGGAGTGTTTGTCGCACCTGGTGTTAATGAGGCAGCTCCATTATGTGATTGACCCCCGGAGCTCCTAGCTTATGCCAAAGATCTTTATTTGATTTAGATTACAATATCAATTTTATAACTAATTTCATCATTATTATTGTGATGTCGGGAATAAAAATACAAATGAATAAATATAAGCAGATGATTGAAGAAACCAACAGGTGTACAAGCAGGTATCGTGTGCTCAATTAAGAAGACACCTGGGCCACGTGGCCGACTTATGAGGGTAAAAAAACACAGCCCTGTTGCCATAGGAACCACATCTTAACTAAGGTTCAATAAATCTGTACATCTGAGCCTCATTTCTTACTCCTTGAGAGCTTGTTAAACTGCCTTGTGCCTAATCCGGGAACTGCCTCCTCCGGGAACTGCCTCCTCCGGGAACTGCCTCACCCGGGAACTGCCTCACCCGGGAACTGCCTCGTCTAGAACATGTCTTATACTGGATCTGCCTCGTCCAGAACATGTCTTATACTGGAACTTTGTCACCTGGAGAATGTTTCAACCGAGAAGGGTTTGGTTGACTCATTGTCCCTATAGGGCCTCATAGGCGTTATCTAGCTCAAAAATGATCTGGGCCGGAAACTATCTTGACCGGGGAAGTGTGTCAGCCGGATATTGTCACTAAAGGAAATTATTTTGACAGGAAACTGAGTTAATCAAGTAACTATCATGAGAGGAGACTGTCCCTTATGGAAACTATTTCCCTGAAAGACCATGCCCATTATAAACTGCTTCTTTATAAGCTGCTCCTTGTAAATTGCTACTTGTAAATTGTTCCTTGCAAATAGCTACCTTGTAAACTGCTGCCTTGTAAACTGCTCCTTGTAAACTGCTCCTTGTAAACTGCTCCTTGTAAACTGCTCCTTGTAAACTGTCCCTTATAAACTGTCCCTTATAAACTGCCCCTCTAGATACTTCCCTTCCTATTCGATGCAACAGTCACAGAAATATAACATACAACTGTTTATCTTAGGTAAATGTCACCTTCTAATGGACTAACGGAGACTCTACACCCGATAAAACTTGATCACTTTAAATAATCTGGTAATGAAAAAAATCAAACACTCTCGGTGAATTAGTCTGTACACGAAACAAAAAACAAAACAAATAAACGAGGCAGTGAGAATCAGGTCACTCGTCCTCTATGAGTGTATCACCATTAATGAGAGAGAGAGAGAGAGAGAGAGAGAGAGGTGTGTGTGTGGGGAATGATCCATTTGGCCTCTTGGTTCTGCCGTAGGTCACAGTTCACAAGCTGTAACTTCAGGTACTACGCGTGGGAACAAGTCGTACCTTAACCTAGACAGTGTTAAGTAAACTCAAGCATATCGTAATGTGTATCGGAAGGATTTTGACTGAAGTAAATCAAATTGTAAGGCAGGATATTATACGGTATACAGTATTACAAAGAGTATTGTAAAAGTGTACAGTCCGAAGCAAAGAAGATTACAGTATGTACCGCGAATGGCCGTAAGAATGTACCTACTATGGGAAGTTATAAAGTATATCGTGGAAGGTCGTAAAGTGTATGGGAGGAAGCTTGCCACTGACGGCGTAAACAGTGAGAAATATAGGAGGTGGAAGACCCTGTCGCAGGTGTAACGCAGGAGACTACAATATAGAACTTAGTAGTAATATTAACTGTGATAAAGTCTATGGCTAAATATTACAAGGTGTACTACAAAATGGTGTCAGGTTATATTGTAAATTGTAGTAACTTTGGAGCATCGTCGTCGGTGTTACAAAGTTTACCATGGGATGTTGTAATATATTCTTAAGTATGTTGCAAGGTATACCGTGAGATGTTGCAAGGTGAGCGTGGGCCTCCCGATCCATCACAGGAGACAAGTCTAAGCTTTGTGTGCTGGCGGTGCGGTCCACGCCCACCTTGCCAGCAGCGCCCCCAGCACCCAGGACGGACGGACGGACGGGCGTGTGTGTGTGTGTGTGTGTGTGTGTGTGCCTTTGTCTCGCCCACTCTGGTTTATTGCCCACAACATCCTGACAGCTCCGGCGGGACGCACTACAGGTACGAGGCCATCAGGTAAAAGGGTGAGTTCATTTCACGGGTCCCAGATTTCCGTCATGCAACTTCCCGTAATTGAGGTGCCGCGAAGTTATGTTTTAGCGGAATTAAGTAATTTAAGTAAAGTTATTATAATGAAATTCAAATAGCTTACTTTGTACTGGGGATAACACTGGTGTGAAATTAGACACAAAAAGTTTCGTTGTGTTGTCAGGTTGTGTTTCCTTTATGCCACCAAGGTATCCAATATTCATTACGGAGAGAATAAATTACGGGTTTTGTCTTATCCCCGCATATCCTCTTACAGGTATTGTAGCCAGGTCCTTGTTCACCTGCAGCTTGGCAAGACGACCCACCTGGCCCACCACAGCCTTGCCGCCGTCACTCAAGTCTCATGAACATACAGGTGAAGAAAAAACTCAACAGGCGGCGAACCATCGAGTGTTCTACCACCTCACCTTGCTCCCCCCCCTTTGCCGCCCCCTCATCACCACCTCACCTCCATCCTTACCTCTACCGTCCCCTCATCACCACCTCCTTGCCTCCTCACCTCCCCTCATCACCTCACCTCTACATCCCCACCTCACCGCCCCCTCATCACCACCTCACCTCCCCCTCACCATCACCTCACCCCCTCACCTCCCTCCTTGCCCTCCAAAACTTCCCCAGTCTTCCTTCTCCATTTATGACTCCTTCCTCACTTAACCTCTTCCCCATTTCCTCACGAACTCTTCACTCCCTCCTTCTTAGTTTCTTCCCTCTCTTTCTCTTTCCACCATAACCTCCTCTCTCCCTTCATTCCTACCTCCTTAACATCTTTCTTCCCTTCCTCTTCCCTTTCCCTTATAACTTCCCTTTTCCCTTCCATCTCCTCCCTCCTAACCTACGCCTCCCACTGTCCCTCGTGACCTCCTCCTCCTCTTCCACCTTTCTTTGTTGACCTTCTCTTTTTCCTTCCCTCATGACATATCCACTTCCCTCCCTCCCTCACCAACACTCCCTCGTTTCCTCCCTCACTACCATCAATATAAAGTGAGAGGTGATTATCTCATCCGGGTACATGACACGAGTCTTGGTGAACTAAACCCACTTAGACGGAATATGTTACAGTGATACAGTTTAACTCCACAAATACAATATATTACAGCAAGATAATATACACATGTGGGGGGCTGTATCTGTTGAAGTAGTGAGAACTGTTAAAAAGTACAAGATGTTACAGCACTGAAGTCGATACAAGATGGAAGAGGAAGGTAATATATGTGTGTGATGTCGGTTGTATTTACATTAGTGTTTTTAGGGAAGACAAACTTTTCTGTCACCCTACCTGAGGTTTTCTGTCACACTACCTGAGGTTTTCTGTCACACTACCTGAGGTTTTCTGTCACACTACCTGAGGTTTTCTGTCACACTACCTCAGGTTTTCTGTCACACTACCTGAGGTTTTCTGTCACACTACCTGAGGTTTTCTGTCACACTACCCGAGGTTTTCTGTCACACTACCCGAGGTTTTCTGTCACACTACCTGAAGTTTTCTGTCACACTACCTGAGGTTTTCTGTCACACTACCTGAGGTTTTCTGTCACACTACCTGAGGTTTTCTGTCACACTACCTAAGGTTTTCTGTCACACTACCTGAGGTTTTCTGTCACACTACCTGAGGTTTTGTCACACTACCTGAAGTTTTTTGTCACACTACCTGAAGTTTTTTGTCACACTACCTACGACCTTTCGCCAGTTCTCGAGACATGCCAAGACGTGTTTAGTGAATGGGGTGTTCTGTGTGAGGGAGGGGGGAAGGTGTCGGTGGTGTAAATGGTTTTGTTTTTTAGAGATCAGGGGTCCGGGGTATATCACGGGTGTATTCTTGGGAGGGTAGGTAGGGGAGGGGGTTCCATGGGGGCAGTGAGTGCGGGTGCTGGGAGAGGGGAAGTGAAGGTAGCCCCAGACAAGGTAAGTTTGTGCGACGTACCAACAGCCATTAGAGCTGGTTGAGTACTCCTGGCCGCCTGCTACATATTTACTGTGGCTTATTTTGCCCCAACTACGACGCCTGGGATTGATGGATGCGAGACTCCTGAGGACATAATGACCCAGGGGCTTGTGCTCGGGCGTGTCTGGCGGGCGTGTAGGGGCAGGCGTGTAGGGATGGGAATATAGAGATTAGACGTGTAGGGGTGGGCAGGTGAGACGTGTAGGGGGGTGGTAGGGTGAGACAGGGCGGGCGGGCGGGCGGGCGGGCGGGACATATAAAACAGACAGACAAGTAAACACTATATATACCTCTTACAGAAAACAGCAAGACCACACAGGAAAAAAATATCAATCTTGAAATAAAAGTAAACAAAATCTATGACCTGAATACCTAGACAGAGAATATCTTAAGCCAAGGTTAAAGACGGGAGATATAAACAACAGCTATATGACCAGGAAAAAGAAATAGCGACCCTGAGACATAAAGCTGAGAGAGACACCAAGTCGAGCATACAGAGGTGACGTTAATGACATGCACACACCACCCTCACTACACCTCACAGGGCTAAGAACATTATGTTTTAGCTGCCTCACATACACATGCCATCCCATACTTCGTGTTTCTAACTGCAATTGTATAGACCCTTTTCTCTACATCAAAGGACTCCACGAAGACACACTAATACATCTTTCTGTACTGTATCAACCAACGTGTGTACATAGTCTCCTCTGGCTGGTAGTTGAAGAGAAGGAGGGTGGTGGGGCTGTCACCGAATGTCAGAACTAAACTATCATTCAACAGAGGTGGTCGTCGACTGTCACAGAAGATGCAAGTTTTAAGGGTGACTGTCAACTCCTGCCATGGCTGTTCTAGATCCAAGCGGGGGTGTTGTCTCGACTAGTAAGGAGCTCCAGATCATCCCGGGACCATCACCATCATCATCACCTGGCGACGCTCCTTCAGGTTAGTTAATGTCTTTACACATCTGATGTATCTGTCCTAACACCAGCCAGTCCTTTGTTTCCTCTACTGCTGACTTTTGACCTTACACGTCCACCAACTCTCGACCTTTCATAACAAGTGACCTCTATACTGTCTTTACACGATGAGTAAACTCCACTGACCTTATTTCCCAAGTAACACCATCCTTGACCACAAAAACGTGGGTAATATCTCTTGATCTTACGCAACCAGGATCTCCCTTTAATTTTACTCCTTTACTCTTAGATAACGTGAGAGTTGCATTAATATATATATATATATATATATATATATATATATATATATATATATATATATATATATATATATATATATATATATATATAATGCATAGAATAACTCAGAACTGTAGCACAAGCTGGGAATACCACCCTAATGTGCGGTAACACATTTTAAGCATAATTTGTGTTTTCCCCTACGGTATTTATATCCTTGCTTAATAAATACTGAGTAGTAATTGCACAAGTAGCTCCTTAACCCTCTCCCATCCCTCTAGCCCCCCCCCCCACACCTTCCTCAACCCCCATAAACCGCTACCCCCCCTCACACACCGGCCCCTTTACACACTTCACGGAGAGGGTGGACTGACAACGCTGAGTGTTCCAGTCGGAAATGTCCCCAACTGTACCCGATTTTTCTGTAATCTTACACGAGGTTATTTCTCTTGTTTTGTTTTTTTAAGATGAAGTAACTCTTCTTGACCTGACCCGTACGAAGAATCATGACCTATTACTTTATGACCTCCTTAGAAATGATACACGTGTCCTGAACTCTCTATCTTTACAATATTCGTTGACCTTGGAGAATGGCCTCGCATGATGACCTGACCATACTCACTTACACGACACGGAAACTCCCTTCACACACACACACACACACACACACACACACACACACACAAACAATCTCCTGAATAACACTATACATGTTATAATGAGACCATTCATTTATACCGTCA
The DNA here is from genome assembly GCF_018991925.1 of Homarus americanus. Taxonomy (NCBI): domain Eukaryota; kingdom Metazoa; phylum Arthropoda; class Malacostraca; order Decapoda; family Nephropidae; genus Homarus; species Homarus americanus. Next base: position 790,276 of record NW_024727075.1, read on the forward strand.
GGGAGGGAAGAAGCTAGTCTGTTTCTCACCTCCTGTAATAATTCACCTTTGTTGGGTTTCCGTGTCTCCTCCTTCAGTGTAAGTTTAAGAAAAGTCCCACAAGGTGATTAAAATCCTTAACAGTTATCATAAAGAAGTCAGATCGGCCGCCTGATAATGAGATGCCCCGAGAGAGAGAGAAAAAAAAGGTGAAGAAAAGCTGAGTTTATCCAATACATCAGCCATAAATCAGGTTGATAATGTTAATAGGGCGGGGGTGAGCAAGTGGGCGGGCGGGCGGGGTGTTGAGGGCGGCCAGTACCTTACTACCCCAGGTTATGGAGTTTTTTTTTTCTCCGTCTCTGGCACCCGTCCCGCACACCCACCTCGTTTATAGTAGTCGACGGTCCGCCACCTGTCTCTTCGGGCACGTTACCCCCTCCCACCCCACCCCACCCCGCCCTGCCCCACCTCTCTCTCCACCCATAGCGCCACACCCACCTACCTTCAATAACACCCCCAACCACCCCTTAATATTATCCCTACCATCTCCCAGCCCTGCCACCCACCCCCCACACCCTCCAACCCTCCCTCTCCACCACCGACTCCACCCTAAACACCCTCATCAACCACCACGACTCCACTGCCACCAACACCCTCAGCTACTTCTACAACGTCCCTCCTTCATCACTCCCTTTACCTCCTGCCTCCCTCAACCATACCTCCTCCTCCCCGACGCCTCCCTCATTTACTTCATCACGGACATCCTCCTCCCTCACCTTCCGCGGTCCTGCTCTCAGCGCCCCCCCCCCTCACACCCCGCAGTACTCACCATAAAGTTTACTTGTCATCACACACGCAAATGTTTACCGGTGTAGCCGAACATCCGTAGTTTTTTATCGTATTAGGAAGAAGTTGAATAGACTGGTATAATTACAGGTGTGTGTGTGTGTGTGTGTGTGTGTGTTAGTGCGCTGAGGCAGACACACACACACCTTGTTTTCACAGAGCTCAGACAGTGTCACCATCACTTCCAACCATACAGGAATACCAATTAAGTTTATAATAATTAATTCATCCTCGTCCATTCCCCCCTTTCACCCCTCCTTGCCTTCACACTCTGAAAGTAATGTGTGTGTCACCTTCACCCTGACCCACAGACTCTCACCCTGACTCGCGCTGACCCACCGACTCCCTCTTTGACTCCCACACTGACGCTTTTACTCCTCACCCATCAGTGTCGGGCGGCCCACGGAAGACGCCCACTGGTGTTAACATTAAACTGCCTCTGATCTTTCTCATAAGCTAGAGTGTCCCAAGACTACATGAGACAATATAACGAGGTCTGGGCGTCAACCAATGGGAGGAGGTGTTAAAGTAAACGCCTTAAAATCACAAACTTTACCCCCTTTTGTTTTTTGAAACGTCAGTAACTCTATGAATGCCAATCCTGACTGACTGACGGACTGAATGAATGAATGACCGAGAGACCTCTTTGACTAGTCCACGGAGAGATTGTTTTATCAGTCATTCTTAGTCACTCTTGTTTAAAATGTGGAGACGAGTTTTTTGTGTGGGGAAGCACAGCCCCGCCCACCACGACAAGGGTTTAATAATGTTGCTATGTACCTTCACTCTCACCTCATTAAGAGACTCTCAACCTCATGTTCACCTCACACAAAAAACTGCCCACATTCTTAAGCCACAATAGAGTAAGATCTTCATAGTTATCGAGAGAAAACTTCCATATTATCTATCTTATAATGTAAGTTCACACCAGCATTCTCTTGTCGTCTGAAAATTTGCCAAAAGAAATGGTTGGTAGAGCAGGTGCGTCAGTACACGGGCCAGAGAACACTACAAGGCTGTGGTACTTGTGGTTGTTGTTGTTTTTGTTTTGGTTTAGGTGATTCATATTTTATGGTTATTTACATCGTTAAAGAGAGTGTGATGAGCACGGAGCCGTGTTACTGGAGGCGTGGCACGGTAACTTTGTTGTGGTGTGAGGGGGAGGTAAGGAGGTAGGTGGCCGCTAGTACAAGGATGGCCCCCCAGCTGAGATATTGACATGCGTGACGTGAATCACATTAGACCAGCGGCCTACCAACACACATGCGTCCTGCGGCAGATGCTCCATGCCGGGAATACTAACTTTAATACGCTATTGGATATACACATCAGCCTCGTCCCACCCCTTGGCCTTCCTCCATACCTTTACTCTTGAGTTTACTTCACCGTCGTCAACACAAAGGTGATACAACATCCTAGAGTAAACACAGACACGATGACGACATACACTCCCCTCACACCACATCCAGTGACAATTATAAATCTAATAATAAACTAAATTGACAAAAAGGAATGAAGGAAACGTTAATTAATGGCCACTTGACCTCCTTTACACACTACCATCCCCTCCCCTCCCTCGCCACCCTGTACCCCCCCCCCCTCCTGTCCAACATCTTATCCATCCATGAACCAGAAATCCCTCTCCCTCATATTATTCCTATGTCCTCCTCTCCACCATATGTTACCCCTTCCCTCCTCCAACTCTTCCTCCACTCCATCATACACCTACTCCCCTTTTTTCCATACCCCTCCTCCATTATTCACTCCTTCTCTCCAACATTCACTCCTTCCTCCTCCACTACTCCATCACTCACCCCTTCCATCTGCACCAACTTACGCACTCCCCTGCAACATTCACCTCCCCCAGTCACCATGACCATGAGGGCCGCCTCCACATTTGCCCTCCGGTGGACTCTTATTCTCTGCAACAGACAAAGGTGTGTTGGCATCAGTCATTTGTTTGTTGGTGAAGGTCTTCTCACACTGTCAGAGGTAATTACTGTGTGAGGATACCCAGGTCTATAGTGTACCTCTCCCGTCCAAGATTCTTTCACCATCACCTCCAACCTCTACCTCCCCCACCTCCAGCTTCTACCTCCAGCCTCTACTTCCACCACCTCCAGCCTCTACCTCCAGCCTCTACTTCCACCACCTCCAGCCTCCACAACCTCCAGCCTCTACCACCGCCACCATCTTTACCGTCATCAACCCTCCCTCCACCATCAACCTATAGAAGATTCAATGAATTAAGGTTATCGAGGCCAATCATTAAAGGTATAGATAGAGCGTATCAAAGGAGGAGATCACTCGACCCTTGTCTCTCCATGTGTGTGTATGTACGCACTATTACAAAGATTCACACACACACACACACACACACACACACAATAGCCGTCATCATAATCACCAATGCATTTATCAAATTACTTTTATTTATTTTTTTACTCAAACAACCTGTTATCCGACATGACAAAACAATGACAATCTGGATTATCCACCAACAAATGAAATTTTAATAAAAAAAAACAAATAGAATCTGTACGGTATCCTGTCAGTAATCCCATCAAACACCAAACACAAAATACAAAAAAAAAATACTGTTTCAGAAAATTGGTATAAATTATACAGAGAACATCTCCCCCAATAAGCTTAAACCAATTAATCGTGATAACCGCCATTAGGAGGAAGGTCGAGACAGGCGCGTCCTCACACTGTCAGGATCAGCGCAGTAATATCCCGGGCCTCGCTTCAATCACAATTTAACTGGCACAACTGGCCATTACCGCCGACCCCCATAACCAGCTCGTTGGAGGGACGGAAGTACAGTAGGCTGAGCACACAGTGTTCCACGGTCATTTCCACCTCTGTTATGGAACAGGCGGAGGATTCAGGCAAGTTCCGTTCCGAGTGGTGTGGTGGTGATGGTGGTGGTCGTGGTGATTGCGAAAGGTTCATTGTTAGAAAGCAACGCTTGGGGCATCCAACATTTAACAGCAAATCCGTAATTCTTTGAGTGGAAAAGAATATATATATATATATATATATATATATATATATATATATATATATATATGATGGCGAGGATAAAGATAATGGAGGAGACAGAGGATAACATCCACATTACCCACCAACCCTTAAGAATCATGTCCACTCTACTATTAAATTTCACTTCCCTCGGGCCGCACTAATGGCTGGCAACTAACTTCTGAAAGGTCACTAGACTCGCTACAGGAAAAAATCTCATAACAAGTTATGTCCAACTCTTTCCCCTCGTCCTGCTTTCCGTTCCGCCCGGCGACCTTCTCCTCGTAGCTCACCGCCCCCCCCCCCGATTCCCTGCCCTTTGACGTCACCGCTAAAAGTGAGCGGGGAATCAACAAATCTCTGGTGTCATTCACCAATCAGAGACGACGTGTATATGTGACTCTTTTACACAAGAATCGTTGGCGGTCATTCACCAATCAAATGCTACGTTCAATGTGGCACTTTTAAGACACAAATCTCTGGTGGTCGTCACCACCCACAGTCTACCGTCAATCTCCGTTGGCACTCATCAGTCACACACTCCGTATAATGTGGAACTTTTAGATGAGAAACTTTGGTGTTATGAATCACAGGCTAAGTAATATAAGAGTTTCAGACAGGACTCACGCCTATCACGTACCAACCACACACTCTTCCTTCCAAAGCAGACCTTACTGTGGTATCCCTGTAAACACCATCCCACTTTGGCCTTACAGAGAATAGCGAGGTGGACCAGGTAGCCAAACTAGCTGGCAGTAAACCCTTGAACTCTCGACTTTAGGACGTCGAGTCAGCAGCGTCAGGTTGAGGCGTCTCAGATCATGGCCAACCTCCTCCTGACCAACATTCTCTGCCAGGCTGTGTAAAAGACCTTACAAGTATTCCCTAAAACACTACGTTATAGGTTGTGATGTCTGCCAGTCTTCACTATTAGTTTCTATCCTTAAGTTAATGTCATCATAGCCAACCATATTTGCCATACACCATTTCACCATAATACCTGTATCAAGTCCACGAAAGGTCGAATATCTTACCAATTGTATCCATGACCAGTACTGCTGTTCACACCACTGTAACAGCCTGCCACGCCCTCAGGAGCTTAGCATGGGGTGATGGGAAACAAAGATATAATTGGTGGATCATAATCAAAGCAGAGAATTGGGTGCAGGATGAAAACATTGTCTGGGTAAACAACAAGTAACATCTGCCAACGATTGACTGTCAACGTTTTACAACAAGAATAAACATCTTTAAATACCATTGTACACTCTGCTAAATTACATCAAGTCCTCGATAACAGACTGAACAAGCACTGGGCAGACTCCCGCCAAGAAAACCTTCCCATCCTCTCTGATAAGTTTGGGTCAATCAGGCAGTGGGTAGACAGAGACAAATAATAATATAATGATAATGAAAAAATAATCGCTGTACATCAGTGACAAGACCCATCAGTACACGAAAAATAAGCAAATATGAATAGTGGATATGTTGAGAGTGAAAATATTATTATATGAACTTCCCAAACATTAAACTTTCCACCGCCGGAGTTGTTGAACTTGAGGTAGTGAAGGCGGCCGAGTGAGTTCCCGCCACACCAATATATACTGTGTCACGCTCTGGCGGCTTCAAATATTTCAATGGGACTTGATCTTTTCCTCCAGATATAAATATGTACTACAAAAATTATAGGGGGAAAAAGGCAGTTTGGTTCAGCGTTCAGTTTCTATTTTTTTTACTTAAATTTTGTACTAAAACGCCATTTTTATGTTACAGACCCAGGCTGCTGGTACTCCATGCTGGTGTACTCCAGGATGGTACTCCACAATGATAAATCTGGTAAGTACTATAGGTCGGTAAGTACTCTGGGTTGGTGCTAAGACTCCGCTGATACTGTTGGCTGATAATCTGGACTCATACCCACACGTCTCATTCTTTACGGTGTTGTTGTTTTGTTGGTGGTTTTGGTCCTTTGGGGTCTTGGTCTAAGATACTGTGCCCCGATATATTGACGTCCAAGTGGGAAAAGGTTCCGGTGATCGGTGTGTTGAAGCTCAAGCAAAGGGAGTACATGCGGGACGTGGTGCTCCAGCTCCAGCAGGAAGAGAGGGAGGTCAGGCTGGTGTTGGGCTTGTTATGATGCTCCTCAATAGGTGTCGTCTCTGGCGGAGTTTCGTGGAGTGCAGCTTCCGGGATAGCAGCTTCAGGGCAGGTATGAGCATTGCAGCCTCTGGGCAGCTGTGAGCATTGCTGTTGTGAGCATAGCAGCTGTGAGAAGCCCTAGGACATCTGTGAGCTGCCCTGTGTGTGTGTGTGTGTGTGTGTATCACAGGCGCGCGCACACACAGACACGCGCACACACAGACACACACACAAGGTTATTACATAGTCTTGGGTCTGAAGACCAAATCCCCTTAAAGTCTCCCAGTTAGCGTGGGTCTGCCCTCCCTAAACCTCCATTACAATACGCTCACTAAAGCCTGGGTTGGGTTGGCCCTGCCCTAACTTTGGAGCGTCGTCAGGCCGGGCCGGAGCCTCACAGACGGAGGATTTCCTGGAAAGATCCTCAGATCCCTGGTAGGCTCCGGGAGGCCTAGATCAATCTGGAGTGGAGCGACAAAGCTGTCATGTCGCCGTTGTCATCTTGCAGAGGGGTATAAAGGAAGGGGAGGGGAGAGGTTGGTTGGAGGGGAGGGGTTGGTCGGAGGGGAAGGAAGGGGAGGGGTTGGATGGAAGGGAAGAAGAGTGGTTGATTGGAGGGAAGGGAAGGGGTTGATTGGAAGGGAGGGAAGGGGAAGGGTTGGTTGGTTGGTTGGAGGGGAAGGGTAGAAGAGCTCGCTGGCTTATTATCCACCATAGTAATAATGTATCATTAATACGTCATTTGGGTGTCAGAATCTTCCGCCAGCCCGAGGAGAGAGAGAGAGAGAGAGAGAGAGAGAGAGAGAGAGAGAGAGAGAGAGAGAGAGAGAGAGAGAGAGAGTGTGTGTGTGTGTGTTTACCGACCACTCATGCAACTCTCTACGTGTGTGTTATGCTCCTCTTCTCTTTAAGTGAGCATTAGGAGAAAAAACAAAGGAAAATTCGCTAATTATTTCATCTTTATGGTTTTATTTAATTAACAAATCTATGCATCAAACTATTCCTTTATTTTTACGTTTTCGATTTCATTATAATTTTCCTTGATTTTTTTAGTGATGAAATCGTTTGTTGTCAATGCATTCTACAAAATAATAATAATAAAAACATTATAAATAAGTGACTAAAGTATTATCCAATGGTGTCACTCTTCATGGCGACCCGAACTATATAAATAAGATGTGTTGGGTATAGTATTTTATGACTTGTAACGAGGATTATTCACACGAGAAAAAGTTGAACAAGAAGGATCGGGTAACTCCTGGCTTGAGCTACCAGACACCGATACTGTGGCAGATCCTACACCCCTTCCGTTCACCATGGAGATATCTAATTAATATGCAAATCGCGGGCATTAGCATAACAAAAAGCGAGGAAACTTGTTAAGGCGGCCACTTTTCCTGTCATTAAAAAGGCACTTACCCCCGGGACTCACAGGTACACCACGGCCCGCGGAACAATTAATCATAATAGGGCTGTGATGTGCAATCCACCCTCTAATTGTGATGACAAAGTGACGTGAATGAGTAATTAACAATTGTAATTAGTTTTTTTTGTTCCCCTTAGACCAACCGCCCACTCGTGACAAACTGCAGTTACTCGGCCCGTTAGTGACGTGGCCTCGTAAACAACCCGCAGTTCAAGGAGATTCGCTGAATTTGTTCCTCAATCAGTAAATGGTGCGGCGGTCACTGCTGGATCACTGTGGAGGCTTCACTGTTAAGGTGGCAGTATACAATATAACATGTGGCTTGACTAAATCAGGTGAGGTTTTATAAGGGTCAGTGTGTCAAAGTAAGATGTGAGCCACTGACCCAGCCGACCTGATGCCCAACTCTTATTAAATTAACATACCAGTTATTCTTACAGCAAGACACCCGGGGGTTTACTATTCACTGTTCTCACGGCCTGATGCACTGTACCGTGGAAGTCTATAGTGATCGTACTCCTGACAACACCTGCCGTACCAACACTCCTTCCTCTACACTACTGGGAAAAAAATCTTGGTTGAAAAGTAGATTTGTGAAATATAAGAACCTACAAAAATACACAAAATTACATTATTTTTTTTAACTTTACAACAAGAATCAACACAACTTTTTTTTTTATATAATTTACTGAAACTTTTAGCATAAGTCAAAATATATCTTATGGGGTAAAAATAATAATACTTTTTGAAACAATTAATAAAGTTCCTTAACGTTCAAATATTAGTATGGCCTCACTTTTGATTTTACCATTACACTGAAGAGTCACATTATTTTGAAACTTATAAATAATATTATAACGAAATGTTGATGTTTAGACGCCAAAAATGATTCCTAATGTGAAGAAAGTTGCCATGGTAACCTAAACGAGGTTACCTAACTGGCATAATTATCAATGTTAAAACAATACTAAGAACATGATGACGGACCCATTTCATTTACAAGCGACACCAACCAACCAACCTAACCGAACCTAACCTAACCGGCTGAAGAGTGACGGGTGAAGAGTAACGGATGAAGAGTGACGGGTGAAAAGTGACGGATGAAGAGTGACGGGTGAAGAGTAACGGGTGAAGAGTGACGGGTGAAGAGTGACGGGTGAAGAGTAACGGGTGAAGAGTGACGGGTGAAGAGTGACGGATGAAGAGTGACGGGTGAAGAGTGACGGGTGAAGAGTAACGGGTGAAGAGTAACGGGTGAAGAGTGACGGGTGAAGAGTGACGGATGAAGAGTGACGGGTGAAGAGTGACGGGTGAAGAGTAACGGGTGAAGAGGACGGATGAAGAGTGATGGATGGAGAGGATGGTGAAGAGTAACGGTGAAGAGGACGGGTGAAGAGGACGGGTGAAGAGTGACGGATGAAGAGGACGGTGAAGAGGATTGGTGAAGAGGATGGGTGAAGAGGATGAAGAGGACGGGTGAAGAGTGACGGGTGAAGAGTAACGGGTGAAGAGTGACGGGTGAAGAGTGACGGATGAAGAGTGACGGGTGAAGAGTGACGGGTGAAGAGTAACGGGTGAAGAGTGACGGGTGAAGAGTAACGGAACACACATTTTAAATACTTACTCCATACTCCTGTAAGATCTCTAACCGGTAAATTAAACAACATGTAAATAACAGAAGACGAAGGAAAAATAAAAAAAATAACATCAAATAATAACAGGAAACACACATCATGACGGGAGGTAAATGGTACCACATCATTGCTCCCCCTCTCCCCCTCTCCCCCCCTCCCTCTCCCCCCTCCCTCTCCCCCCTCCCTCTCCCCCCCCTTCCGCTCTCCTCCTTCCCTTCCCTGTGTGGCGGTTTCTTCACCTCACAACCACTGATTTCAGTGTAAATCACGAGGAGGACGGGGGGGGTAGAGAGAGAGAGGGTGTGGGGGCAGGGCGGCGGGACCACCTGCCTTGCACCTGTTGTGTTTGAAGACGACAGTAAATACAGGTAAGCCAGACACACTACTGGCTCTTGGGGGGGGGGGAGGGTGAGGAGGGTGAGGGAGAGAAGGAGGGTGAGGGAGAAAAGGAGGAGGGGGAGGGTGAGATTCTGTGCTAAAACCTGACTATACAAAAAACGATGACAATTAAGGTATATGACAGATGTAAAGCAAAAATAAGCATCTGCGCCTAAATAGTTGCTCAGGTAATCATCACAAAAGACTATACCTTTAAGAACAGGTGTAAAGCAGTGTGATCAGCAGGTGCTTTCTTTATACCAGGAGGCAGCAGGTGTACCGAGTCATCCCCCCTCCCCCCGCCCGCCCTCCTCTCCACCTATGACGCAGTAATTACTATCAACGACGGGTCCTCAACAACACACAAAAAACCCACCAATTATCTCAGTCCCACCCTGAAGCGCACACCCAGGTTAGATCATCCAGGTATAATGAATATTTATTGTTTATGTATCAAAAGGCATCGTGAAGGATTGTATCTGTCGGAGTGAGTGAGTGATGGAAAGTGTGTCACGCCGTCAAGTAGTCGCTGTTGGTCGAGGGTACAGAATAAAATGGTGAGAGAGAGAGAGAGAGAGAGAGAGAGAGAGAGAGAGAGAGAGAGAGAGAGAGAGAGAGAGAGGAGAGAGAGAGAGAGAGAGAGAGAGACCTACCTGTCTCTCTCGATTAATGTAATGTTGTACGAGTGACAGGGATTGTTGTACGTGTGTGTGGGTTCTCTCTCTCTCTCTCTCTGGGGAAGGAGGGAGGTGGAGGTGGTGGTGGGGGGGGTGAAGTTGTTGCTGGTGGACAAAGGTCTGGCAGCAGTGTAAACTCTGGAAGGACTCGTAAATCAGGAGAGCCAACGAAAACAAAACAAAAAAAACATGATAGACGGTGCGCAGAAGTTGCAACGTTAAATACTACAACGGGAGATTTTTATGTGAATGGTGATTAATGGGCCCAGGCGAGAGACACATGACGGAACAATTGGTATTTATCATGGGAGGCAGACACATACATACACACGTACATCTCTCTCTCTCTCTGCTGTAAATTAAACTGAACTTAACGCAATACCTAACCTCAAGACCAAGTCAGTACATAACACAAGCTTGATGACTTACCTAACATAATTACCCCAGACTCTCCCATTAGCCATGACCTCCATTAGCTTAAAGAGTATAATGAACATCATCTTTACACCTCATCATACTCCCACAGAGTCTAATACACCTCCAATGAGACAAAATAAAGGAAATAAGTAATTAAATCCCCTCCCCCCCAAATACCTGTATATACCTGTACTGTATATATATGTATTATGTGGGCCAAAGGGTTAGTCATCAGCGCCAATTAAGGGAGGTCTAATCAGGTGGCTTCCGGGTCGTATCGTACAGGATAATAAGTGTGGTGGGATCAACCCCTTGCATGTGTAATGAGAGTTGACCTTGAGTTTGGGCGAGAGGTGTCGGGGGTGAGGAAAGATCCAGTCAGTCTGCCTACATCATCCAGTCTACTTGTATCATCCAGTCTGTTTACATCATTCAGTCTATTTACACCAACCAGTCTGTTTACATCATCCAGTCTGTTTACATCATCCAGTCTGCGTACATCATCCAGTCTGTTTACATCATCCAGTCTGTTTACATCATCCAGTCTACTTGTATCATCCAGTCTGTTTACATCATTCAGTCTATTTACACCAACCAGTCTGTTTACATCATCCAGTCTGTTTACATCATCCAGTCTGCGTACATCATCCAGTCTGTTTACATCATCCAGTCTGTTTACATCATCCAGTCTGTTTACATCATCCAGTCTGTTTACATTAACCAGTCTTTTAATATTATCCAGTCTACCTAATCCAAGTCTTTCTACGCCCAGGAGGGAAAAATAGCGATGGGATGGAGAGGGTAAGACGGGGGAGAGGGAGGGGAGGATGGGACACAAGACGAAAGCATTGAAAATGGGAAGGGGTGGAAGTGGCCGGAAAGGGGAGGATGTGACGGAGGAGAGATGGTTGGGGCAAGGTGAAGGGGAGGATGAGGAGGGGAGGGAAGGAGGGGAAAAGGATGAGAATGGGAGAGAAGGATGGGGAGGGGAAGGGGAGGATGGGACGCTAATGGTGGTGTTGGCAAATGATGTGAGCAACAAAGGTGACGGTTTCATGTCCGAGTTTTTCTTCTTCCTTTGTTTCGCCGTTTTCGATCCATCAAGTATAAGGAGGCGACGACGGCCCCTTTAAGTGTGCCGGGATGGATCACTGTCCGTCTTGGTGGATCACTGTCCGTTTTGGTGGATCACTGTCCGTCTTGGTGGATCACTCCTCCCCGTCCTAATCATATTCTGCCCAATTCTTGTGGATCAGAGCAGTAAATGAGTCGTCGTACCCCGCATTGGCAGCGTCCCTCCCTACTGACGGAGTCCCTGGCGCCCAGTGTTGCCCAGGGGCGGTGGGTGTGATGTAAACTGGCCAAGTCGTGTTGGCAGTCAGTAAGTTATTGTCTCCGGGCGTCGTCACGGATCACTGAGCTATATAGACGACGTCGCTCTGATCCAGGAGCCACGGATCCTGGTAGGCGGAGGGAAGAGAGGGTATCCGGCCATAGGATGGAGGAGTGAAGGAATCCGGCCAAGATGAAGAGGTGAGTGAATCCGGCTAGGGTGGAGGAGTAAGGGTATCAGGCCAGAGTGAAGGAACGGGGGTATCCGGCAAGAGTGGAAGAGCTAGGGTATCCGGTCAGAGGAAGGAAAGTAGAGTCATATCCGAATCTATGAAAAAGTGGCCTCGGTAAACAGCTTATCCACACACACACACACAAGTTGGAGACACAAAAGGTGGTGTGTTTGCCACTATGGGTTCTTCCCTTAACCCATTTTTATTCATCCCTGTGTATCTGCTTCCCTTACACACACACACACACACACACACACACACACACACACACACACACACACACACACCTGGGTGGTAGTATGGGCGTCACACGGGGAGGCAGACCACAAACCAGGCCCCGGCAGCGACACGCACTCTTACCTGTGGAGAGAGACAAATAGACGTCAGGACCAATGTAGTACAAGGACAGGTGAAAACAAAAACATCAATTGATCCTCCAAAATAGAAAAAAAAATGACTAGTCATAAGTGGACGATTAATCTTAATTAAACCCACCGACCTTGAGCTGTTCTGTAATGGCTAATTGACTATACAAATAAGTGATTAAATTATTTAATTAATTATATATGATCCAGAGTAAAGAGATGAATATTAAACACTATATTTTATTTATTTATTATTATTATTTTTGTTTATCTAAGGTATAAAGCAGGTGATGTAAAAACAGCGTACAGGTCATCAGTAGGTGGGCTGCCATTGATACACTTTATTTACCACTACAGTCACACATTCCCTGACGATCCATTCTGGGGAAAAAACACCATTGAGTGAAAAAAAAAGAACGAAACTAAGTGGAAAATGTTTTGACGTTATGCCAACCTTCACCTGACATGATATATTTATGTGATAAAATTTACACAGCGGTAAATGATGTGACTCCGACCTGTCTCCTGTGCCAAACACATCCCGTATTACACCTTATTTATGCCACGCTAATACACTCATTTTTCAACTATAAAGTCATGACGTTACTCTCAAATAATAACAATAAATACGTGTGTGTGTGTGTGTGTGTGTGTGTGTGTGTGTGTGTGTGTGTGTGTGTGTGTGTGTGTGCGTCTGGTCACTTTCCTATACAAACTAGTAGTGAGAAGGCAATACGATGTTATTCCCGTACAACAGCAGAAAGATAATGAGCATATGCCTTTGTTCCCACACGGTAACAGTAACAGATAAAGCCCATATATGTGTATGCCGTTGTTCCCGTACAATAACGGCAGCGGCGGGGAAACATGCGAGGAATTTCTATAAGGAAGACGCCAGTGTTTGGTCGAGGTCCAAGTTGGGAGGTGATTTATATGTAGGATCTCCGAGCTATATATTACTGGCGGCCTAGTAGGGTGGCCACTTGCACACACATTATATATCATATTATTTATTTATTTATATATATACAAAGTCAAAAATGCGTATACAGACACGCACGAGAACTACACACACCTACACATACAAGACCATTGTGCAATCCTTTGCCTGATGTAATGCTTAAACCAATTGCATGTACACAAACTTTTTCTGCAAACTTTGGCCTATGTACATTATTTGTACAAGTACACAGAAGCTCTCGCTAAGCAAACACACACACAACACATTCCTGTAAACTGAACATATAACACCTAACAACCTGTGGTCACATGTGTTACCCCCCCCCCCACACACACGTGCAGGTGCTTGGTGTACACATAAATTAACAAGCATAGGAACGCACACACCAACTGGGTTTCGAACACCACTAAGCGCCACTAACAAGCTGGGATCATGAATAACACATGTGGAGAAAGCTGGTGAAGAAGATGATAACTGTAGGAGTGTGTGTTCTCGTGTTCATGGTGTTCACTTACACGCCAGCCAGTGTGTGTTCATGAGTCATGCAGCCAAAATGTATAAAGTTAAAGGGTGAATCTTCCCTCCTGGATTACTAGCTTCACTGCACGCACACATGTACACGTGTGGACAGAAATGCACAACCTGGATATTACACATACACTCAACTGACACATGCGCAAATACAGTCATAGACACACACGCACATACACACTCAGCCGTCTGACACGATACGAGGCTCAAAACACTTGTCAACGTCCACTATCACTCTGTGTGTGTGTGTGTGTGTGTGTGTGTGTGTGTGTGTGTGTGTGTGTTACACTCAGCACTGTATAGAGTGGAATTAACCTATCCTCACCGACCCCTCACCTAACTTACCTCTCGGAAGACTAGACTTATTTAATTCCTGATATTTAAAAAAAAAAATCCGGGTCTTAGTTCGGGAATTAGTTTGGCCTAAGAAGCATCTATCTTAACTAGTTGTTGGTCAAAGCTAAATTAATGATAAGATATTGTAGAATAAAAGATATTGTAGATTAATAAAAATAAAGTTATGATAATTATCCCTTTTCCCTCCTACAGACGGGAGTGGCGCAGCATACAAGTGTAAGTTGGTAATGGTGTGTGCCAGGAAGGGGTGGTGTGGGGTGTTAACTGGCGTTTATATACCTGCCGCCACACACGGAAGACTCCCCCCAGGTGTGTGCGCTTATTACCCACATGAACAATTACATATGTACGTCTTTATCGTCTTATCCAGCACGCACACCCATGCACACTATGCGACTGTAATCCGGACGGACTCACGCTTGCATGCGCCTTCCGATTCACGTTTACTTGATATCGCCAACCTGCAGCCTGCCCTTCATTACACAACTACCTCAATATACTATTAAACTTAATAATAACACAAAGCAAGAGTCAATATGTCCTCATCTCTTCCAATAAACCTCTCCCAAACAGTGGTTGACAGGTGGGCAGCTGACTGTCTGTAGCTGTCGCCATTTTATATACTAAACACTAAAGCTCACACATAAATGTATAAGCGGGGACGCGTATCCACCTTTACCTTCCCCTCTCATTAACATGCTACACCAAATACCTTTTAATTCCCTCCTTTCTCCAGCAGCTTTACTCGATGTGCAAACATTCGACCAAAGTTTGTCGGTCGCGTCCCTCTGACATTAATGAAACGAAACTACAGCCTTATTGACCTTCATTATAGATGGTGCCAGTGTTAATTCCCTCCATAATTCCCACTTTTACGAGAGAGGGTGTCCCAGACAAATGTATATACACTGCCTTAGAGGTTTGAGGTGGAGATCGTGTGAATACTTGTACTAAAACAGCAAAATTGTCGTCACTGGTTAATTTGCGAGGTCTCCTACAAGTGTGGACAATGTTGCTGTTATAATATATATAATTTTTTTAACAACGATTAGCCCACCCGGGCACAGGTCACTGACCCACATCGGGGCCTCGGGAGCGAAAATTTAATAATAATAATAATAATAATAATAATAATAATAATAATAATAATAATAATAATAATAATAATAATAATAATAATAATAATAATAACAGAACTATAAAGAAATACAAAAAAAATCAATAGTGAGAAACAATATATGTATGTTGTGTTGAGACCCTGCAATTGTGGTGGAAATGAGGCAGAAAGTAAGATCATCAATCTGGGACTTGGTCACAATTTTTGTGATGCCATATGGCAGCAGGGTCTACCATTAGACAACACATTAAGCTTCCAATATCTTCCCAGGCGGTAGTACGTCCCTGTTTAGCTGCCTACTACCTACCAGACCTCCATGAAAATCTGAGACACTTTAGGAAGATACTCAATCACCCAGACGTTCGTAATATCTGCAAATAGACATTATTAGCGACGGGACACTTGAGTAGAAAGTATCATTAAGTAGAAAAAAGTACTTTCCTTAATCCTTATATAGTAGTCATATACTGTGTGTCAAGTATACACAACACCTAACTGGTGTAGTTTAATAGATTCACTTAATGCTTTTTACAGGTATGTAATTCATCACTTTTGACAACCTGTGTTAGAAGTGTTACGACGAACAAGAACAGGAACCTTCAGGTCACGCCATCATTCACGGGATTAAAACATAATTGACGACAGTTTGTAACAGAAAATAACGGCAGACACTTCTTACAAGACGGTCCTCTTTTCCTAATCGAAGTGGCAGACCACACACACAGACACACGCACACACACAGGCACACACACGCGCACACACACGCGCACACGCGCGCACACACGCGCACGCACACACACCACACAACGATTCTGTAGACAATAAAGGGTCGAAAGTATTGCAATAAATTTGGCTCCGGGGAACAGACTCGTAAAGAAAAAAACTCCAGTTTATTCCGCTTGTGTGCGTCTTCTTCCCCTGTATGACAACACTATAACTACACCTTCACCAGATACACACACAAGCCTTCAATCTTGGAGGGAAAGTGATTTACACAAGATAAATCACACTGTTTACTTCAGCCGTATAATGCGGCGACTACTTCCGTTAGGGAACTCCGGAATACTACACTTACCGCGCATTCACACTCACTAAATCATGGTGGGCGTCGGCAGGATGAAATCTATGATGAGGTGGAGCACCGAGACTCCCACAACTTCGTCAGATAAGTTGTGTGGGTAAAAACCTACAGACAACCGGGAAATGTTGCCATAGATCCACACTAATCTCGTCAAGCGGGAAGTGAATGGTGCCTGCAGTTGCCACGTACAATGGCATAAAAAATACTATGCAGTTTATTGCAAGAGACGCTACCATATCCCACTTGACGCCTCGTCATATAAGTTGGTGACAAGAACCTGCAATTAAGATGGACAACACGTATCGGGCTCCTTCTTCTGCAGGCATCAAGCAGGAGGTGAATTGAAGACCCTGTAGTTCATCTAAATAACAAAAAGTTGCCATGCATCTAACTCCACCTTCGTCAAGTAGGTGGTGAGGCAGGAACCTGTAGTTTACCGGGAGCGGAGGGGAGGGGTGTTCCACTCCCACCTTCATGAGATACGTTGTGGAGGAAGAAACCAGCAATTTGAGAGAGAGATTACCAACACCCTCTGCCACCACCCCTTCAGGCAGGTACTGGGGTAAGAGCCTACAACATTGGCCAGGACCTGAAGAAACTAAGATAATATGTTCACTCATACACAATCAAGAGTGTTCCTAGACCTTTATCCTCTGGCCTGAGTACTGTACCACTACTAAGAACTCTACTATTAAGTTAAATTGCTTTATAAGTCTCCCTGTGAAGAGAAATTATATCATTAAAATTAGATGACATGTTTTCAAAGTCTAAGTTTATGTGCCTTCAAAACAATCAACACTCTTCCACTAACAACCACAACACAACCACCGCCACCACAACACAACCGCCACCACCACAAAATAATCGAACACTTCCACTTACAACCACAACTACCTGCACACCACAAACCAGTCGACTCTCTACTACCACCAACCATAACCACACCAAGATGACATCCACTCTCGGTGTGGCAAACATACAGTAACACAGCCATTACCACACCTGACCCACCACTAACTGGTCATTTCGACAAAACCATCGTTCGCAGAGTTACCGAGTGTGTGAACCTTTGATCGTTGGTACAGTTAGAGGGAAGGGGGGAAGGAAGGGGGAGGGAGGGAAGGGGGAAGGGGGGAGGGAGGGATGATGGAATGGAGAGAGGAAGGAAGGAAGGAAAGGTGATCCTGTTAGTGTCAAGATATAGTGTGGGTTGCACCTAGTCATCAATACACCAGGTGGAGGTGTTAACACGTCTTCCTGTCAGCTCTGCGTAGTAATTTCATATTCACAATTGTCAAGCAACTCTGTGTTCATCAATTACTTTCACTTTGGCCTTCATTTTCCAGTTTAAGTTTCGCGACTGAAAATTTTCTACCTCTTGAGAGTAAAAGAGTAACATTTCACGGATACTATTTCACTTGATGTAAGATTATGCGTTTCTTTCTCCTCTCCTCTTTATTTTTCTATCATCTTTCGGTTCATCATAGTTATCATATTATATTTTTAGCTGTTTCGTGGTCAGTTATTCGTATAGTGGAGTCCTGACAGCCAGAGGAGTATTCGTGTATCGGGGAAGGTAAAGATTTAGCATTGTATTCGTGTACTGTCTATTGCAAGCTGCCATTACCTTACCAGACTTCATCATCCCCCCCCCCTATACTAGCCCTCACCATCACCTCCTCCCCCCATCAGCCCTCACCATATCCATCAACATAATGTGTCTACCACTCTCACTTCCCCCACTATCATTACCATAACCACCCTCACTCCCTCCTACTACTACCACCACCACCACGCTGCCAACACTACCACCTACGCACCATAACTAGTGTCAATACCATCAGCACCATCAATTCAAAATCACTATTACCATCACTAAAAACAGCATCATCACCACTGCCAGCCAATACCAGCACCACCACTGCCAATACTAGTACCACCACTGCCAACACCAACATTACCATTGTCAACATCACCACCACCATTGCCATTACCACCATCACCACTGCCAACACTACCATTACTACCAACATCATCACTACTGCCAACAATATCACCTCTATCCCCACTACCACCATCACTTATGTGCTATCATTTTATATATATATATATATATATATATATATATATATACTGTATATATATATTTCAGGTACCACCAGATGCCACCTAAGAGTACTGTTGATTAAGTCTGTTACTACAGATAATATTACAGGGAAAAGCCTTACTTATATATCACACCTGGAGAGATAAGGCTGATACCTGAGCTTCTTCTTCTTATTATTATTATTATTATTATTATTATTATTATTATTATTTATTATTATTGTTATTATTACTATTATTATTATTATTATTATTATTATTATTATTATTATTATTATTATTATTATTGTGGTTGTCATTATTATTATTACTGTTATTATTATTACTATTAAAGTAGTAGTAGTAGTATACCTGCATGTACACATATACAGATATACACTCACTTACACGAGATAAAACGATCATCACCATCCCACCATGATAGACAGTCCCGCCATGTACCAACCCATCTAACTATGACTACCATCACCCCTTTACACCAGGACTACCCCACCATCCCCTTCCACCACAACCACTACCATGAACCGACCACCATTAGCGCCCCCACCATGATCCTTGGGCCTGGGGCAGACTTGACGGTGCAAGAGGCGGGCGTCACTCCGGCGCTAATGTGACTGGCAGCCATGGAGGAAAAATAGGGTGTCAAGTGATCATTTTTTTATACCTGGGAAGGAGAGTTGGTCGGCTGGTGATGGTGTGTGAGACAGGGAAAGAGACAGGGTGAGAGACAGGAGTGTTCACAGAGACAGATGTGCGAGACAGATGCTCACCCGGACTATATTGATGATAATAACAGGTGTAAAAGACCGAAACAGGTGTGTGTGTGTGTGACAGTGACACAGGTGTTTGAAAGAGAGAGACAGACTTCATCCCTACGACCTATAAGATAATCACAGTACCTGGATGTGTTCCACGTGATTGGCAACATAAAACTCCCATGATTTATTAATTTATTCCCACCCAAAAACAAGAAAATAACTTTAAAGAGGCAGAAAACTACAGTAGAGATTTAGAACAACGAGGAGGATTAGGACGAAGACAGTCAACTGTTTATAATTAGTAAAAGGAATTGACTCTCAAATTTCACGCTATCCTACAAACTCATAAACTTTCACAAACTATACTGATATAATTTAACAATAACTATACTTTCTTTGGCAACTTTTATTCGTACTTAAAAACCTCATGTGGGTTTGTTTCATTCATATCTAAAATCCATATTAGAGAACTTGGATCTTATTCAATAATCGCAATTCTTTATAATTAATATTCGCATACAATTAATTAATCTTCTACGACATTCCCCGATGAAAAATTAAAACAAGTGATTAATTTACAAATTATATTTTTATCTTCCTCTAAACACTTCTTCCCCCAGGCCGTCCAGAAGATCCTTTCAATATTAATTTTCTTATCAACATCAAGTCTACGATATTCGAAAACACTTACATTTTCTCTTGCATAATGTCTTAATGTTTAGTAACTCGTCCCGTGACACACTTCCAAGTTGACCGTTCACACACACATACTTGGGCAAGCTTCCTTTTATATAATTTTTCTTGTATGTAGAGAGAGAGAGTTGTGATGTAGTGAGTAAGGAACTAATGTATACAAACCTTTTATTAGCGACTACGTAAATCCATGATCAGGAAACGTAAAATATAACTCTCTCTCTCTCTCTCTCTCTCTCTCTCTCTCTCAGGTCAAAAAGACAATAAATAAAGTCTTACGCAGTAAAAGGCTAAAAATTTTTACCTATTTGGGAGAACTGATTCAATCATATGGAGCGGCAACTGGTGCGTAGGAAGATGAGGTACAGTGTGGTGATAGGGGTGGCGTGAAGGGTGGTGATAGGGGTGGCGTAAAGGTATACAGTGACAATAGGGGGTGATAGGAAAGGTTGGTGGTGAGGGTGGTGGTGATGGTGGTGGGGGTGGTGGTGGGGGTGGTGATGGTGGTAGTGGGGGTGGTGATGGTGGTAGTGGGGGTGGTTATGCCTTGGAAGACGCAAACAAAACCAGACAAAACCAATATGACGTATAGAGCAGTTCATATCGACGAGGATTACTAGTCGACAACCATCCAACAAACCTCTGTCTCCCCCTCACCTCCTTCACAGACAGACATTCGACGGCGTGTTCAGTCTCTTGTCTCCCTCACAGACAGACCTAGTACGGGGCGTCCATTCGGTACTCACATGTTAGGCTCTCATTTGCACGTCAACAATAATTTCCACCGGCTCGGCCTGACGTGCCACATCACCCTCGCCAATTTCAGGCTGACGCGTCCACGTCGACCGACTCGTGAATTATCCTCGCCCTAATGCCATATTGCTCAACGGGATTATACCTGGGCCGTAGCTAAGGCTTTTTAATCGCCTAAGACGTATATACTCGGGATTGGTTTGAGTTGTGTTTTGTTGTAGCTTCGTAACCTTGGTTAACAGGTATGATATATACTTATACGCTTCCTCATGTACTACTCCGGCGTAAACATACACGGTATATCCATACAAACACACGTACGCACGCACGCATCCATTCACGCACATGTACGGTCAACATCCAGCACTAGGAGCACCATAGGCCTCGTGTGGAACCGTGGACATCAGCTGTTGTGTATAGATACCCTCTATAATGTCAGCCCAGGAGCCGACGGCAAATCCGATAATTGTTATCACAGGGTCTGTTGTTGTTCAGTACCTCCACTGTTCTGGTAAACGACGTGATCGCCTTCTGCCCTGACTAGATTACGGGTCATTTATCGTATCAGGGTAACGTACCGGCCGTGTCAATTTACAAGTGTTTTCATGAAAAGAAGTCATGGGCTCACAAAAAACCGGTGGACAGCCATTCTTATTGGTTCAATCAGGTCCCGATAGATCACAGCTGCCGCGTCTCTATTAATCTGATTACGATCCTATAAATAAAGCAAGAGGTAGAAAAAACAACAACATGAAGGACTCGATAATGCTATTAAATCTTCAGGACTGTTTCATGTAATAGCCCTGTGTGGAAGATGAACATAAGCCACGCTCGTCATGAGGCCGTCCATCATGTAGCAACGACACGGAAAACACGACCATGTTGACTCGGGTGGTGACGGTATGAACTCGGCGGTGGCAGGACCTCAACTCCGTAATTCCAGTGTCCCACACAATGGGAACAATCCCGTCAAGGCGTGTCATTCCTAGGGCTAATTTCTGTCATTGCCGTAAAAAGTGATCTCTGCGGTGACGGAGAAGAATCGCACTGGTAGGACTTGCAGGGTGATGGATCCTCAATCATCATCGGTTGCGCTTTTAATTCACTGCCGGCCAAGGTTCATTTCCACCAGTAAACTACAGGCTGTCAGGTGCGGGGACAGATGTAAACTCCGGGTTTACCAGCACACCAAGACTCCAAGGACACCCAAAAACTGCCATCAACCGCCTCCAGTTAGCTTCTCCAATACCACGCGGGAAATGCGCTCCAGATAATCTCGTAGAGGAGACGTGACGAAGAATGACCCCAGTTGTTTGATGAGTCACATGCTGGCCCCTACACCGCCACCTCCCTCACCTGTATCACTCACTCCCTCACCCCCTTACCCACGAGCCCTACTTCCTCACCTAAGCTCTACGTCTCCCTTAAAGCTCAACCTCCTGACCTACCTCAGCCCTTCCTCACACCCCGAGATTTACTTCTCTCCTGAGGTGAATAAATTTTAGTTTCGCGACCTAAACATCTTCATCCTCATCTTGACCTAATCTCTCTCTCTCTCTCTCTCTCTCTCTCTCTCTCTCTCTCTCTCTCTGACACATCTACATGACATAGTCGGCAAGTTTCAGAGATGCCTCAACTATTACACTTACCAACAATATATCTAACACTTTTCACACACACACACACACACAGGAAAACTCTGTAATATACACTTACCGACACAAATAAACATACGCACAGACATCTCACAGACAAGCCAATAAATAAACAAGTGAGAAGACGGAAGGACACAGACAGACAGGTAAGACAAACAGAGGTAACCATACATACAGACAGACAAAAAACAGACGGGCGCGGCATAACCCTCACACCAGATGAACAATGGCCAGTGGACGGGGGAGGGAAAGGGGGGAGAGAAGGTTGGAAGGGGGAGGAGAAGGGATGGGAGGGGGGAGAGAAGGGAGGGGGGAGAGAAGAGTCTTATGTTTGTTTATTGTTTACTCTCACGTGTTTATCTGTTTGGGAAGCCTGGAGCGACGTGTACAGCTAATACGTCAGTAGGTACACATAACACACATACACTACACCTCGCTAGGGGGGAGGGAGACACACAGGTATCTAGACTCTGCAACTTTCTCTTTATTCTCGACATTATCTCCTCTCTTCCCTGTATCATTCTGTAGTTTCTTCTCTTAACTCATTATAACACATTGGAAAAAATTATAATAAATATCAACAACAACAGTAACAATGATAACACAAAATAATAATAATAATAACAGTAACAATAATAATAATAACAGTACTACTACTACTACTACTACTACTACTACTACTACTACTACTACTAATAATAATAATAATAATAATAATAATAATAATAATAATGAACGTGTATTTCAATGTTATCCCCAGTGCGTTTATCACAATTTAAACAGACTTTTGTGGTAGTTAAAGAGATAATAATTACGACACTGATAGTTAAGAAGAATGAGAGAGAGAGAGAGAGAATTCAATTTCTTTTCGTTACCTCTCACTCTTCCTGCCACTACTTTCCTATTTCCCTCTTTCGTTTCCCTGTCATTTCGTCTTTTGTATTTCCTATTCTTCCATCCCTCTTATCTCTCCAATTTCTCCTCTATTGCTCCTTTTCCTCCCCTCTCCCTTCTTCCTCTCCATTTTCCCTCTCTCCTCCTTTCCTTCCTCCTCTCTCTCGCTTCTACCTCTCCAATATCCCTCGCTCTACCTATCCCTTCCCTCTCTCTCCTTCTCTCTTCGACTCTTGTAGCCGAGGTGGACTCCGCCAGCCCTCGCATGTATATATGTATATGTATGTATATGTGTGTGTGTGTGTGTGTGTGTACATATATGTATATGTACTGTCAATGAATATGATGCATCTCTTTGTGTACGAACCTCTGTCCTGCATGGCAGTGAACAGTGACATTACCCACATGAATCTGACCTCTATACATTTTTAGCTGTTAATGAATATGATGTATTTCTTTGTGTATAAACTTCTGTCCTACGTAGCAGTGAGAAGTGATACCACCCTCAGTATCAAGACCTGACTGAATTACTCAGAATAGGCAAACTGTACTACAAGCTCTGCCAATAAATTTGTTAAACTTAAAAAAAACCCCTCGCATGACAGAAGGCACTCGGATATGGCGACGCTACAAGGAACCCAACCACCTCCTCTTCCTCCTTCTCTCCCGATCCTATTTTTATGGCACCGGATCCTCCTCCTCCTCCTCCTCCTCCTCCTCCTCCTCCTCCCAGTCCTTCTTCTCCTCACTTATCTTCTCCTCCTCTATCATTTCTTTTCTTCTCTTCCTCCTCCTTCTTTTTCTCCTCTTCCTTACTTATCTTCTCCTTCTCTAACATTTATTTTCTTCCTCCTCCCCCCGACCCTCCTCCTCCGTACCTCGATTTTTTTACGGGTTCGGATTCTCCTCAGTAACCCAGTTCTGACCTTTTTGCGGGATCGGGTACTCTTCTTCTCCTCCTCCCCTCTCTTCTCTTCCTCCCTACCTTCAATATGTTGTTTAGGTTCCAACACTAAATCATTCTCTGCTCTTTTACTTCATCTATACATTGGGTTTATAAAAGGCTGGTCACTATGGCCAAATCGTGAGGTCTCTTTCTTGTCTTTTGGATCGATAAAGCGAAAGAGTCTGTCTGTCTGTCTGTCTGTCTGTCTGTCTGTCTTGTCGGGATTATACAGGGGTAAATATATATATACACATCCTTTCCTCGTCTCCTTCCTCACCCTGCCACCTACTACTCCCCTGCCACCCACAACTACCACCACCCTACCGCCCATTAGCCAAGGTCAGGTTGAGATATGAAGCTTACATACCAACAAAATTATATTAACTTTTGCACCTCAAGTTTTCCAGCTGTCATTTCAACATTAGTCACCTTCAAGGTCATCAACATGAGTCACCTTCAGTCTCAAATTGAGTTACCTGTCATCAACGTGAGTCACCTTCAGTCATTAACGTGAGTCACCATTAGTCATCAATGTGAGTCACCTTCAGAGTCATCAACGTGAGTCACCTTCAGAGTCATCAACGTGAGTCACCGTCAGAGTCATCAATGTGAGTCACCTTCAGAGTCATCAACGTGAGTCACCTCCAGAGTCATCAACATGATCATCAGGTGAGAATAACCTTCACGTCCTCTACCTCAGGTGTCTTACTTTCCCTCACTTACCTGCTCCCTAATTAACACCTTATGAGGCAAGTCACCACACCTGGCCAGACGCTTGCTGTAGGTCAGGGTTCCATTACTGCCCAGCAAGATCCACTTATATTGAGAGAGAGAGAGAGAGAGAGAAACCACTTAGGTTACAGACTTAAAACAGTAATTAACTTCTTTAAAGTGACGACTTAAAAATCCATGTATGAAGAATTCTGAACACACACACACACACACACACACACACACACACACACACACACACACACACACACACACACACACACACACTCACGAGGGTTAACGGTGAGTGACGCCCGCCACCCATAATTTCAACAATTCGATTCCACAGCATAAATCGCCAGGTGTGAAGTACAACCCCCAATCATTATATCCCTGGATACAGTCCTCTCCTTCCCTCTCACTCATAATCCCTTCCCCCTCACCCCTTCACCCCTACCCCCTCACCCCTTCGTCCCTAGGTGAGTATGTCCACGCCCTCACTTCATCCGTCCCTCATAGAAACATAAATCAACTTCCCTATCATCTTCCATCTCCTTAGGTCTGCAGGATATCCTCACACACTCCCATTCCCCTCCTTCATTAATATCAACGCATCATCTCCAACCTTCATCCCAAGGGTGTATATATCTCTACGCTCCAAAACTTAACACCTTCACCACTTCTACCCCATTTGCGTATATCTACCTTCACCACACCTACACCCATGTGCGTATATCTACTTACACCACACCTACACCAATGTCGTTTACTACACCTGCAGGAGAGGGTTACTCATTTATATTTCAGTAGACGCCTATGTGACCCCTCGATAAACACGGAAACCAAAATTACTGTTCCGGTCGTAACGCAGCTGAGTGACGGATGCAGTACTTGACGAGGCGGGGGTAAGGGGGTAGAGAGGGGTTGGGGGTAGAGGGGTTGGGGGGCAGGGTAGTGGGGCTGGGGGTGGGGGTAGGGTGGGGGGATAGGGATGGGGGGGGATGGGAAGGGGTGGGGTGGGGGTAGGGGTGGGGTAGGGGTGGGGGGGGGGTGGGGTAGTGGGTGGGGTAGTGGGGGTAGGGGTGGGGGGTAGGTGGGGGTAGGGGGGAGGGGGGGATAGGGGATAGTATGGTAGTGGGGTGGGGGTAGTGGGGGGGGGAGACGAAGGAAGGAAGGAAGAAAAAATTATAGAAAACAAGAAAATCAGATTAAGGTACGAAGCAGATACATAAACAGAAAGAAATAAAGAAAGAACTATATAAAGAAAGTGAAAGGAATATCGAGTAAGAACTAAGCAGATACATAGGACACATTATTAAAAGAGAGAACCCAATAACACACAATAAAATCACCTAGGAAGCAAGACAGACAAAAGTACAGAACCAAATTGACACAAGCACATCCCTTATCAATATAACACACACACACACACACACACACACACACACACACACACACACACACACACACACCAACACACACACCACACACACACACACACACACACACACACACACACACCCAACACACACACACACACACACACACACACACACACACACACACACACACACACACACACACACACACACACACACACACACACACACACCGATTAATATAAAAAAGATAATTATACAGACAGACAGACAAACAGGTAGGCAGACAGACAGACAGACAGGGCCATCAAAATCACAGAAGACAGACAGAGACGCACCAAAACATCGGAATAAACAGAGCGACAAGAGATAGCCGGTTTGTGTATATTGGCCAAGTCCGTGACGCGCATCACGGCGTGTAAACAGAGGTGCGGGAGGTGGCCCGTACACACACCACAACAATGACTAATGGAGGGAGAGAGAGAGAGAGAGAGAGAGAGAGAGAGAGAGAGAGAGAGAGAGAGAGAGAGAGAGAGAGATTGGCAATGCTCATAAAACTCTCATCTTTATATAGCACAACACAAAGTGGCGTCCGGGACAATAGACGGAATGGAGGAAACACTTTTGACCATGAGATAGGTGATGGCAGGGGCGACCTTAGACACCCCATCTCCTTCTCTCTCTCTCCCTCCCTCCCTGTATCACTCTGTTCCCCCTCCCTCCTTCCCCCCTCCCTCCCTCCCTCCCTCCCACCGTGTTTTGGTTTCAACAGCTGGACTACGCAACGTCTTATTCTCTTCATCAGCAATGTTTAGTGATTCGCATTTTCTTCTTCTTTCCACCAAACTACCGCCTGTTTATATATACGGAAGTTTGTAAATTAAGTGTGTAAATGAGAGCATGGCGTAAGTGCAGGTGGGGAAATAACAGTCTGCGTCATCACATTCAGTTGCCAATCATAAACGCCGCTGATCACCGCAGTGTATAAAAAAAAATCAAGGGTGGAGACATCCGATGTGTTGATTGTGGTGTCAGCGCATGTAAACAAGATTACACAATTAGTCATATGTTTATACTTTATACGGCGACGTGACATCTGATACCTGGGAAATACCTGTGTAATTTGATGAAATTATGGAGTACCACAGAAAATCCTGCAAAAATTAAAAAATAAATAAATAAATGGCCTTTATGAATGAATTTAAGGAGTAGCGGACAAGAATTTTACAATGGAGCAAAACATTCAGGTGTGGTGGGGTGAAAATGAGACCAGGTGGCCCGGCGTCACTCTTGCGGTGGTTCTTTCACACACGAGGAATATTGCACATGACACCCTGTTCACACTTTCACAACGGATTTTACGTTGAGGAAGGTCATACTAGTGAGGATGTTATCTCAAGGTCATGTGTTCCTCTGAAAGAAAAGGTAAAGCATCAAATATAAATATATATACATATATATATATATATATATATATATATATATATATATATATATATATATATATATATATATATATATATATATATATATTTATATGTGTGTGTGTGTGTGTGATGTGTGTGCGTGTGTTAGATAAAGCTACAAAATACTCATTATCAAATTCAACTTTGTCATTCATAATATTATGTTCCGTATAGCTACCAAATTTCAACTTGATCCGCGAAGTCATTCTTGAGTTGCAGAACGGAAACTAATTTCCTACGGACGGACGGACGGTTGTTATTATAATATTATTACTGCGCTTCAACAATGAAGGTGTATAAGCGAGTAACAAGGTTAGAAATACACTAGTCTAACAACATTATAAAATTATGAGAGAACTGTGTTAAATGGACGGAGGTGAGTCTGCCGGCCCTGTTGTTAATGATGGGAACAGTTCTATCATAATTGTGTTATTGGTGTTGGACTAGTGTATTACTGACCTTGTTACGCGCTTTAAAGACCTTAAAGCCCAGTAACAACAACAGTGATAATGATGGGGATATATAATAATTTTATTTTCCTGTATTCTACCCGTGCACATGCATACCATCCCATGTATTGTTAAAATAATAAACAACTCCTGATTTATGTACTGTACAGCCCTGTAAATGTATTGAACGCATATCATTATGTCTAAATCACATTTAAGTCTGTATATTTTCAGCCACCGGCTGCAACTCTATTAATAAACCGTTTATTATTATTATTATCATTATTATTAGATATACATACACATGTATACACACGTGTGCAAACCCCTGTCGTCAGATACAACTACATACACATGACCGCTCACAGCAACACAAACCAACACATATAAAGATATTTATGTTCATCTACCCGCCAGTCAACAAACACACATTAACTATCAACAAACACACGCATTAACCTATCAACAAACACACACATAAACCTGTCAACAAACACACATATAAACCTATCAACAAACACACACATTAACCTATCAACAAACACACACATTAACCTATCAACAAACACACACATAAACCTATCAACAAACACACATTAACCTATCAACAAACACACACATAAACCTATCAACAAACACACACATTAACCTATCAACAAACACACACATAAACCTATCAACAAACACACATCATCAACAAACACACACATAAACCTATCAACAAACACACACATTAACCTATCAACAAACACACACATAAACCTCTAAACAAACACACACACACATAAACCTATCAACAAACACACACATAAACCTGTCAACAAGCACACACATTAACCTATCAACAAACACACACATTAACCTATCAACAAACACACACATAAACCTGTCAACAAACACACATATAAACCTATCAACAAACACACACATAAACCTATCAACAAACAACACACACAACATTATAAAAGCACACACACAAACCTATCAACAAAGCACACACACAAACCTATCAACAAACACACACATTAACCTCAACAAACAAACACACAACCTATCTACAAACACACAAAAACCTATCAACAAGCACACACACAAACCTATCAACAAGCACACACAAACCTATCAACAAACACACACATTAACCTATCAACAAACAAACGCACATCTACAAACACGCATTAACCTATCAACAAACAAACACAACCTATCTACAAACACACATATCAGTCTACTAACAAACACACACATTAACTATCAACAAACCAAACACACAACCCTATCTACAACCACCCGCACACAAAGTGTCACAACAAGATGGTCGTCACAATGGTAGACTAACGGAACTTGTGACAGCAACACTTCTATTCTTCCCCCACCTTAAGCAACTCTCTTACGGCCCTACACGTCTGTCTTCCTTCCCTTCCTCCCCCACCCCACCCCTCCCTCCCTCCCCCCTCCCTCCCTCACTGTCCGGGTATGTGGGGCATCTGTGACTTACTTACTCACTTATATGTTACTTAAGTCCACTGTGAGACATGACTGACTGACTGACTTACAGTACACACTCAATGGGACGCGTGACCTACTTAATACAAACTTGAGCGACTTTTGCTACTTAATATAAACTTGAGCGACTTATGCTACTTAATACAAACTTAAACGACTTTATGTTACTTAATACAAACTTGAGCGACTTGTGCTACTTGTCTGTCTGTCTGTTTCGATGTCACGTTTAGTTTTCCTTTCTATCAAGTATCAAAATTTCCGGAATACTTTCTGTAGTGAATTACATTACGGTTGACTCATATCATAAATGTAATTACTAACATCATTTCCACACCTTTTTTATTCCATTTGTATATTAATTAATTTATATATAAAAATTAATTACCTGAGTTTTATAATTAAATTACTGCAATCAAAGGGACTGTAAAGGTTAACTAATTAATGATTAGTTTTAATTGAGGTCACGGCAAAGCATTGTTGCGTTTTGAAAATAAATAAATCGCAATAGTTTTAGACACGTCCACAATAACAAACAAACAATGCGTGACTTTCTCTCGCCTGTCAGATAACGTCAAGAGGTATTTACACATACATACATACATGCATAGTAAGCTAGTTTACACAGACAACAACTAGCTAGAAGATGGGTTACACTAGGAGTCATTAGCCAAGCCATGGGCCATATAGGAAGCCACTAGCTAAATCAGGGCCCACACAAGGAGCCACTAGCTAAATCAGGGCCCACACAAGGAGCCACTAGCTAGATCAGGGGCCACACAAGGAGGCACTAGCTAGATCAGGGGCCACACGAGGAGCCACTAACTAGATCAGGGGCCACACAAGGAGCCAGTAGCTAAATTTAGTACATTGCGTCTATGTAACACTTCATATATTAGTTCTATGTCACACTTTAGTACATTATTTCAACTTGAAGTTTATGGCTAATCCAGTCATTACCAACACCCAGACTATAGAGAGGTTGCACAGACGACTCGTAACACGTGGGTTTGTTTACAATTCTTTGTTGTGAACGGCGGGAGCTCTCACGTGCGTCATGGAACACGCAAGCCAATTTCATCCAATACAGCTAACTGATTATATACGAGGCAGGTAAAACATGTTGTAAAAGATTATAACGTAGGAGAGAGAGAGAGAGAGAGAGAGAGAGAGACTTAAACCCTAACCTACCCATAATAAAACTAACTCGACACAACAATAGCGAGATAAGACACTGAAAATACAAACAAATAAATAATGTCTGAAAAATATATGAATGACATTTTCGTTACCAACCCCAGGTCTCAGTGTGGCTCGCCTAAGTGTCTTACTGATACATAAACTACAGTTACTTCGACGTGAACAGTAACTACACCACCAATGAGTTGTAGATTCTGTAGAAGACTTACATGGGAGTATATAATAAGAAGAGCATAGATGTTAATAACGAAAGAAAAAGTAGAGGAATGAAAAGCTGAAGAAAAGGGGAAGAAAAAGAGTAAAATAATCCAAGTCATCTAACCAAAACAAACAAAGATTGGTTGTAGATTCTGTAGAAGACTTACATGGGAGTATATAATAAGAAGAGCATAGATGTTAATAACGAAAGAAAAAGTAGAGGAATGAAAAGCTGAAGAAAAGGGGAAGAAAAAGAGTAAAATAATCCAAGTCATCTAACCAAAACAAACAAAGATTGGATCTCTCTCTCTCTCTCTCTCTCTCTCTCTCTCTCTCTCACACACACACACACACACACTACTTTAAACTGCACCCAAATCACTCCAATAAATATTCTGTGAAACACACTGATTACGATGTCATTTGGTCTCTCCAAGTAGGACAATCAAAGATCCTGCAGGAAGTATTATGATCCACCAGTCAATACCCAAAAAAAAAAAATAATAATAATCAGTAAGTCATAAACCACCAAAGATGATATTTTGCTCCGATTGGTCGTGATGGTAAATTGAGTGAATGAGGCCAGACAGACAGACAGAAAGACAGAGAGGCACGACTTGGGGACCCTCAACCAAAACGAAGATGTCACGTTGTCAAATTGTCACTCCACAAAACCCTATCATTTGATCGCCAACCGGAGTACAATAACATTTCACTGACCTTCACACACACACACACACACACACACACACACACACACACACACACCTGACAGAGAGAGGAGATAGTGGTAAGGAAAATAAAGCACATCCGCAACCAGGAAAATAAATAAAACGCCCTTACAAAAAAAAACTCGTCAGCCATCCCCAGAATCTGCGAGAATAAATCCCTTAACTGCTAAATCCCGCGGTATTAGCCATTGTGGAGGTCGTCGGCGGTGTGGCTTGGGCGATATATCACGGCTCCATGTAGACAATTTCCCTGGCCGGGTCTGCAACTATTGTGGCCTGTGGTGAGGGACGGGGAGGGGGGGAGAAGGAGTTCGCTAACATACAAATAAATACCTCATAATCACGAACCTCAACTGGAGTGTGCTGGGAGTGGGATAGAGAGGATGGGGAGGTAAAGAGAAAGGGAAAAGGGATAGGGAGTAAAGAGAAAGGAAAAAGTGATAGGAGGTAAAGAGGAAGGGAAAGAAGGATAGGGAAGGATAAGGTATGGTAGGAAAACAGGAGGGTGGATACAGAGGAGGAGAAGAGGAATGGAGAGCACATAGGTGGGACGGATGGTGAGTGGGAGGGAAACGGAAGAGGTTAATGGACAGAATGAAAGGGAAGGAAAAGATAAAGACTTAGGAGTACAAGAAACAAATGGAGTGGAAGGACAGGACGTCGAGATGTTGAGGACGGGTGGTGGACGGCAGAGAAGGAGGGGGTGTGTGTGGTGGGGAGGAAGGGACGGCAGGTATATATGAGGGACTGGGTAGGAGGAGGGACGGCAGGAGGAGGACGGCAGGAGAGGGAGGGAGGCAGGGGAGGGAGGAGGGGACGGCAGGAAGGAGGAGGGACGGTAGAAGGAGGAGGAATTTGCAGGAAGGGAGGGAGGGATTTGCAGGGAAGGAGGGAGGACGGCAGGAAGGGAGGGAGGGACGGCAGGAGGGAGGAGGGACGGCAGGAAGGAGGGAGGGACGGCAGGAAGGAGGGAGGGACGGCAGGGAAGGGAGGAGGGACGGTGAAGGGAGGGAGGAGGGCAGGGGAGGGAGGGAGACGGCAGGAAGGGAGGGAGGACGGCAGGAAGGGAGGAGGGACGGCAGGGAGGGAGGGACGGCAGGGAGGAGGGACGTGCAGGGAGGAGGGAGGACTGCAGAGGGAGGGGAGGGACGCAGGAAGGAGAGACGGGCAGGGAAGAGAGGAGGACGGCAGGGGAGGGAGGGAGGAAGGCAGCGTTCCCTACTTCCGGAATTAAGGGTCAGTCTTTCACCTGGACGCGACGCTTAGTAAAAAAAATCATATAATTAACAAATTTGGAATCATATTATTAAGGATGATTCAGTGGTGTGTGTGTGTGTGTGTGTGTGTGGTTATATGCATGTGCGTGTATGTGCACGTCTGTGTTTAAGCATGTGCGTGAGTGTGTGTGTTTATGCATGCGACTCTATGTGTGTATAAGAAATACGTTGACTCATAACATCATTACATAATAATGAGAGGATGCGCACACACAAACACACACACACACACACACACACACACACACACACACACACACGAGTTTTTGTTAACGAGAGGAATAATCAACAATAACAATACCAAAAGAAAAAGCCTATTGTTAACCGTGAACACACATCCTGCATTTGGTAAAAACACCCAATAAAACATAAAAACAAACACCATAAACACACATGAAAACGAGGATCATGGGAAGAGTCAACTACCACTGATAAAATCGAATAAAAATACTTGAACATATCTGGTATTTATCTTCTAAATTGGCCATAACTTAAACCCACATTACACCGGTGACTTGGATAAATATTTTGAGGAATAACAAAGAAAACAGAAGGAATTAATGTATTAAGTGTAGTTTAATATAGAAATGATACTTAACGATTGGTGATTAAAGACCCTTGGATGTTGAGACAATTAAAAAAAAATTAAAAACAATAGTGGTTACGTTGGACTTAAGAGCCTCTGGGCCATAGTGTAGCCAAATATGATGTATTTCGTCTTTAGTATATTGAGAAATTGATCAAATGAGAAACGAAAATAACAAGATTTCACACCAACAGTCAGCCAGCCAGCCATTCTATTTCTCTAACTCTATGTCTGTCTGTCTGTCTGTCTGTCTGGCTGTGTGTCTGTCTGTCTGTCTGTCTGTGTGTCTGTCTGTCTGTCTGTCTGTCTGTCTGTCTGTATGTCTAACTATCTGTCTGTCTCCCATAAATGGCTTACGGGGAAAAACGTAGCTAATAGTGTACTCAAGTAATTTAGGACGCACCATGTACAGGTACAGTATAATGAATTAACACTCAACACACACACACACTCAACACACACTCAACACACACACGATAAACTCAAATAACCCTCAATCCCACCTTTTTCTCAGTCAATTCACCTGATCACCTGACAATTACGGAACACCGATTTATTTTACCTGATGATTATAACGCACCCTTAAGCTGCATTTGGTCCAACATCATTATATACATTCTGGCGTAATCTTCATCAGCTCCACCACAACTTATGTACAATAAATGTAAATGACAAAAAAAAAAAAATAATAGTGAACGGAAGAACAAACACACCACCGGCTTTTGATGGATATTGAAGATGCCGGCTTTATATGGATACTGGAGACACCGGCTTTTTAATACGTACTGAAGACACCGGCTTTTTCATACATACTAAAGACACCGGCTTTATTATCCGAAGCCTACTGAAGACACCGGCTTTTCATACATACTAAAGACAACCGGCTTTTTATGTGTACCGAAGAAAATTGGTAATAAACACCCATCCGGACAGTCGGGTCACCTGGGATGACATGTGTACCTGCATAATCGGAAACGGAAACTCATAAAATTCAGATGCACGGTAAGTAGAGGCATGACCACCGCCCTCGGTAACCAAAACGTTACTAATGAGAACATAAACGGAAAAGTCACACAGATGATGGCCGGATAAACGGTTAATGAGTACCAAGATGGCTAGAAACAGAGGGAAAAGTGAACAACGTCTCGTATCCAGAAGGTAAACAATGTGTCGTATCCGGAAAGTAACGTCACGTATTCGGAAAGTAAACAAAAGTCTCTTATCCGGACATGCGGGAGGAAGGACGGAGAACAGACATTACCGAAGTCCGGATAAAAAATATAAATACATCTTATTCTCCCGGACGAACGGAGGTACTGGGGGGAATGGAGGAGGGTGCTGGGGGAAGGGGGGACTGGGGAGGGTGCTGGGGAAGGGGGACCGTAGGGTGCTGGGGAAGGGGGGACTGAGGGAGGTGCTGGGGAAGGGGGACTGGGGTAGGTGCTGGGGAAGGGGACTGGGGAGGGTGCTGGGGGAAAGGGGACTGGGGAAGGGGGAAGGCAGGGTGCTGAGGGAAGGGGGACTGGGAGGGTGCTGGGGAAGGGGGACTGGGGAGGGTGCTGGGGAAGGGGTGCTGGGGAAGGGGGACTGGGGAGGGTGCTGGGGGAAAACATACATTACTGGTGTTTGAATCACAAGGCCGTTAAAAAGGAAATGGACGATTTTGAGTGTAATCTTACCCCGAGGCAAGACCATCACTCCCCTCACTCCCCACATCCCCCCCACTCCCTCATTACTCCCCCTCTCACCCCTCATTACCCCCTCACCCCTCATTACCCCTCACTCCCCTTACCCCCTCACTCCCTCATTCCCCCTCACTCCCCATTACCCCCACCTCATTACCCCTCACTCCCCATTATCCCTCACTCCCCACACCCCCTCACTCCCCCACACTCCCCTCACTACCTCATTACCCCTCACTCCCTCATTACCCCTTCACTCCCCATTACCTCCCTCACCCTCATTACCCCTCACTCCCCATTACCCCCTCACTCCCACCCCCCACCCCCACACCCCCCACTCCCCCATTACCCCCCACTCCCTCATTACCCCCTCACTCCCTCAACGGCCTCGTCATTCCTCGGTTATGAGGCTGGATGGCCGTCTGGTCCCCGTCTGTCTTATTAAGGAAGCGTAAGTCATTCACACGATCTGCCAGGGAGGAGGAGGAGGAGGAGACAGTGAAGGAAGGTGATGAGGAAGGAAGGAGTGTGTGGAGATGTGTTGGTATTAATGAGTAAGAGGGAGGTTAAGCCCCCACCCACCCACCTACAAGTTAAGCCCCCACCCACCCACCTACAAGTGAAGCCCCCACCCACCCACTTATCTCAGCTTCAGGCCAGCCAACCACTGATACACTCTCAGCTCACCTACCGACATTACCCAACCAACTCATTCCCCTTTTTTTGTTACTTGTCGTTATTATGGAAAATAGTTCCAGAAATTAAAACTTCATGCATCATCATTATACCCGACGAAGGAGGAGACGGAGCACTGCAATGTGTGTACGTGTGTGTGTGTGTGTGTGTGTGTGTGTGTGTGTGTAAGAAGACTTGAGTCACCTTTTCGTTAGTTTTCAAGAGCAGAACCTGTCAAGTGTGTCCTCTACCCACTGCCTTCACCCACGATACTACCCACTTCCTCTACCCACTGCCTTCACCCACGACACTACCCACTTCCTCCACCCACACTACCACCCACTACCTCTTCCACCCACCCACACCACCATCCATCCCCTTCACCGACACTACCACCCACCCCTTCCACCCATACCACCCCCCCTCCACCCACGACACCACCCACTTATCCACCTTCACCACAATCACTACCAAGAACACCCATGAACAAACCATAACGATGAACACCAAAGAACACACCTTTTGAGGCAGACAGACAGAGAACAAAACACAGGTGCGTCATAGTCAGCACCTGTGAAGATAATTACTGTTTTTGTGTATCGTCTGAAGCCCCCTTTATATTCCCCGACCTGTGATGACGTAACGCATGCTAGATTGTTGCTGTGTTTCCCGCGAGGAGAGACTCTCTGGTTTTATCAAGTCTGTCTGTCTAAATCACTAAGTCCTTGATCCGTTTTGTTCTCTTTCCTTTGTCTGGATTAGCCTGTCAAGTCCTCTCTCTCTCTCTCTCTCTCTCTCTCTCTCTCTCTCTCTCTCTCTCTCTCTCTCGGAATTCAACAGCTCGCTAATAATGGTAACATCTACCTAAGGTGTGATCCCCCAACTAGTAGTGGCTCTCTGGCGGATGGTTGACCTAAAGCTCCGTACTTACCAAGTACCTCGGGCAAGATCCTTAAGACATATGTAGGTTAGGTTAGGTTAAGTTTATATTTTCTTAACATTGAGGGTACGAGAGACTTTGTTTTAGTATCGTATTGTCATCTGTCGAGTCTAAAAGATATAGAACCACGTGAATATTAGGCACCCCAGCTTATTACACCTGAATATTACACACCCCAGCTTATTTCACCAGATTAAGGGACAAAAATTAAGCTTAGGAAAGTTTGTTCATGTGGAGACTCGTCACTGTGGGCCCCGTGTCTGTCTTTGGTTATAAGTGAGGCAGTTAAGACACCTTCTCACGTCATTAGTTAAGGGGAGAAGAAACTTAACCTCTGGATGACCGTTAATCCATCTTCTGGATAGTTAACCACCGACACTAACCCTCCGTGTGGTGGTTCACCCCTTAACCCACTCGTGGTTCCAAACCAGGTAGGTAGTTACCTGTTGTAAGTTAAACCAAAGTGGCTACTTCCTCTTCTCCCCTAACTGGTATTTTTCCATAATTGAAAATCATCCGAAACTGGTAGTTGTA
The DNA here is from genome assembly GCF_018991925.1 of Homarus americanus. Lineage (NCBI taxonomy): Eukaryota > Metazoa > Arthropoda > Malacostraca > Decapoda > Nephropidae > Homarus > Homarus americanus. The sequence goes on from NW_024727075.1 coordinate 827,913, forward strand.
CCCCCAAATGGCAGTTGTTCCCTCACTGCTGGCTGCCTTCACAACTGTTTGTAAATCCCAGTCAGTTTTTACTCAACTGAACCCAAATTATGGCAAGGAACATTGTTTTTTTTTCCTTCTCTGCTGACGCCATGAGAAACTTTTGATGGATGTGGCATTACGTCTCCTGTACACCAGCCATCACTCTCACGGACACACACTACACCACCCTACACACACACACACACACACACACACACACACACGCCATAGTCGTACTTACATAAACTAACCAGTCGTACATACACACATACACATATACAGGATGGCGTCTTTAAAGATTAGAACAATTATTGATGTGAAAATGAACAAGAGTCCCCATAGGCCTGATATCCCGTTAAGGGCAGTGTGGATACAGCATACTGAAGACTAAACCTTCGATCAGTACACAAGAAGGGAGTGAGGACGACACTGCCCTCAGCCACCTCCACTTCCTCAGACAATAGAGTTAGGTAAGGTAAGGTAAGGTAAGGTAAGGTAAGGTAAGGTAAGGCAAGGTGACACCCAGGACTGAAGGTGGGCGTATTTCCACTCGGCTGCTACACCTCTGATGGAACATATACAATAACTCTCTACTAAAGCCTGTTGATTTTAACCTCTCTTCACTGTTACTTTAGATACATGAATTTAACATTTCCTCATTATTACTTTAGGTAAATAATTTTAACCTTTCTTCACTGTTGCTTTAAGATAAAAATCATCAACAAACATTACAGTATTTTTTTCATATCAAACGACGATGAAAAATGATTCACATGACCTTAATTTAATTAGTAAATAAATACCAAACAAGCAAGACTAATTAGACATAGTTTAGATTACCATTAAATAACATTGAACGTAGCTCCTCAGACGGTGGTTGGCTAACAAAGGAACACGTAACACTTAAACTATTTACTGCAATGGGGGAGGAATCACGAATAAAACAGTACAGTTTACAGGTGAGGGGAAGGTCAAGCCACGACCTCAGGTGATTAGTGTCTACCTGGTTATCATAAAATGGATTTTGAACTGTTAATAAGCTCGACCGGTCAAATTTCCTTCATAATTATCGTCATGCAAAGGGATTATCCAGAAACTGTAATTATTCTTAATTGTCTGTCTGTCTGTCTGTCTATTTATCTTTCTACTGTATCTGTCTGTCTGTCTGTCTATTTATCTTTCTACTGTATCTGTCTGTCTGTCTGTCTGTCATAAGAATTTTCATAATGTTTTTGCTTTTTACCACAAGATAAATATTTAGGTAACAATCCACAATAATATTAATTACAATTATTTACAGTACCAGTGATCGTAGGGAGAGAAGGGGGAGGGAGAGAGGGGAGGGAGAGAGGGGAGGGGGAGAGGGGAGAGGAGAGGGGAAGGGAGGGGAGGGGAGGTTATCGTGACGTAGAAGGTGGCGCTGACTGCTGCTGTGGCAATACTTGGAACTAACTATAACTGTAACATCAATATCAATCACTAACGCATCTCAATCACTAACGTATCAAAATCAATTACTATTGCATCAATATCAATCACTAACGCATCAATATAAATCACTACTGCATCAATATCAATCACTAACGCATCAATATCAATCATTACTGCATCAATATCAATCACTAACGTATCAATATCAATCACTAACGTATCAATATCAATCACTAACGCAATAACTAACGACCAGTACAATCAAATACCACCAGTTACTTTAGTGCCCAATTAAGAATACTAACCAACTTACTAACACACTAACGCATTTAGGCCGTCACGAAGCAATCAATAACGCAGTCAATAACAAGTGGTAACGAAGTACTAGGTGGCTGTAACATGTCACTCAATTAATAACGTTATAATTAGTGACTACATAACATTACCCTCGACAATAACGAAACCTTGGTATGTCATTGATAACGCAACCATTAACTCGTAAATAACGTGAGGTCGTAATCAATAAAGTAAGTCGGTAGTACAAAAGAGCAACGCAATAACTTCATAACAGCAGATAGTGATTGACTGAGTAACGATACATAACAAAATAACATCTTGGTAACGTGAATAAACACTACCTAAGAATACTGATAATTACATGTTTACAGGTAACGAAAGAGCTCCAAGTAATAACGTAACGAGGCAAAAGTAACGTAACATAACCCAGGCAACAATAGAAGTAACAAGTGCAGGTGACGTTAATGTAACAACGGCAAGGAACAGTAACGTAATAAGAGCCAGGCAACAGTAATTAAAACAACGGCAGACAACAATAACGTCCCATCGGCCATAACACTAATAACGGGGTGGCAGGGAGGTAGTGAAGGAGGAGGGGTGGGTGGAGGGAGGGGGCAATTTAGTGAGGAACATGATTGATTTTGGCCAATGAGTGATGTTTCCCATGCAATTAACCTCGATGATCACTATCTGCACCCTCCATACCTCTCTCCCTCCCTACCTACCTCCCTCCCTCTCTCCCTAACTACCTCCCTCTCTCCCTACTTCCATCCCTCTCTTCCCCACCTGTTGATCCATGCCCGACATCCACCTCTACCACCTCCTCTCCTCCCCCATCTTTCCCTTTCACCCCCATCATCCTCTATCCTCCCCCACTCCCCACTTCCCGTTCTTAATTACCCCCCTTATTCTACCCCCTTCCTCCTCCTCCTCCTCCCTAAAACTCTCTCTCTCTCTCTCTCTCTCTCTCTCTCTCTCTCTCTCTCTCTCTGCACAGGACTTACAGTATGTCTTCCTCTCCCAAACTCGTTTCTGCACCTTCTGTCTCTCCTCTCTGTCTCCCCTACTGTCTTTCCACCCCTGCTGTCTACCTCCCCTCCTGCCTATCTCCTCCGATCTGTCCCTCCCATCTATCCCACCCCTGTCCTTTCCCCTCCTATCTATATCCCCCTCCTATCTATCTCCCCCTCCTGTCTATCTCCCCTCCTGTCTGTCTACCCGTCTCCCTCTCCCTCCCATTAACCTTCACTGTCAATAGACCAAACACACACACACACACGAATTTGCGGGCAGTAATTGGTGTGCGCTACATACAGGGTGTTACGTAAGGAAGACCTCTAATTAAGGATAATTTAACCGTGAATAAAATAATTTAGCGGTGAATAACAAAAAGAACGAGTGAGTAACAACGCCCCGGGCAGTCAACGGGTCATGAACTCTTGCTCGGCTGGTTCATGGTTATTTGATGACTCATACACTTTACTGAGTATTATAGATGGACACACAGACTGACGCTTGTTAATGAGGACAAGTATACAAGAATAAGTCATTGTAACACACTGACACTTGTTAATGAGGACAAGTATACAAGAATAAGTCATTGTAACACACTGACACTTGTTAATGAGGACAAGTATACAAGAATAAGTCATTGTATGCCGTGTATAGGTCGATAATACCTTAGGTGTAAGTTGCTTTCCCGGTGTACAACTACGTTATGATCTGTGTAGTTTAAAATTATCGTTTATAACTATTACGTTCTATGTAATTCAGTGCTCCACACAATCTGTATTTAGTAAACAATACAATATCCCTCAAGTTGTGTAGGGAAAATATATCCATCAGTTAGATTAAAAAGGACAGGTGGGATGGGCTCAAAAATTTGGGGCGTTTGACCTTTAGTCTTAACAATGGCATTTTTGGTCTAATAATGATGCATCTTTTTTTGTGAAGCTCCATTAAAATTTTTATATTGGTGTGTGAGTTATGTCAGACAGGCAGAGACAGACAGGCAGACACAGAGAGAAACTCGTAATCTCATTGTGTGTTCTTTCTCCTTTCTCTCAAAACGGTTTAACAAAAATGGTAAATTCTGTAATATTAGACAAAGATAGAATACTATTTTTGTAGATACCAAACTTCACCAAAACCCTTTAGAGAGAGAGAGAGAGAGAGAGAGAGAGAGAGAGAGAGAGAGAGAGAGAGAGAGAGAGAGAGAGAGAGAGAGAGACCATTTCCTCAGATCTACACAAGTGATGAAGCCACTACTACACTATATACACTTACCTAACATCACACTAACGACAACACTAAAAGCAAATCTTAAGTAACACCTAACAACACTACCGAGAGAAAAGAAATAACAGGAACAAATACAATATTATAACCCATTTATCTGAATCTAAAAACTGTACTGTCTGATAAATTTCCCCATAATAGTATAACAAATGCACTCAACTGCTTCACGAGTCACTAGACGGCGGGCAAAATTAGATCAAAATTACACTACAACTCTCTCGTAACTAGATGCATTCTTTCGCTCGTAGTAAGAATAATGAAAAAAATAAAATAATAATAATAATGGTACTATATGAGACGTTGATAACTAGCCCTCCTTGCCAAGTGAGACTATTATGTTCGCATCCTGGGTTCGAACACACAAGACCTGAGGATTTTTCACATCTTGAGAGTTAATTGATAAGATGTTGGAGGTGTTAGTGTATACCTGATGTGTTGCTAGAATGAAGGAGGTACAGGGTGGTGGTGGTGGTGGTGGTGGTGGTGGTATTATTATTATTATTATTATTATTATTATTATTATTATTATTATTATTATTATTATTATTATTATTATTATCATTATTTACGTTAGGTTAGGCTAGGTAGGATTAGATCAGATCGGATGGGGTTGTGTTAGGTTAGGGTTAGGTAGGGTTAGGTAGGGTTAGGTTAGATCAGGCAGGGTTAGGCTGGAGAAGGTTAGATCAGGTAAGGGTTGGGTTGGGTTAAGTTAGATCAGGTAGGGATAGGTTAGATTAGGTAAGGATAGGTTGAGTTGGGTCAGGTTAGGTTAGCTCAAGTAGGGATAGGTTGGGATGGCTTGGGCTCAAGTAGGGATAGGTTGGGAGGGTTGGGTTGGGGTTGGGATGGGATGGGTTGGGTTGGGTCAGGTTAGGTTAGCTCAAGTAGGGATAGGTTGGGATGGGTTGGGTTGGGTTGGGTTGGGTTGGGTTGGGTTGGGTTGGGTTGGGTTGGGTTGGGTCAGGTTAGGTTAGGTTAGCTCAGGTAGGGATAGGTTGGGTTAGGTTAAATTAGGTTAGATCAGGTAGGGTTAGTTTAGGGTGATTGTCATGTCATCTCAAAATTCAATTATCTAGTCTTAGTGTTTTTTTAGGACATTATTCTATTCTAACACAGTACAACTTGCTTCCGGGATTCCCCTCTCTTTAAATGCACACGTTTTCTTTCACAGACGGAGCGTAGAGCCACCCACCTACCTCTCCCCACCTGACCGCCGCCACCAGTTCCTCTCTGTTTAACACCTTGATACCTATTGATTACCTGTTCATTAATACTTAAGGCTGGTTTAAATTAATGATCATATCGAAGTGAAGAAATGTGTATGATGAAATTGTAGATTATTATTATTATTATTATATACTGAGGGAGGGGATTATAGGTGGCATCAAGTTGGCTCCTAAATTAATCCAGGTGTTAAGGAATTGGTAAACAAATAACCCACAACTTAAATTATTTGAACCAATGATCAATAACACCTGTCAATCAATGACACCTGTCCTCATCTTCTCTGGCTTATTGCAATGTTATCATCAGCAACACCCAGATTCCCATAGTAGTGATGATGTTGTACAGTAAGAGTATCTACAATTACAAGGTCTTTAAGGGCGTATTTTGTAGGTTAATTATTTAGTACATCGGTATATAACAATTAATAGTTCCGAGTTATAATACATCTCTGTGGTTGTTAAATAATAGAGGTATAATTCTGTGGTAAGATTTCGATTTTTTTTAAAGGCTTTGAGTGCTGGAAGCTGACTCTATTTCCTTTACCCACGGTCATTTTATTTTCCTGTGGGCAGATAATGGTGTGGCGGTGAGGTGAGGTCACTGCATGAGTTATTGACCATTGTTTGGGGGTTAATTAATGATGATTCGCCGTTAAATTACACTTAATTACCTGTACAATACTGGTGATGGATCATGACCTTCCGGGCACATAACAGGTATCAACTCGTATGCTGTATACTTTTGGCACGACTTTATACATGCTCTCTCTCTCTCTCTCTCTCTCTCTCTCTCTCTCTCCATGACACCCATAAGACACCCCGGACACACTAACAGTACATCCAATGACATAAAAGGACATTGGCCATCCTAGATTACTTTTATAAATACCATCAACATTATCGGAATGCCTTACAAGCGATGACGGTCACTTTTTATTTTTTACATTCACAATCAAATAACAATTCACGACGCCTGAAGGCTTTTTTTTTTTTGCCTAACTCCGATAAGATCAACACATATCCAACTCGTCAACCTCACGGGAGCAAGATTCATTCACAACCCGAGCAGGAATCGGCGCACACACACACACACACAAACATATACACACACACACACACACAAGCAGAGGAACATATGGGAGATGGTAACAGACCAGCTGATGTGGGCTTAAAATCCAAGACTCCTTACACCTGTCAAGACTAAACAACAAACACCAGATCTAATGAACATACTTTACTTAAAACATTACAAAGACAATTTAAGTATAAATTTACCTCACGACTTTATTGACTTGATAATCTTGAATAACAAATGGAAATAAAACACCAAATTAGTAGATACAAATCCTTCTACATTATGACCAACATCGCGTGTGTGTTGTCAGAACTGAAGGACACACGATTGAGACGGAGTGTGTTCACCCGATATGTCATCAATGTCACAAATTAAGTCACAAAAAATTTGATCTAATTCCTATCATTTTACAAGTTGTTGGCGCCTGTTAACGACTGCTACTCACCTACCAAAGGCCACTGAGGCGATATAGTGTTATCTAGGAGCCTGAGGGCGTGAGGAGGAGGAGGGGGGGATTGATGAGGAGAGTTATGAGGACGATGAGAGAGCGTGGCTGGTTGTAGCCGCCGGCGCAGTATGAGGCGTGAGGGGAAGGAGGGAAGGGTGGGGGGGAGGGAGGGATGGGGGGTGGGGGGGGAAGGAGGAGGAAGGAAGGAGGGGGAGGGAAAGGGAAGGAGGGAGGATAACAGCTAACCCAACTCATGCGCGAAACCTAATACTCCTATCATTGAGACACAAAATGTCTACAGATAGCTATAATTTGCCGCGAGCTTTACAATTATCTTTCCCCCACACCCGTCTTTTGTGCAGTCCCACGCTATAATCCCACCATACACATGTAACATTTGTGCTAAGATTTATTGCTTGTGTACATGCACGCGCAACATTCTTCAACTTTGAGTACACTGGTGAGGAGGGGTGCTGTCTGGGGGCTGGGTGAAGTGATACAGCACACCAAGGTTAAGTGAGTATGGGGTGACCTAGCTCCTCCTGTGACCCAAGATAATGGTGGTAAAATGCAGCACCTGTGTAAGTAAAAGTCAGTGTGTGTGTGTGTGTGTGTGTGTGTGTGTGTGTGTGTGTGTGTGTGTGTGTGTGTGTGTGTGTGTGTGTGTGTGTGTGTGTGTGTGTGTGTGTGCGTGTGTGGGTGTTATACAGGGAATAAGGTTATACATGCAGATGAGTCGGTGACATGCCAACCTGGCTCTCTATTGATGTCCTTGTTTACTTACGGGAGGAGGAAGAAGGAAGAGGCATCAACAACAGCAAGACCAAAAGAAGCTAAAAGAAACGGAGATATAACAGCAAAAGGTGAAAATATCCATTGCAGCAGCAGTGCCATGTAACAGCAACAAGTGCCAACGTAGTGACAGTGACAACAACAGCCTGGAACTGAAGCAGCACCCTGTAGTAACAGGGTTAAGAGCATGTTTAGAAACGGCCACATGTTCCTTAGGAAGAAGCAACGCGAAGCAGAGGCACCCTCTGGAGGCAACAGCAGCAATATTAGCACATTTAAGCAGCACCAGCAGCAACAGGACTCAGGAGTAGCACCAGCAGCAGCAACAGGAGTAGCACCAGCAGCAGAAGTAGCACCAGCAGCAACAGGAGTAGAACCAGCAGGAGCAACAAGAGTAGCAGCAGTACCTCATAGCAGTGACCATCATCTTAAGAATGTGGTGAATCAGCAGACCGCCGCGCCGCCCTAAACACAACACGAACACCGATAACGACTCTCCAACCCCAGCGCTTCGTCATCGTGTCAAGGATTTTTCATTAGCGGTGTTTACTGAGCGCAGCGGAGTATCCGTCCGACATAAACAAGATATAATAACAGTGTTTCTTCCCGCCAGAGCTGAGCCTGGAGCACACGTGTTCCCACAATAACCCCACCACATATCTTGTGTCACTTTGCAATATGTTTGACTGCCAACCTTTTGTTTACAGTTCGGTACTCCTCAGCAACGTCATCTAGACCCAGGTTGACCCTGAAGGTCGCGGGTCAACCTGACCAAACACAGTCAGCGGGATGGTCAGGGGATGTGTTTGGCTCCACTTTTCTAGCTTACGCAATTTTTTTTTCTCTTTCGCTTACGTCAGTCCTTTGCAATTTTTACCGGTAGTGACTTGGCATAAGCTTGTGTATAATGCGGGTCAAATGACAGCAAGGTGAGGCGCACCGGTATGGCTTCCAGTACTGGTGTTGATGATATACAGGTGTGCTGATCAACAAGTGTTTCAACTGAGGTCATGGCAACTAATTGGAGCATTAGAACATGTTTTGTTTTCTCAGGTGTTTGACCTTGCTATTCACGAGCTGGGTTTTTTTTTAACTGATCTTAAACACGTCATAATAACATAAGGGAAGCCAAGAATCATTTATATAAGATCATACAACGCTTGCTGGCTGTAATCTTGGTTATCTTTATACAGTATCTCGTGATAAGTTATACCCGATATACTGAACTATGCTGATATATAACCTCCATTCTACTGGTACCCCTTCACTCCTTGTCTTTACCGATATATAAATCATAATATATAACCTGTTTAATATAACTTATACCTATAACAGCATAAGACCAGATGCAGGTTCGTCTCCCATCATCCCATATACGACTCTAATTGACCTCTGACCCAGTGAGAGAGAGACCCCCAATGGTAACCTCGTCTCTCATTGGTCCATCAGCCTATACCTTCCATAATCGCATCACCGCAGTAACCTTATCTTCTTTCTGTACAACACAAACACATAATTACCAGCCACACATAAGCAAACTCAACAAACTTTGATTAACCCATTGCTTTTCATTGATGTCGTTCTCGTCGTCAATACGCAGGCTGACGTAGACGTTTCCCGGGTAATAAAGAAGACTGGAGGGGGAGATGACGTGTCGACCTAACAAATACGTCCTCTCTACTCACTCACTCACAAGAAGGCTGGGAGAAATTCAATGAGTGAAATAAATATGAATCTTTATTTTCTCTAAGTTCAAGTGACATAATAGTGTATATTTGTTTGTAGACGTAAGCGGAGAGAAACACATGTAAAAGAGAAATATTGTGAGGTAATGATGTTGTTAATCCATCATCACTACAACACACCTCCTTATCTCACCTCCAACACCACACTGGCGAGTCTTGTGCGTAAGGAAAGAACGAGATAAACGAGATAATAATGATAGGTAATTAATAATAAAAGATGAATAAGCAACAGAACAATGACCTCCACTAACCACCATCACCACTACTTGACCTGAGCTTATGACCTACAATGAGGCGAACGAGCTGACTCACCTCTCTGTATACCTGTACTGCTGACCTAGACCCACACCCTCTGCCCCTGATGACAAAATACTTTATGTTTACGACACCTTACTGATGTGTTACTTTCGTTTCGTCTTTGTAAACTTTCTCCAGATAATTTACAGGAAAGTTAATTAATCGTGAGCCCATGGGAAGTCCTCCAATCATAATGTTTAGTTCAATTTACTTATGATTTTTATTTTTTTCAAACAAGAACACCAAGAACAGATATAAACAAAGGTAACAAAAATAAATAAATTAAGTAATCAGGTTAGGTTAGGTTAGGTTAGGTTGCAATAAAAGCTGCCATATACATATTACCTTATGATAGCAAAACCACTGATTCAAAAGAGGGGAATCTACGTTAAATATGTCCTATGTATCTTTCTGTGGTTCGTCTCCTGTTAGACTGGAACCAATGGAGAGAGAGAGAGAGAGAGAGAGAGAGAGAGAGAGAGAGAGAGAGAGAGAGAGAGAGAGAGAGAGTCTGCTAAAGGGGAACAGCGACCATAATTGACAACTGATGGCTCGCAAAGTTTTCCCTTAAGTGTTCTATTAGAATCTGAGGTGAGCGCTACTGTGAGTGTACTTGGTCGACTGTGATAAACAAGTTGGTGATTGGGACAGTGTGTGTGTGTGTGTAACAGGTCAGGGCTCGTAATTATTATTCACGAACCTTGACCCCATCAGTCTACACCTTGCCGTGTCAGGAGTGTATTGGGCACGCACGCACTCACTCATATACTCACTCACTTACTCAAACCACTAACACACTGCTCCACCGCCCTAAACACTATACATTGCCACCCATACACTGCCTTGCCATCCATTCACTACCTTGCCATCCATTCACTACCTTGCCACCCATCCACTACCACGGCACACCGCCCTGCCACCCATTAGAGACGATCCCTCATTAAATCCCCCATGCACTCCGTAGAATATCCGGCTCACATCAATCTTTCTGACCCATTCAGTACACTGCCCCGCCCCTATCAAACTACCCCATTCACCCCCAGAGATAGTCCCCCCCTCCGCCCCGCCCCACTCCACAAAATTACCTTATTTCCTCCCTATAATACCCCTCCGCCCCGATCCTGTTTCCCCCGCCCTACCCCGTCTCTCCCCAACCGATCTAGCCCCACCCCATCCCCCACCCCATCCCCCACCCCTCCAACCGATCTAGCCCCACCCCATCTCCGCCCTGCCCCACAGCCCACGAACGACCTGGGAAATGGGGGTCAAAATAAATGACAATCTGAATTAAGCGCGGGAAGACGGGGCAAAGCTCCCAAAGACCATATGTTTTGTGTGTGTGTGACAGAGAGAGAGAGAGAGAGAGAGAGAGAGAGAGAGAGAGAGAAGATAGGAAGATTAGGAGAGGCGTAGCTGAGACTGAGGCAGGATTAACCGAGCAACAGCTGCTGAGATGAAAGATGATTCCTGCCACTCACAGCTCTCTCTCTCTCTCTCTCTCTCTCTTTTAAGTCAAGTACTTCTTTCTTCATTCCCATCCTTAATTTTTTTCCTCATCCCCCTCCTTATCATCTCCGTGTCCCCTCCTTACTTCCTTCCTCCCCCCTCAACAATCTTCCTCATCTCCTCATTCATGGTGTCTGAGTGCATCCTCATCTACATCTTCTCTTATTAACACCTGCGCCACACAGCTCTATAAATGCCAAATCCTTGTGGACTCTCCAACTCACTAACTCACTGAGAGAACCTTTTTGTCGGTCATCTGTTTGTACGTGTGTCCCACATCAACCTTTTTCCGCTGACGTAAATGATAATTAATTCTACGTTTACCTGTGTTTTCATCGCCTTAATATCCCATCACACAGGTAAGGACACAGGTGTATATATTTATGGTGAGAACTATAGACACAGAGCAGTAGGCGACGGGGAGTGACAGCATGACTGATTTTAACAGGCTGTCGAGTCGTCTTGCTGTATATAAATAAACGAGAAGCCAAGCGTTTTAAACACCGCGGAGAGGGAAACTTGAAGGTTACCAGGAGGGGGAGGAGGAGAGGGGAGGGATGGTTGAGAAGGGGAGGGGTAGTAGAGGGAAGAGTGAGGGGGTGAATAATAGTGGAGGAGGGAACGAGGAGTGAGGATGGTGATTGGTGGAAGGTAACACACACACACACACACACACACACACACACACACACACACACACACACACACACACACACACACACACACACACACACTTTATATTAAAACAGTATATACAAAGTGAATCCTTAATCCACATTGAATTATAACGCTCCGTGCTCAGTATATTTAGCCTTCAGTAAAGAGAATACCTGGAGGTATACAGGGAGGCAGGTGCAAAAAATAGACCATTAATATATCATCTTTACCATATTTACGCTGATGGTGAACACGTGGTTGTATTATTTACCTATACGTCTAATGGTGAACACGTGGTTGTATTATTTACCTATACGGTTGTATTATTTACCTATACGTCTAATGGTGAACACGTGGTTGTATTATTTTCCTATACGTCTAATGGTGAACACGTGGTTGTATTATTTTCCTATACGTCTAATGGTGAACACGTGGTTGTATTATTTACCTATACGTCTAATGGTGAACACGTGGTTGTATTATTTTCCTATACGTCTAATGGTGAACACGTGGTTGTATTATTTACCTATACGTGTAATTGGACTCAGAATAGCCTCCGTGTTATATTTGATTAAATTTATATGTTTATTTGGTTTCTATTAATAAGAAATATATACAAAATTATATGATAAATGATTTGCTTCTCCATTAATCACTACAAAACGTTCATTATATCATTACATGTTATGTTTATTATTAAAGAAAAGAGGAGCCGTGATAGATGGTTGGCTGAGTTAAGCTGCACTTCAAACACATTCCCTCATATGTCAACACGCGTATACATCAGTCAGGTAAGAAGAGGCGGATAATAGCATCGCGATCACAGTTAAATATAATACTAATAAACCATCACTTTCCTCAATATCAAAATAATTCTATATATATAACACCAAGTTGTTGTTCTTTTTCCAACAAACTCTAAACACAAGCAAAAAAATCTGAAAAATACTAAACAATTGATTCTGAATAGCATTGAAACGCCTCCTCGCCTCCTGGGTTGGTCACATGCAAGACGGTCCAAAACATTTCCCACACATGAGGTAATTTCAAGTTTCATTATACAGAGAACAAAGATGACAGGAAATGGGGGATGTCAGGGAGAGAGAGGAGTGGATCAGGGAGATAAGGGAGGAAAAAAGGGAGAGAGGGAGGAGTAAAGGATGGTAAAAGTGTGACGTGGGAAGGAGGAAGGTTTGAGTGAATGAATGAGTGAGTGAGTGAGCCAGATTGGACATACACAGTACGTTAAAGTAAAGCAGAATGGAACAGGAGTTAAGACGGGACAGTATGGAAGGGGGGCCGGTTATAAGGAGGTGCCGCATCCTGACAACAGATGTGGCAGTGATCATATGAAGGATGACTTGACTGGGTGGGAAGGGTGGGAAAGGTGGGAAGGGTGGAGAAGGTGGGAAGGGTGGAGAAGGTGGGAAGGGTGGGGAGGGAGGAAAGGGTGGGGAATGGTGGGATGGGAGGAAAGGGTGGGGAATGGTGGGATGGGAGGGAAGGAAGGGGAGGAAAAGGTGGGAAGGGGAAGGAAGGAAATGGTGGAACAGGGAGAGAAGGATGGGAATGAAGATACGAGAAGGGGGGGGGAGGGGAAGGGGGTAACACAAACAAACCCCATCCACAAACACGATGGGAAAGGGAAGTATCACTACTCTTCAAAAAATGGAATACAAAACATGATAGGATAGCGAGATCTACCATACATCAACGACAGGATATGAAACACAATAACCTATCACAAAACATGATGGAATACCCACATATCTAACCACATTCCCGGGATATAATGAGGAGTTTCATTATTTCCCAGAGAGATATTAAGAGAGTACCAACACACCCCAACACCCGGAGACAATCTTTGACCCTCGACGCACCCACAACAACACGGGAGGGATGTTACGTGACATAGACGAGAGGTGGCACTAAGAGACTAAAATCATAAATACTTTTCGGGGGTTAATTCTAAAAGGTATGTACAGACTCAATCAATGTCCTGAGCTCACTACACAGAGGATTGAGGAGGTTTAAGACCACAATATATAGTTGATGCTTATGATCTTTGCGTTGTTACACATTTAGAAACATAGAGCTCTGAAAATTTGGCTTTTTTTTTATACGAGCTATCAAAATTCTATTCCGCCTCGCTGTTTGTGTATCAGTAGAGTTTGGTCTGATGTAAACTGCTGTTAATGTAAACTGGGGTGTGTTATGACCTCTAACTACAGGAAATTCTTGTGTTGTGACCTTTAACTACAGTAAACTCTTGTGTTGTGACCTCTAACCACAGTAAACTCTTGTGTTGTGACCTCTAACTACAGTAAATAATTTGGTTAGTCTCACCTGATAAAGTAACCAGGTACGTGTCGTCGTCAGTTAATATCTCACTATAATACTGAGTCGTGTGTTAGTAATGAGGAGAAGTTTTACACCATCGTCAGCTTAAACCACACATGATACTGATGAATGTTTTATCCCGCTGTGGATAATAACAGACAGGTGTGCGTGTGTCATAAGACAGTAGTGGAGGCAGTAATTCAGCTATATGTTGTCAGGTACGTGGTGGGAGAGGCACTGTCAGCTATGTTAGGGGCCAGGTGTGTACGTCAGGGGCGTGTGTGGTGGTGGGGGCATTAAGTCGGCTATGTGAGGGGTCGGGGGGTAATCCCAGGCTATATCATTACTCGGAGGTATTTACAAACTTGCTGACTTTAACTACTTCCTATAAAATACAGCTCAGGCGGAGAGCGTGTGTGTGTGTGTGTGTGTGTGTGTGTGTGTGTGTGTGTGTGTGTGTGTGTGTTCTTCCATGCCTGCATGTTTATGCACTCAAGTTTCTTTCAGTGTAAATGTATATACTGTATGCTGTATGTACAGTATGTCAGTATGTATGTGTATCATGTGCGTTATGACCTTAATCAGTGTATTATCTATTTAATTATGACACAGTCAGGTTTCAGCTAAATCCGGCCACCACTGACCCGAGGGAGGAGGAGGCGGAGTGAAGAAACAAACACCTGGACGACTCACTACAAAAACTAGCGTCGTTATACTCGTAATGGGACGAGAGGTGGAGCTATATTGGTAGCAATTGAACTGTGGGAGTTATGGAGGAAGTCTAAGGAGTTCTGGATAGTTAGTCGGTGGTCCCCTACAGACGCCGCCCCCCATCCCCTTCCTTCCTCTGTCACTTGCCAGCCACAACAAATCCCTTCGCCCCTCCCCCAGGACAGCTCCCGTGGGTCCTCTCGTTAGGGCCACCAGTGATAGTTCCTAAAAGGTCTACTATATAATTAAGGCGTATAATGGTAGTTTGTTGGTTAATGTCTAAAAAGATAGTTTCGCCGACAACCACAGCAATACTTTTTTGGTGTCTGCGCTGAGTGACATTTAACCCTGTCGACCCATCAGTGTTAACAAGCTAGACTAAGTAAAAGTTGGACGTAAGAGTAACATAGTATAGATCGTCAGAGGCGGCCATAACCCCCATACACCGTGTGGTATATGATAACCAATTCTTGTTGTGTTTTTTATTGCATTACGGTCACCGATTGATCACGCCAGTCCTATGTGTGGTGGTAGTAGTAGTAGAGTTTGGATGAGATGTCGACTTTCCTTCTCCCTCCTTAGGTCGGCTTTGCTCTCCCTCAGGGAACGAGAGCATCGGCCCCAAAGCCGACAACAGTTGTAGATATTGACTTTGAGGCAACAGTCACTGAATGCCGCATAGATCTGCGGCTCAATTAACGCAACACAGATAGGATAGTTACTTATGTATTAGGATATTTAATATTAGGGTAGCAAAATGGTGGCGAAGGTATGGCTATTGGGGGAGGATGGAGGCCATAAAAAGAAGAAAAAAAAACAGCCTTAAAACAGGAATTTATCAAGATATTTATAACAGAGAATCCAATGAAAACAATCGACCTTAAAAGTTACAATATTTCACCAAATCATAATAATAATAATAATAATAATAATAATAATAATAATAATAATAATAATAATAATAATAATAATAATAATAATAATAATAATATCAATAACATAATCAAGAACACATGGTGAACTAACTAAATACAAGAGTCTCGCCCTCACGTTTGTTACCTGCACTATACCACCACCAAGCTCATGAGTAACACGACCATCCAGACCCAGGTGACCTTACCACCCCTCAGAGCTACATCAAGTATAGCTACACTCAACCCATACTCCTGGACGAGCTGGGATCAACAATATTATGACTCTAAGTATTGAATTCTAGTGTTAATAACGGCCTTACACCCAATGAGACACGTATTAAATTATTATTATTATTATTATTATTATTATTATTATTATTATTATTTTCAGTTTTATTTTAATTCGACTATAAAAGCTGCCTCCGACACCTCCTTTGCATATGTGTACTTAAATGCCCAAGTCTATACGTGTACGAACGCCATATACAGTAACCTAATCACTCCATTACCCTGGCTCGTCCATATGAGGGTAATAAATATCAGAGGGTTTAATTCGGTCTGACAAAAAACGTCATGTAACTTTTTTCTTCATTTTTTTTAAGTACAAGAATAATACATGTTATGAACTGTACAGTAAATTTGCATATGATCGAAATAAACTGTAATTGTTGCACTTAGTCGTGAGAGGTTTGCATGATCCCTTGATGGTGTATAAGAGGAGCTTAAGTACTGTGTGAATATTTCATCATCAACAGGACGCCTGGGTTAAGCATTAGTGTATCTCTACCTGCCAGGAATAACAGTCGACACCGTCTACCGTAAATTACACAAAACGACGTCATTGCACATTTTTCCCACGTAATTAATTCAAATATAAACAGTACTTAATATTAGCATAAAAAATACATAACACACACATCATACTTCTTTATCCCAGAGATGTATACATTTAATTACATTTTCAAAACATTTTCTCAAACAGCTGACATGAAGAATTTGGCTTCACACTAAGGGCGATAAATCATTATCCCCCAAAAACATGATAAACTTGTCAGGTTTAAAATTTATTCCAATTCCAAATTCCAGAAATAAAAATAAAATACATATTTACATTAATAAACATTTTCATCTAAAAAAAAGTAGTTTTATCATTTAACTAATCGACGCATTATCAAGACAAAATAAGAGACAATATTCTTAATTCTAAATTGTAGAATAAAAAAACTATCTTTAAGAAATTAATTACAGCTGAGAAACTTGACCATAGTTTACATTTATAAATACAACCATAGAGGTTCACGGTCACTTAAAGCTCCTAAAGTCCAAACTCTCGTAAAAAAGAAAAAAAAAGAAGGAAAACACAACTTTTTCTGATATATACTTAGCGAACAAACAAATATTTCTATCTTACTATAATAAAATATAAGTACACTAACCCCCCAAAAAAGCTAAAGGACACATCACACTTCTAAAAAAAAAATAATAAAACATAAATAAATAAATCCAAATAAAAAAATTAATATAACACCTAAGTTACAATATACCCAGCGATCTATTCCCTGGGGTGGTGGTGAGGGGACGACCCAACGCAAAGTGGATGTTTTTTGTGTTTTTTCCCATCCCAGACAACACTCCCACCAAGCAGCCAAATATTGGAGGTTCGCGTGCTGATAAACGAGTAAATGTGAGGGGGAAGGAGGCGGCTAAAAACCTTGGTTATCGTGTGTTATTTACTACGGAGTTAATATTAACGCCACGTGCCGCTTCATCCTGAGACTCCAACAGTAAAACGCAGGAGAGAGAGAGAGAGAGAGAGAGAGAGAGAGAGTTAAAAAACAAACTTACCCCGTGTGCTGCTGGCTGGGTATTAGTGATCGTCATGCACTCTGTGGCTAGTTTTTGTGGCCACTTCTTATAACCACAACGCACAACTCACTAAGGTGTTTGATAGACGTATTATTTACCCGAAAGTATAAAGAAAAAGTATATATATATTCTACAATTCTATATTTTGACGAAACCAAATAAGCGTGAATACCATATGAAGAGAATTTTTTATTTATTTTTTAATTCCATTCGAAAAAATATTGTATACCCAAGATCAGGAAAACACTTTATATTCTTTTACGAATTTTTAAAGTCTAGTAAATTTGCTTGGATTGTAATGCTTTAGTTTTTTGTTTTTAAATGTAATAGCCATAAGAATTACAGCAATTACACACAATTAAGATAGTACTGCGTCATTCTCGTTTAACCGCAGTGCATATCTGTGAGCTTTAACAATAAAATTACACTCATAACAAGCATACTATGATCATATCTACTAGCTAAAATATTATAGTCCCCTTAATATTACACATAGACCAATAATGTCTATATACGGTAATACTATATTTCTAACTATAATTGTTTTTTTAAGAAACGAAGTCAATTTATAAACACTTTTTGATTACGATTAAAAATATCAAAAAAGATTATTTCTAAAACATGTATAAATTTATATTGTTCTTCACCACCACAAGCCACCATCTCATCATCCATCACTACCACCACAACCATCTCATCATCCATCACTACCACCACAAGCCACCATCTCATCATCCATCACTACCACCACCTCATCATCCATCACTACCACCTTCTCATACATCACCACAACCACCATCTCATCATCCATCACTACTACCACAACCATCTCATCATCCATCACTACCACCTTCTCATACATCACCACAACCACCATCTCATCATCCATCACTCCCACCACAACCACATCGCATCATCCATCACTACCACCACAACCACCATATCCTCATCTATCACCACCACCACATCATCCATCACTACCACAACCACCACCTCCAACCCTCATTAATCACCACCACAGTTACCAAGCCACTTCACTACCACAACACCACAGACAAACTCACACTAAACAAACCACAACGAGCAAAAAACAAAAACATTCAGAGGCTGCACAAATATACACACACAAAAAAAGGTAAATGCGAATGACTTATTTCAGCAGATGATAAACTCACTTGTAAATTGTACGAATGATGTAGTAGTGTAAGTGTCTGGGTATTGTGCACGTGTCTGGGTACTGTGCACGCGTGATAAGTACGTACAAGAGGATGGTGGAATTGGGTGACGGATTAAAGTATTGTACGTGTGAAGGACCCTGAGTTAAGGACAGGGATTCATGGTGGGAGGGGAGGTTAAACATGCCTGTACGTAGAGAGGGTAAGGGCTGAAGGGAGGCGTACTATGGCTGCGGTAGGTTAGGTTAGGTTAGGTATGTCTACAGTAGGCGTGAATAAATCTCTGGCGAGGCTGAGAGCGACGCGGTATGTTGTTGAGGCCTAGCTTGGCTCCTGCTGCCTCGGTCGTTGTTTACACAGCCGCCCACCGCTGCCACCCGCTACCACATGTTCCCGCCCCGCCCCACCCCAACCCCATCATGCCCCATGGTTTCGTCCTGCCCCGTACCACCTCACACAGCCTACTCTGCCCCCTATCCTTGCAAGCCTCGTCCAGTCCAGTCCAGTCCAGTCCAGTCCTGCCCAAACCCGCAATCTCTTGCATACCCCGCCCAATCCAGTGTTTCCTCTTCCGGCTCCACCTTACTCCTCCCAGCTCCGCCCCGCTCCGCCCCGCTCCACCCAGCTCTTCCCCGCTCTTCCACCAAGCTCCGCCACCACATGTTCTTGATCCACCTCGCCCCGCCTCACTTTACCACGCTGTCACCACATGTTTTCACCTCGACTATCCCATGTCCCACCCCTTTCACTACCCCACTTGTCCTGCCCCCGCCTCCTCCTTATACCACCTAGCCTAGACCAGCCCCGCCCCGCTGTTACTACTAGTAGTTCATTCTTCCCTTCCCAGTCTCCATTTTTACCCAGTTACCTCATGTAGTTCAGCTCTGCCCCACCATTCACCTCTCCACCGTCTACCTCGTCACCACTACCACATGCGACGGTCAGGCTGAAGGTAACATTTCATTAGATAATATTCATGTTTTTTTTTTATACTAAATACCTTAAACCTCAATCAAACAAAACAATAACAATCTCGTACCATTCACACAAATACCCATTGATTTGGCATCTATTGTGTACCATTCAGAAAAGACAGCTCCCATTAATTTTACAACATTCACATAAACATGCACTGATTTAACAACACCACTACAGGTACCCATTAATATTACACCATTAACAAACACGCCATTGATTTAATATTCACACAGACACCCATTAAAATTGATTAGTTCACACAGGCAACCCATTTACTACTGCACCATTTGTAGAAACACCCATTAATAATTCTGACGACATCACAGAAGTACCCATTGATTTAGCACCATACATTAATTTTGCAACATTCAGAAAAGTACCCATGAATTGCAACATTAAGATAAACACCCATAAATTGCAACATCTAGACAAGCAACCCATAAATTGCAACATTCATACAAGCGCCCATAAACTGCAACATCTAGACAAGCAGCCCATAAATTGCAACATCTAGACAAGCGCCCATTGATATTGCAACAGCCACAAAAGTAACCATTAAATTTTATGGCACGGCAATTAAACGTGTCGCTTGAGCAATAATCTCGAGTATTTTTAGTGTGATGATGTGTGTATTATGGCAGGTGATGACCAAGGCTCTAAAATCATTGCTGAACTAGTTACCATTATTGTTGACTTAGAGCTGTCGTGTGGTAGTGGTTGATTGATGGTAGTAGGTAATAGTGGTAGTAGTGGAAGATGATATATTGGTAGTAAATGTTGAAGTTGGTAGTATTAAGAGGTAGTGATAGATAGTATACTGGTAGGAAGTAGTAGTAGTAGTAAAGAAAGTTGGTACTGGCAGTAAGTTTTTTTTTCCTAAGTAGTTGTAGTGGTCGTGGGAGATAGCAAAAGGCTCCTATGCTCACTTTTAGAATCCTACCAGTTGAGTTGTGAAGATCCTACGCTAACAGCAGATCCCTGCCAAAAGGGTTGAGAACTTCCTATACTATCACTGAGAATCCTACACTGTGGGGATCCTATATTGTGAGAATCCTACACTGTGAGAATCCCACGCTGTGAGAATCCTGCTCTGTGAGAATCCTTGTGCTGACTTTAGATCCGTATCAGTTAAGCTACACTGACTTCCTCCAGAGCCCCCGTCAGGAGAGGAGGAGCAAGAGAGGGTTTTTATCAATGTAACCTGACCTCCGCGACACACACCAGCAGGGCCTAGGGATGGCGACAGCGGGTGAGAGAGCGCATCTTGTGACAACCAACATCAACAAGGCGCACTCACTCGCAAAACGGCCCAAAAACACACCACACATCATCAAAACAAGTAAGCGGAGGACTTATGTACACAGGGCACTTAAGCACCGCATTATATATTCAAAGCCACAAGTGAGCTGCAGGTGTCGTAAACCGTAAATAACGTCACGCAATACCACTTTGGAAACCCAGGAGGCAATATTCACATTACGCTCGTCATAAGCTTAGCGCACTACTCCAAGGCAATAAACAACACACTTCAGTTTCTTCATGAAAAAAACAAAAGAGTAACAGTTTTTCCCGCCATATATCTGTGTTTATTTTGTGGCCGGTTAATTCGTTTATACACTGTGATCGTTGAGGACGTGTACACAAACAGCTGTTGAGTCTATCACCATACTTGGCCACACAATCTCTCTTGGTCTGAGGTTTGTTTTAGGCAGTTTTTCATTACGTAAAAAAAAAAGAAAAAAAAGAAGAGGGTTAAACTTTATCTAACACTCACGGGATAAAGTTAGCTTCATCTCCCTTGTCAATATTTATTTTCCTCTATTTAGGTAATCGCTATATTTGGTGCGGACTATCTCCTTCATTACGCAAACATCACAATATATTATTACTTAAGAAACTTCTCACTTTTTTCCGGTAGCATCTAAGTAACACTCACCTCGGATAGTGAACCCATGCAGGTTAGGAAATTGTCAATATGTAAAATAATACATACAAATAAAACAGACTGGCCGAAGCAGCTTACCGAGTACACCCCCCCCCCCTCTCCTACCCTCCTTCATTTCCTTTCGCCTGAGGTCATCTTCTCCCCTTATTCCATCATGTACACCCACCTACTGGCGTAAAGGAGAAAGTGGTTTTCTTCGCTGGTTGTGTTGGAAACAGTCTACCATTTGCCAGTATTGTTTCAATCTAACTTTGACGATAGCTGGTTAGGTTAAGTTACTGGCAGGATTCAACAAAACACAACTATCGTGTCCTTCATCGTGTGTCGTTAACAGGTTAACTAATAATCTCCCCATGTGTGGTACTCATAATCTATGTTAAGAGAAGAGAAAACAGGTAAATAGTCATTACTCGTCTTCTCACTACAGACAACCGATGACACTACCAAGGTAACAAAGGCTGTAATAATGTGGGGTAGACAGAGGTAAACAGTCCCCGTCGTATGTAAGTAACACGGTCAAAGGTGTCACCGAGTATCGTTTACATAATGCTCCTTCCCCGCGGCTGGTGTGGGCAGGTACACGGAGGCAGTGGTAAGCTTCCCAACACACGTGAGAGACGCCGCAACGCGCCTCTTACAACTTTTTCCCACCCTTCCTTCTCCATGATTCAGACACTGCAATTTTTCTTCCAGCTACTTGTCCCAGCCGCCAGTTAGAGCCTCAAGGGGAAGAAGGTATTAAGGCACCTTTCCCTCTATGAATCTTCTATTCTCCTCTCTTAGGAACATACATAAAGCTGTTATTTTCTACCATTCATATTATATATATATATATATATATATATATATATATATATATATATATATATATATATATATATATATATATATATATATATATATATATATATATATATATATATATATATATATATATATATTCCAAACAGGAAGTAGGGTGGCGTCGTTGGGCTAGGACAAGTGAGGTATAATGAGATTCATAATGTAAGAGGATGGGTGGAGGTGGGTGAGTAGGGGAGCCTCAGTTATCATCACCGTCGTCAGGAAGGCTGATGGCAACACCTTCACTCTCCAACACCAACTCACTTACCATGTAATTCTTTAATAAAATATAAATTACAGAACAACGCCACCTTGGGACACTGCAGTTGTACATTAAGCTTAACTAGGTACCGTGGCACTCGTGATAAATATTCACGGTCTCAGTTAAAAGCCTTAACGTCATATTGTGCTTAATTTCAGAAAACTTTCAGAATTATGCTTGATGTATAAACGGTACTTAAGAGAGAAAACACTTGAGCTAAGAAAGGAAAGAACTGTGAAGGTAGGAAGGTAATTATTCCACCGTTGCGAGAAGTTGCAATTAACTGAAGCCATTACTTTTACCTGGCCCCAACACCTGCTGAATTATTTGTTTCCATCACGGCCCCGCACGCTACTCCCATTCAAATTACCTGCTGCTGCTGCTGCTACCCTCCACCAACCACACCTGCTGCTGCCCTCCATCATTCACCACACCTGCTGCTGCCCCCCACCATCCACCACACCTGCTGCTGCCCTCTTCCGCCACACCTGCTGTTGCCCTCCACCACCAACCACACTTGCTGCTGCCCTCCACCACCCACCACACCTACTCTGCCCTCCACAACACCTACTGCTGATGCTGCTGCTCTCCGCCACCATCTACTCCATCACTGCTGCTGATCGTATGTGACTGCTGTATACCACAAATCTTCTGTTTACTTGACAACCACAATTAAAATAGTTAAATATTCGCGACAAGATTATACAAATTCATATAAAAGTATTACTACTACTACTACTACTACTACTACTACTGCGATTGTGATCTACCACACACAACGCGTCTAGTCTATCAACCAGCATTACCACGCCTACTCATCTGCCATGATAGGTTGGTCATCTACCTTCACCACAGCCGCCGTTACTGGCACCACCGCCCTAGACCTCCGCCCACCACTGGACACATTCATATACACTTCCATGTTCACCTTAGAACCACCTGAATAGTTCTTCGCCCGGCGGGGGGTTTAAATTATGGACTCGGTTTCGTTTACCGTCGGGATTCGTAAAAACTGAAAGTTGAGTTTAACGGGGTTAAGTCTCAGTGTGGGGTTATAAGCCTAGTTCTGCTCTAACGGGATGCGCCACCACCCACACCTCATTAATACGAACCACTCCCAACTTACCATTAGGTGTTTGTCCTCTTCAGGTGTTTTAAGCACAGGGACAGAGACGCCATGTGTTAAGTTATGTACCAGTATAAAGATCACCGCCGCCCTTGATTTAACTGAGGCAACAAATGAGGAGGTTCTCGGGTAGGCCTAAAAATTCCCACACAAATCACTCTCGCTACTACACGGGAGGAGGTACCCCCGTCTGGGAGGCCCAACACCACGCCGGAGCAAACTGGACCAAGGGGCAGTGTTGCTCTGACTCACCTGTGCTCTCCTACTAATGACCACACACCTGTCCAAGTAAGCCTTTCACTCCCAAAAGCAGAGAAGACCAAGACGGCCGGCCAGACAAAGACACTGTTGACGATAGCAGGCGAGGGAAGAAGTGTGTCTGTATGACTGTCTGGCAATCATCCTCTCTCTCTCTCTCTCTCTCTCTCTCTCTCTCTCTCTCTCTCTCTCTCTCTCTCTCTTGCATACCGTGATAATACACTCAACAGTGGTCATCCTCGCTGTCACACGACCATCACAGGAGTAGTACCGTGACGACACCAGACCTGCCCAAACGTACACACACACACACACATGACCCCGTCTACACCCACTATCTACCCCCGTCTTCACATATTACACATTCTGCACCATCTACATCATCATGCATCATCTACCCCCTTCTACACTCAGCTTATATATAATAGTTATACTTTCCATGCTCAGGGTGTGTGTGTGTGTGTGTGTGTGTGTGTGTGTGTGTGTGTGTGTGTGTGTGTGTGTGTGTGTGTGTGTGTGTGTGTGTGTGTGTGTGTGAGCAGATGTTGGGTGAAAAATTAATGTTGAAGCCGCAGTGGTGGTGGCAAGGTTGGTGGCTATGGTGGTGCTGGTGGTAAGGGAAAGTTCTGATGGTAGTGGTGATAGTGGCGGTGATAGGGGAGGTGATGGCGGAAGTGGTGGTGGTATTCGAGGAAGTGGTGGTGATGGTTGGTGTAATAGTAGTGTTGGCAGGTCTAGTAGCAGTGTTGGCAGGTCTAGTAACAGTGTTGGCAAGTCTAGTAACAGTGTTGGCAGGTGTAGTAGCAGTGTTGGCAGGTCTAGTAACAGTGTTGGCAGGACTTATATCAGGTGGTACTGGTGGCGGTGTTGGTAATAATGTTCCCGTATGCATTGGTGGTTGTGGTGGCAGGGTTCTGAGGGAGCTATTGGTGATTATGATGGTAGTGGTGACAACAGTGGGAAGTGGTAGAGGTAAGGGTGGGGTGGGGGTGGGGTGGGGTAAGGGTGGGGGTAAGGGCGGGGCGGGGCGGGGTGAAGTGGGGTGAGGGAGGAGAGGTGTGGCATCAGGGGGCGGAGGTGCAGGTAACTCCAGGTTAATAAACAAGGAAGATACAGGTGTATCCAGCCTCTGGTATTGGGGTACAAGTAATCCATAAGTGAATGTTGGGTGTTATTCCCTGTGGCTGAAGTAAGGCGATCAACCTGAGGTATTAGGCCACCTCGCCCTCCACCTATCCCATCCTGGCGACTTACTCTCCCTCACGATGGGATACTCTCTCTACTACTTGAAGGTGAGATCCATTACTCACTCCTGTCTCCAGTGAGTGACAATTAAACACTAGAATGGATATGATCGTTTAATTATTGTATCCCCCCCCCAAAAAAAAATATATATACATATATATATAAATAATAATAAAACTGTTTCCCAAGGTGTAACATGTATAAATCAGGTAATGTCTTGTATACATAATGGTGACGTCAAAAGATCCACAACCCCGTTAACGATTCAGCTTTAGATATAAGAAAAGATCATTACCAACAGGTCACAACAACCCCCCTCCCTCGTATTTTCCTACACAACAAACACGTTTTTTCCCCCTTATGTGCGTATCTAGGTCGCCTCTAGCTGTGTGTGTGCGTAGGGGCGCTGTGGGTTATTTACACAATAGCGTATTCACCACCCCCCCCTCACCCCAGCATTATGTCGAGGAATAAAACACGACACGGGAGGTGGTCGAGTCAATAACATAAAGACACACTTACCAAAGGTGATGCTCAGGTAAGTAGGTCTCATACGTCACCACAGGAAGGAAATGTGAGTAAACAACCTCCTGGATGTATCTGACACCATAGATTAAGGCATCATAAATATATAAACGTTACAAAAGCTGAGGTCGACACAAGGTTAGGCAGTTTAGTATCACAGTGGAGGTCAAAGCCCTTCAGTGTGATGGTGGAACACATAGTAGCTACGAAGATCTGTGCTATTTTATAATTATGTACGAGTATGTCATATTGGTTGACACGACATATTCATATATGAAAATGTAACAAGACGCGATCATTGTTGTGTTGTGTTTACAAAAAGAGAGATCGCATACAGTCTGTACACTGAGCTCAGCCATGCTTCTTTGTCATTATCTGACTGCACACTGTATGAGGTTCCTAACATAATTCGTCTCGTCAAAGTAGGTATAGAAAGCATTTATCTCCCGAAACTTGGTCTGAGGTCTGGATATGTTAAGTTGTCGTTGGCTGTGACTGGTATCGATGGCAAGACGTAAGGCACTCGCTACTGTACTGACTGTGTTTATAAATGTCTGATGCGAGCAAGATTAAGAACATGGCAGTGAGCGTATAGTTCCTGGGACACATAATTCTTTATTATTGACATTTAACTGTTTTCATACTAAGACCACATCGACCAGAGGCACTTTCGAAAACAATAAACATATTCACAGTGACATTTTTTTTTGTCTTTTATTGTTATACGGAAGGTAAGTTGATGTCCAAGGAACGTCTTAAGCTAATTTCGTGACGTCCTCAGGTATATGTTTTTCTTTCCATACATGAGAGACATCACGCTAGGCCAGTCTCTGTTGGTGGCGGCGCTCAGCTTCTTCGACCCATATAGAGAAACTTGTGATCCTGCGACACCGGCTTGTAGTACATTGTCATACACACCGAGGTTGAGCAATACTGTATCCCGGAACAGTCCAAAGAACTTTATATACTCGTAAATCGCCCCCTGAATATCATTGGTTCGGTGATATTTATTAAAAAAAGATTCAATATTTCTATATACTGTATAACAATATCCTAACCTATAGTATTATATTCCGCTCATACTAGTTTAAAATACAAAGCAATAAACTTATACGTATAGTTAACAACATCCCATGGGACAGTATAACAGAGTGACACGCACGCCAGCCCACGCCAAGATTATTACCCAGAACATCCCCAAATTCTGACTGATTAGATATGCCACTAAACTCCCCAGCGAGCGTGTCCGGCCCGCGTCACTCTACCATGCAAATGTCAACCCTAACATGCGCGCACACCAATTGAATGGAATATTTATTTGCAATACCGGGAGGCAGGTGTTGTAGCTCACGACCTCCAGCACACAATACCCTGTAGTAATCTCCCTAGCGCAGTGAGGATTACTGGCATTACGGGGGTCTCCTGTGTCACACCGTCGATCCTCACCACCACCGCTGAATTACACCTGGAGTTTCTAATTGATAATTCACGCTAATGTATGACTTCCACTCGGATACATCATGGCTGATAAGTCCCCTCGTGATGGATTACTACCTGCAACACTTTCATTTTAGGATTTCTCCTCCCGTGACGTAACGTTTAGTTTGTGAGGATAATATTGTAATTTATTAAGTCTACAATGGCGCTCAGAGAATTCTTTATGGACTGTCTTGATAAATCACACCTAGATTCACCCTCCCCCCCAGCTTATTTCACCTGAAGATTAACCACCCTAACCTAACCTAAAGCTAACCTAAAGCTAACCTAACCTAACCTAACCTCCTCCAGGTAGTGTTTGAGGCGGTTAATCTTCAGGTGAAATAAGCAAACATACGCAGAGGCCGAGCCTACAGCCAAGGCTTCGGTGTTCAGCGTCATAAATAAACTCTCACTATGATGACGTGTCCATACATGATGTAAAGCCTAACACTGTGACGATCATCTTTCATATTATGTGTAACACAACAGCTCTATATGGCCAAACTATTAATTAACCCTGACCATGTACCCCCAGAGACACATGTATCCCCAGAGATACATGTAACCCCAGAGAGACATGTATCCCCAGAGACCCGGCCAAATCAATAACATCACCCACAAGAAAAGTTACCTTGTTCAATATATAATCAGTCAACACACGGTCAAGCAAAGTGACGCAGCAGGCAGTAGACGCTCAGTTAACCAGACAAGGTGCATAGTCAGCTAAACCTCAGCTAAACCTAACCTATCCTCAGATTCACACGATCAAATACGACAAATCAATCATTCCAAATACATAATCAATCGAAGCTTATATACAATTAGGCAAACAATGCAAAGAGGAAGACAAAATGAGGAAAATGCAGACAAGTAGCCCAAGCACCCACGGGTCAGTGAACTGGAGGACTGAGGAGAAGGTAGCCCCTCTTTCCTCCCCCAAGCAGGCAGTAAGGAGGGGGACAGTATGTACAGCAGTAAGGAGGGGGACAGTATGTACAGCAGTAGGGAGGGGGACAGTATGTACAGCAGCAGGGAGGGGGACAGTATGTACAGCAGCAGCAGAGGGGGACAGTATGTGCAGCAGCAGGGAGATAAGGTTGGCCGTGAACGTGCACTAGTAGGGAGAGGAGGAGGAAAGTTTCCCACGTCGTGTAAAATGTCAAGGATTAGGTGCAGGATAATAACTAAGATAATGCTGAGGGCAAGTTGGAAAATCACTAAATAACGGAGGCTCGCCCAATAATTATGACAGATAATGCAAATTACAGAGTCCAGCCTTGTTTCCCCGGGTCCACGCCAGGCGCTCCTCCTCCCCACTCTCGCCGTCTCATTTGTTTTGTTCCCCAAAAATGATTGATTTTTTTGCGAACGAGGATGTTTAAGGTGTAATTTCTGCTGCAGTTTTATCTTCATTAATGGATAATGATCGTTTTGGTAATCCTGGCGAGGTAAACTAAACATGATGGGGAGTGAGGGATGGGTAATTAATGGGTGGCGAGGCTGACGCCGCAGTATTATCCTTCCCGGTCACTCCTTACCTGGGGTGACGCCTATGTACCACAGGTGTGACGCCTATGTACACTTGTGTAGTCTCTGCCACAGGTGTATCGCCTCTAGACAACAGGTGAGGGCCGCTAGCGCTCGTCTTACCTGCGGGAGAGGAAGCACTTCATTACCCCAAGATAATTACACCTCATCAATTGTGTTTTATAAAAGCATTAAAAGGGAAGAAAAATAATAACTAATAATTACGGAAATTATGAAGCGCCAGAGTAATATTACACTAGTTATGTTTATATACATAAAAGACAATATTAGACTTTGAGAAACTTGAGGTCACCTGTGTAATGATAATGACCGAGGAGAAAAAAGTAAGACTACCAGACAGTAACCACACACACACACACACACACACACACACACACACACACACACACACACACACACACACACACACACACACACACACACACACACACACACACACACACACACACACACACACACACACACACACACACACACACACACACACACACACAGTGTATATATACCTGTATACTATATATATATATAGTCACAGGAAAGTGGAACCACTGGAACACCATAGCTTTCGTCTATTCAAAACATCTTAAGTTGCCTCTGAAGATATCGTGAATAAAGACAAAAGCTAAGGTGCTCCAGTGTTTCCCTTTTCCTCTGTGTTTTTATCAAGATTTATCTTCACGTTACCACTTGTAACACTAGAAGGTCTTCCTGGCTGGAAATACACGAGACAGAGATAAAAATACGTATATCACTGTAATGTATCAGGGAAATGATAAACAATTGTCTAGTCTGGGAAAAAATCTTCCGAAATGTTACAGAAATTGTCGACCTATCACGATGGAGAAGTGGCGAGGAGGACCCTGTACCACGTCTCTACATTGTCCATAGTTTAAGTTTTGCATCACACAAATGACCTCAGACGCACAGTTCTCTACCTCCCAGATTAATAAATTGTAAAAGTATTCCCCTCGTAATTTTTTACCAAATTTAGTAAGTCTCCCGCAATATTACATTAATTATGTCTTAATACGACTATTGATTTTATTTAAGAACTACGGTAATGTTATAAAGGTAACAAGATGATAATTCAGTTATTCATATATTTTTTTATTTATTATAATGTCAATAATAATCTAATTTCCTTTATAAGAACAGCAAACATATATATTAAGAATAGTCCGATAAAAATATAAAACCACGTAAGTAATTTTCAAACATTCTTAAAGACGCCGCCGTCGGCCAGATCACCGTGGGCACACCCGTCGAGGCAAAACACCAACAATTATCTTAGACATTACTTTAAGAAATAGTTCATAGTGTAATATATATGAGGATGTTTACTGAAGCTGGTTAAAGGTTCGCTATAATATGTAAGTTCCTTCATTAACTAAGAGTGAAGATAACGCCATCTGTCGACTCTCGGTAGACCCGCTGCTGCCCCGCATCTACCAGTTACCTTGATTGTGTGCTTGTGAGAGTAACAGTTCACCGTGACTAAACCCTCCACTCCACAGTTATAATAAGACTAAACTGTGATAAAGTAAACAGTTATAAACACAAACAGACAATGAACTCAAACTCGGGATACTAAAAAACCAAGACACAATGCTGTTATACCACCAGGGAAACACCACACAGTTGCCGGTGGTCCACATAATACATTCATTTCCTCTATGTTTCACTTGCAATAATTATTAATTTTATGCTTCGCCCGACACAAGAGAATTGACCATAATGTGAGAATGGTGGGTTCTTTCCTCAAGCTGCCGCGAGTCCCTACGTACACACACACACACACACACACACAAAACCCCCGCCTCTACGATCACAATCATTTGACAACGCCACAACAATCATTTTCACAACTGGTTCTGGGAAAAGTGTAAGAAAGCAGTTTTTCATCACCACTCTTGTTTCAATTCCTAGTTGTGCCGTTAACTGTAATGTATGTGTTTATCCACGGGTGAGGCGGATGACGTTCTGTTGTGGCGCCATCTGAAACAACTCATACCTGGCTCTTACGTTGATACAAGAAGAAAAAAATATTCACAAGAGTTTCCCTCCCATAAACCCTTTCTTCACATTCTTGATTTATTTAGTCTTTAAGAATACCAACACGAGTATTAGTAACCGCCTTGATCCCAGTTTCGTCATCTTCGTTATTATTTTACTTGAGACAATAAAGTATAAATCATCTGACTGTTTTGTGGTGAGGTCTAGGAGCACGAGTACATAACGCCACCTATTGCTATTTCTACTACTGATGAAGAAAAAAAAATGGTCATGTCAGTTTTTTTTTAGATCTTCCTAAATGCTAATCTGTCGGCTTGATCGTTTTCTCTGTTTTTACATACCTGTCTGCCTCTTTCTTTCTCTCACTCTCTCTTTCGCTCTTTCTCTCTGTCTCTGCCTCTCTCTCTCTCTCTCTAGTTCGTTAAATAGATTCTTCGAACTGAAACAAATTCTCTCATTAGCACCAAACACAACCCAACTCAAGCTTGTCCACACACACACACACACACACACACACACACACACACACACACACACACACACACACCATCGGATGTTTACTTCCACCATCAACATCCTGCAGCCAGCCAACCAATCATTAGTCTTGTTCAAGTACTCCCTCACAGCCATTCCTCCCCAGTACTGAGAATCAGGTTAACTCTCCCTGTAGAAAAGATTTTGTGATGAGTGAAGGATGAGTGACACGAGTGGAGGATGAGTGACACGAGTGGAGGATGAGTGACTGAGTGGAGGATGAGATGAGTGACACGTGTGGAGAATTACTGGAATAACAACATATATAACAAGTACGTATAAAGGAATGCTGTAGCTGACGAGTGTGGCAACCCTTAAGGGGACGAGGAGAAGTAGAGGTTGATTATGGTAATTCTGCAACTGGTAGAAGAGTAGAGTGATGAGTGGAGATGGTGTGGTGGTGTGATTGTGTGGTGGAGTGATGGTGTGGTGCTGTGGTGGTGTGATTGTGTGGTGGAGTGTTAGTGTGGTGGTGTGGTGGTGTGATTGTGTGGTGGAGTGGTGGTGTGATGGTGTGGTGGTGTGGTGGTGTGATGGTGGTAGTCTGTTCCACATGTTGGTGGGTCACGCCCCGCCTCCTCTCTGAAGGTTCACCCTCCGTCCTTCCTTCCCTCCCTTCTTTCCCTCCCTCCCTTCCTCCCACTCAAACTTCACTCCTTACCACTAGGTCTTTTTGCCTCCCTAACCTCACTCTCTCTCTAACTTTAGATTTTTTCATTCTTTTTAATACTGGCAACCGAACCTAACCTAATCTAAACTAACCTAACCTAACTCTGAGAATAAAGGAAATATATTCACTCTTAGCCACTTTTGATATTATGAAACCAACAGAAATAACCCCATGTACCCCGAGAGAACCAATGTACCCCGAGAGAACCAATGTACCCCGAGAGAACCAATGTACCCCCAGAGACCCACGTACCCCCAGAGACCCAAGTTACTATCTACCCCCGTACGAAAAACACAACTGGTATGAAACAACAAGTAACAAAAGGCTCAAGACCCGTAAGTGTTCCCAAGATATTTCCCCTCAAGCCTTGTTACAATGAACCACCTTGTTTATGAAATCCCAGCCACCTACCCTACACGATCATGTTTAGGTTAGGTTCGGTTAGACAGGGGTTCATCTTTCCCTACAATAACCCTTTTAGTACAGCGTTGACTGATGGTCATCTACCCAAGGTTAGGTTAGGTTAGGTTAGCAAGGAAAAAGAAGACTAGACACAATGGAACCGAAAAAAGTGCGAGGTAAGACAATGTAAAATCCAACAAGCTAATAAAAAAAAGAGAGAAAAACCAGGTATATAAACAGTCGCCACCATAATACACAACAGGACAAGTACACAACGGGAGGATGGCCACAGTCAACAACCTCCTTCTTTTTCGTAAACACAAGTTGCAAATGAACACCAAAAAGGGGCGAATGCAACCATCAATCCCCAAACAAGGTAGACGCAAGAGAGACCCAACAAAATCAAGACAGACAATGTGGGGGGGGGGGGAACTATTAAGACCTCCTAACCATTGTTGCGTCATCGTCAGGGGTGAAAATCGGGTTAAGCTGAGCCCACACTCGTGTTCCTAAGTCCTGCTGGTTTTAAGGCTGAAGTTTTAGTAGCAATTGAAGACGCGAGTACAAAAGCGGGTTCTTGTCAAGCTAATACCAGCTGGCCGAGCACACCAGGCGGGGGACTTGGCCGAGGGACTAGCCAAGTGTACCTGGCCAGCGCACCTGGATTAGCGTTATCGCCCATATGGATGGAGAGAAGAATGTCTCGCGCTGCTGTACAGAAGGAACACCGTGGCGGCCATTAGTTTTAAAAGTTCTGTTTATTAGTCCTATACTTAGAGGAGTCAGGTGTGACTCTTCTTCCCGTCTCATAAAAAATAATGTAAGGGAATGCTGAAGGTGTTTTTAAAGGACTCTGTCGATGAAAAAGACGTTCTGGTGTGTCTGTCTATGGTATTTGGTGACTCTCCTCCTTCGTTAGTGCCAAGAATCTCGAGTATTTACCCCGCTGTCATACACACACTGGCAGCTCACCTGTACACTAACAAAATACTCTACCTGTCACCTGGAATTCCAATCATACCAGCAATCTGATTACGAGGTACAGCTATACGTAACAACAGGTAAAAAAGATGGTCCCCTTTGCCACGGTGAGAATGTTGTAAATTTATAAGCTATTTACCTTTACATTCACTCAATATAATATAATCATTCTTGAGTTAATATGATAGTAATATAATTAAAAAATATAAATATAAAATACAGTTTATTATAATACAGGTTCAAGTAACAGTCCCCAAAGGTTCAAGTAACAATCCCCCCATAAAGGTTCAAGTAACATTTCCCATACAGCTTCAAGTAAAAGTCATCATACAGCTTCAAGTAACAGTCCCCCCCATACAGGTTCAAGTACCAGCCCCACACATGTTCAAGTAACAGTTCTCCCCCATACAGGTTCAAGTAACAAACCCCACAGAAGTTCAATTACCAGCAACAATCAGAAACATGAATCAAGATCATCCCGAACAAAAAAAGTCTCTCCACAAACAACAACAATGCGGCCCCGTAGTCAACAACCAGTAGTACACGTATCCTCAATTTATGAATGAAGGTGGGCGTGGCCTTGCACACTTACAACCACGTGCTCGCGTAGTGCAAAGGCTGGCTGGGTACTACGGCCATCCCCAGGACCCAGGACACCACCACCTCGCCCGGGAGATTACCACCTCTCTACACACCAACGCATAGGGGCGAATATTCTCCCAGGTGGCTAGAGTGTGTTACGCCTCTGTAGTGAACCATAATCGTCCTGGCTGAGGAGGTCCTTGAGTTTATTTGACTGCTGAATTGTTTGAACGTTCGCCACTCGATGTGAATGATGTATTGTACCAACTTTTAAAATAGAACTCGTGTCGTCGTGTTAAAGCGAAACCTAAACAATCTGCCTCTACGTGTGTTCTTAACCCATTATGTAAAGCCTAAAGGTGGGGACTTAGTGAGTGTCGCTCCTCCGCTTATACCTTTGTGTAGGCTGGGAGCGTGTGTCTGCCTGTCTGTCTGTCTGTCTGTGTCTGCCTGTTGGTTTGTTGCGGAGGAGAGGAGAGGGTATGTATCTGTCTGTCTGTCTGTCTGTCATGTGGAGAGGTTTGTATCAGTTTCTGTCATTTTAGTCCTTTAACATAACGTAGGAAGGGAGTAGACTCTCTCTCTCTCTCTCTCTCTCTCTCTCTCTCTCTCTCTCTCTCTCTCTCTCTCTCTCCCTTGGTTCATAAGATGGGTACTGGACGTGATGGGTGTCGCGTATTAACGAGTTAAGTGAGTGTTGATGACTGTACGGCCCCAACTTAAGAGTAAGTAAGAAGTACCCACACGCACGCTGCTGAGGGGCTTCCGTGAGTCCCTCATGTTAAACCAAATTGAAAACTGGAACGGACTGCTGAACGGGACTGTAAGTGACTGTATTAGAGAATTTATTAACAACAGAAGGGTGTGAGACTGGGTTTACAGGTGTTTTTGTGTGGACAGGTAAACTAGCTGCTACCTGAGTTATGGCCATGGGCTATTTACTGTATGTATGGCCCTCGCTAATGGCCAAGGAGGAAAGGTAAGTTAGGGGGAGGGGGTAGGAAGAAGGAAGAAATGATTAGCAAATAAACATTGATATCACTCTTTCTCTACTCATCTCTGGTCATTATTACAACCAAAATAATAATAATAATATGATGATGATGATGATAACATACACCGACTATATACACCTCATCATCAAACACTGTCATCTACATAAAAGAGCAACACGAATACTTAATACAACAACCTCGTGCCGTTCAATTACCTCAACATTTCGATCAATTTCTAAAAAAAAAAAGTGTGAAAAAACCGATAACTCTTACCTTAAAAAAAAAAAATATATATATATATATATATATATATATTTTGGCGTTTCAATATAAAGATACACAACGTCCACTCACTAAATACATGTTAACGCAAGAGAACGAATACTATGATATAAAAATATACCCAAATATAGAAAATTTTGATATAATGTCATTTATTTATTTATGTTTTGACTACAGATAGAAATCACTTAAATAAGTCAATATTAACATGAAAAATATAATATGTTTATCTCATTCGGTTCCTTGTGTTGAGCTTCAATATAAGTTCGAGAAAAAAAAATAATAAATAAAGGAACTTAAATGAAAAAGATATCTGGGTGTTTAGAAGAAGGAATAGGAAGGAAGGAAGGAAGGAGAAAGAATAAACAAGAATAAAGGAAGAAGAAAGAAGGAAGAAAGGAGAAAGAATAAACAAGAATAAAGGAAGAAGAAAGAAGGAAGGAAGCAGAATGAAAAAGAAAGAAGCTATACCACAGTAGCAGTGCCCCCCCCCCACCCACCACCATCTAATGATATCCAATACGAGTGAAAATTCAATAGTGTTCACAGCTTATAAGTCATCATCTATATAACGTGTTTACCATCATTAGGAGGCGTATGTTAAGATATATCCACAACCACCTTAAGAGTTTATGAGACATTAGTTCGTAGTATAAAAGTAAGAGTAACAGCTGTAGTAGTGGTGGTAGTAATAGTAGCAGGAAAAAAAAGTGTAATAGTAGTGGTAGTTGATGTAGTATATTTGTTGTGGTAGAAATGATGGTGGTTATAGTAATAGTTTTAAGGTGTAGAAGTAGGGATGGTAGTGGGAGGGATGGATGGATGGATGGATGGATGGATGATGGTGGTGGTGGTGGTGGTGGTGGTGGTGGTGGTGGTGGTGATGATGATGATGATGATGATGATGATGATGATGATGATGATGATGATGATGATGCCACATTCCCTCCCTCACCCCAACCACCCTTCCCTCCCTCCCTCGCTCCAACATTCCCTCCCTCCCTCCCTCGCCCCAACCAACCTTCGCCCCAACCACCCTTCCCTCCTCCCCTCAACCTTCCCTCGCTCCAACATTCCTCCTCCTCGCCCCAACCAACCTTCCCTCGCCTCGGCGTGCCCCAACCAACCTTCCCTCCCTCAAACACGGGCGTGAGTCTACTACTAAATAATTCTAATGTGTCGTGCAGGACAGCGTGTGGCTCCATAATTAGCCGACTTAACCACACTATCCTGGAGGAGAATAATAACCGACAACAATAAAATATTTACGTCTACTTATTGGTTGAAACCCCAACACCCCCGACCAGTCACGGCTAGAGACCTGTGGGGGCGAGGAGGTGACGGAGGGGAGGAAGGAGGGTGAAGGATAGGATATGGTTGGAGGTGTGGTGCAAATCTTCTATCCACCGTGCCACATCTCGCCCCTCATACCCCCAGAAAAAAAATAGTTTGGGGGGTGACAATACGTGATGTTTCCTAACTCGAGGGGGCGGGAGGGGGGGGGTGTGAGAGGTGGATCCTGTGAGAAGGCAGTTGATGGGCGAGTCCTACTTCGGGGATGATGGAAGGGGAGGAGAAGGAGGAGGTAGTGAGAGGCGGGCCCTACCTCTTAGGAGAGAGGTTGAGGGTGGTGAGAGGTGCTTCTTAGTTAGAGAGGGAGAAGGGGTGATCATGGCAGGGAGGAGGAGGGAGGCAATTTTAGGCTGTAAGTGGGGAGTGAGGGGATGATCGAGGAAGGGAGATGATCACACACACACACACACACACACACCACTAATCCCCACATACAACCCAGGACTGTTCTCTTCATCTCAGGCAACAGCGAGGCCTCGACCAAGAGGTTGCCCGCAGCAGGCTTACCAGCACCCGCTCACCACAACACAAACAACACCGACAACAAACTGCCTGACCGATATAACCCTTTAACCTCTCACACTTGCCGTAGAACCGTGGGCGTGTGTATGTATCGGCCATGCTTTTGTGTGTGTGTGTGTGGGATATGTTTGTGTTTATGTGTTAGCTGTCTCAATATTTATATGTAAGTGTTTATTTGTTTGTTTAAGTGCGTGCATCTGTATGTACTGGACGTATACATGTGTCGACCAAGCGAGCGTGGAGGGAGGGTGACGAGTCTTCAGTAAGTGGCTCCCTTATGACTTGGCAGAGAAGAACCTCCCTGGGTGATGTTGGCTGGCGGGGCTGGAGTCAGTGGGCTGATGATGGGCAGTGCCGTGACCGCCTCCCACACTCCCACACCCCAATAATGCCCGAGTTGCATGTTTATTTTTTCGGCGGTGGGGGCTGCTCAGCGTGTCAGAATGGCTGAGGTCGGTCCCCTTCCAACCACCCATCACCACAACCAGTACCCACCCACCCCAAGCTGGCGACCCCTGGCAGTCCCCCAACACTACCACCCTCCACCCTTACCACTGGCAACTCGCCTGAACTCCTGCAAAGACAGTCTACGTCGAATATGTTTTTTTTTAGTTGGATGATATAACCAAGTCTTTGTAGATACTGTAGTTCATCCTCAGACACAACACCCTAACACCTCGTCTATTGCCGCCTTAGTGATATTAATGACTGGTGCCCCGTGAACCTCTGGCGATGACGTGGCCCGTAAGGTAATGAAGCTCAGCGTGGTGCGGCAGAATGTGTGTGTGTGTGTGTGTGTGTGTGACGGCACCACCAGCGAAACAATAATCCCTGAAGAATTCATAAAACGGCCAGAGGTGACGGTGCCTTAGATAGTGTGTGTGTGTAAGTGTGTTTCTCCGTCACTAGACTTACTGCCGCCCCCAACAACCAGTGTCCTTCAATCTGAGGCAGTATGTGCAATTTATGTATACATACTTAATGGGAGAATTCGGAGGAAAATTGAGCAAATACTGTATTCATTGCAGTCAGGCACGAAAAAATGATAGACAATTGGGCACATTATTGATTCTCTCTGGTAAACGCCCCACGCCCTCCATAATTGATAACACAGTGGATAGTACACGGAATCAGTCCAGATTTATTTTTCGACACTTCAAATGTTGCCTGAAGACTTAACCTGATGTTATATTTAAATGTGAACATCAAGTAGATAAATTATTTTCTACTTTACAAAACAAACCTCGGGAATTGTTTTTATGTTTGTGTGTTTATGAATGTTTAAAATCATCAGGGTAATTAAGGGGTAATTTTCTTTTATTAATAATTAACCATCTAAATTAGCGACAATACAAAATAACGATCAAATATAATATCCCACGAGGTGTATACAACGTTTAATAATATATATATATATATATATATATATATATATATATATATATATATATATATATATATATATATATATATATATGTCCATATAATATATATATATATATATATATATATATATATATATGTGTGTGTGTGTGTGTGTGTGAAGTAGAGACAGCTAAAATTATATACTTGTGTTAATGTGTCTATACAGACAACAAGTGGACAAACACCAACACTTTCTCTACACAAAAGAAACACATAAAAACTTAATCCAGAGTTTATTTAATCAATATTTTTTTTATCAATGTAAATCAATAAAAACAAAGTAAAGATCGAGTTGTTTGTTTCACTCACCAGCCACGGAGGAACTGGTGACGGGCGATACAAGGTGTTGGTGACAAGGCCGTTCAGCGTGTAGAGAATTATGGATTATTCCTCTCTTACTATTTATTACTCAATGAAGCAGAAATATTCACTTAATATCTGTGTTCTTCTTAGACATATGTGTGTATGGGGGGGTGTGTGTGGGGGGTGTGGGGGGGTGTGTGGGGGGTGTGGGGGGTGGAGGGGGTGGGGTGTGTGGGGTGTGTGTGTGGGGTGTGTGGGGGTGAGGGTGTGGTGGGGGTGTGTGAGGGGTGTGTGTGTCGGCCTCACTGTCTACCTGAGTATAGAAACCTCGACAACGTGACATACCTGTAAGTACTGATTAAATGAGTGAAGTGCGCCCTAAGAGGTAATCACCAGGTGGCCACGGGAGACAGTGACAATCTGGCAATAGGAAAGTGACCAGGTGGACTCAGGAGACAGTGACCAGATAGCCCCAGGAGACATTGACCAGGTGGCCCCGGAAGACACTGACCAGGTGGGCCCAGAAGGCAGTGACAAGGTGGTAATAGGCAGTGACATGGTGGTAATAAACAATAACCAGGTGGCTCCATATAGTGACCAGGTGAACTAAAGATACACTGACCAGGTGGCCTTAGGTGGTATTGACTAGGTGGCCAGGTGACCCATAATGAAGGGACCCAGTGGCTACATATCCCAGGTCGACGGCGTGAGGTGGCGGCGGGTCAGGCAGGAGGCAGTTATGGTGCTCAAATGATCCGTTTACGACTCAATTGTTATCAGTGTGCGTGGCGTGGCCTCCCGACACCCTACTTACTGATGGTGTTGACTGAAGACGTCGCCCCATAACAATCAGTGACACTTCTCCCACCCACTCCCTCACTTTTTCGCTCTCTCATCTCTCTTATTATCTCTCTATCTAAGCCTCTCTTCACCTTGTTTTATCTCTCTCTCTCTCTCTCTCTCCCATCAATATATAACACAAAAAACTCTCCCTCAGCTTAGCTTCATCTCTACACCTGCCTCTTATCTTACCACTCGTCCCCCTCTCACTTTTCTTTAAAATTCACTCTTACATACACATCTTCCTTTCCCCTCTACCCCTCACCCATCTCCCTTTTCCCCCTCCCTCCCAGCAATCACCAGGAGCACACACCCATCCCCTACCCTCCTCCCTTGGCGAAAGATTCTAATGAATACGACCAACTTCGGTGGAGCTAAAAACAGCCCGGGCGGCAGAGGCGGGCGGGGGACAAATGGTGGCAGCAAAGGCGCCGTAAACTTCACCAAATGCCTCGTCACTAACTTCCTTCAACCCCAACTTCCTCAACACCAGGTGTATTGGGGAAGAAGGGGAGGGGGGGGGTATCTCACCAATAGAAATGTGTAGTGGGTAGGGGAAGGGGTAGAAGGAAGGGAAAGGTTGGGAATGAGTACCGGAACCTCATAAGGTGAAACAGGGAATGGGGGAGCCTCGAAACGGGAACAACACCTCACCAAGATAAAGAAAGAGGGGGGGAGGGTAAGGTGGAATGATGGAAGGGAAACTCAAAATGTCTTGAGAAACTGTTCATCTTTTACAATGATGAATAGCGGTAACATCACAGGTAACCAACAGTTCACAACACCCAAGAAACTCTATATAAATCAAATTTACTGCCGGCAGTTAAATCATTTTAAAATTATAAAAATATCTGATGTCGTCGCTGATGGATAAGCCTCGGGAATGTGCGGTCTTTTTGGAGTCATGGAAAGTTGTTTTGTCGACTGTTGTAAAGATCAAAGTGGAAAAAAACTTAAATATTTGCATTTTGCGAATTATTATAGTCGCTACAGAAAGTTGTACAGCAGAAAACTGTATACAGTCTACAGTAAAATCAAATTGACATTTGTATATAAACTAGACTCACCATTTTCTCCTTGATGTGTATTTTTGGTGTAAAATAATATTAATTGAGCCAGCAGGTGCAGCGACCTCACCTTGCTCGTGTAGCAACAAAAACAAATTTTCAATTCACACAAATAATTCACAGGCAGAGTTTCTGGAGTACTTACACCCCTCCCAAGCGACAGTACCACATATTCCTCCATGGACGACAACGTTAATGCTATATAACGAAACTGTTACACTTCGTTAGTTTCACATAAGAAAAACTATACTTCTACTTACGATCAACAGAATTACGTGTTTAAGCCAATAATAATAATTACTTCAAAATGAACAGGTAAAAAATCTAATACAAATATTAACCACAAGTTTAGTCATTCTTTTACATATTCTTAAACAATTAAAACACGACATCATCACAATAACACTAAGTTCAATATCCCATACACAGCCTCTGACCCCCCACTTCAGTCTACACGTATGAACGACCAAATGAGCTTAAGTACGTGTTAAAAAAAATAACATCCTCGTAAAAATAAAGGACTGGTTAAAAAAATCTCCTGTGAAAATATCTTGGCTTGGCAGTAGAGGCACACACTGGCACTCCCTGACTCCCCCACCCCACGCAGGTCTCTGACTTAATACGTAAATAAAAGTATGAACCATCGCAATGTATTTGAGCATCTTAATTTTCTAAACTTTTCCTACATACTATAAACACCAACAGTCGTATTATTTAGTGTAAAGGGAAGTATTCGTCATATGGTTCTTTAACAAGACTTAGTGAACGGTGATTAACCCAGGCAGTTGAAGACCTTACAGCAAAACACAGCAACAGTCGTACATGGTGAACGTCCTCCAGTCACCACGACAAACATATATAATGAAATTTTTAATGTAAAAGAAGAAAACTCAATATCCACCAACTGATGTTCGAAAAACGTAATAACAAAAAACATAGTATTCACAGACTGATCACAACCTCGAATCTATAGTTATCTTTTCATTAAAACTCAGAAAACTTTAATTTTAACAAGAAACAATCATCTTATTCATTAAACCACGTCTAAGTTTCTCACAAGTTTCAACAAATCTCACTATGAAGAGTTTAAATCAGGTGAAAAGGCTAGCGGGAAGGGTAATCTCATCCCAGACAGGAAGGAGTGTAATGAACGAGGGATGGAAGACGACTGGAAGGAAGAGAGGCATCACACAGCGGCCTAAGATCGACTCCAGCCAATCACATCCAATTCGTCGCGACCCAAAGGAACGCTCCAGGACTCCAGCCCACACACCTTGACCCCCGCGGCACGCTTGTTACCCCACCCTCAATCTTAGTACTGGTGAGAGAGAGTGAGTGAGTGAGTGAGTGAGAGAGAGAGAGGAGCCAATACACCAGGTAACTGACGCAAAGGTAAAACACAATCACTAGCTGCGGTTATTGGTGGAGGTGTTGCGGTTATTTACGGAGATGCTGCAGTTATTGATGGAGGTGTTGCGGCTAATTGATGGAAATGCTGCGGTTAATTGATGGAGTTGTTGCAGTTATTGATGGATGTTAAGGCATTTGAAAAACTTGTCTTTGTATTAGACTGTAAACAAATTCCAGAATTATATATAATACTCCATAACAATGATACTCTTATAGGCCCCCCAAAAAATCTTTAAAACACTCATCACATTCTGTACTTTCATTCTCTTTAAATATGAAAATCGTAAAAAAAAAATGTATCGTTTCTTCTAACAACCAGAGCCAATGAGTAACACCTGGTCATTATGTCAGCAATTTTTTTCAGGCGTAAAGTTTATTTTCATTAGATTTTTTTTATTATAGTCAACATTTAAAGAAAAAATAAAATAAAGGTGATGTGTGTGTGTGTGTGTGTGTGTGTGTGTGTGTGTGTGTGTGTGTGTGTGTGTGTGGTGGTGGTGGTGGTGGTGGCGAGACCTACATAGTAACCAGTTCACTTCTACGATATGTAAAAGTTCTCAAGGACAGTTCAAAGGTGAAGATAAATTACTCGATAAATTCATTCATAGATAGCACCTGTAAACTTATTAACAATGGTTGGAAATGAAGAGAAAACTTTAGCTAAAATGATAACACCAAGAGCCTCCTCCAGTGTCTCAGTCAACATGTTTATCAATGACCAAAAAAAAATCGTGGGGAAAAAAGTAGCCTCAGTTAACGTAAAG
Organism: Homarus americanus; assembly: GCF_018991925.1. NCBI lineage: Eukaryota > Metazoa > Arthropoda > Malacostraca > Decapoda > Nephropidae > Homarus > Homarus americanus. Next base: position 871,067 of record NW_024727075.1, read on the forward strand.
AAACCCGACTAAAGTAAAAAAAAAAAAAATACGATCATTTAACATAGCTGTGCTTATAAATAAATGGCAACTTGATATATATGCAACTTTGTTCTTTATATTGCTTGTAATATTCTACGGCGTTATTGAATTATCTTGTACAATTGTTTGATGAATATGTACTCCTGAGATGCAATAAACTGTACCTGACATCCAGTAACTTTCCAATTAAATCCAATATACTACACCTGAAACCTCCCAATAATTCATGGCACTTCCAGCAGCAACATTTTTGACCCAATAACACTCACACCATAACAAACAGCACCTTACATACAACATAATACGCCTAAATCCAAAAATAATTACTCATTCCAATTACCAACACGACCCCTGTATTTGTAGCAGTAAACTAGATGACACGTTAGCAGTCGAGATCATTATGTGTTAACTAGAGGCATCAGGTGTAGCGTCTCTACACCTATCTACAGCACCAGTGTCCCCCCCCCCCCTTCACCTCCCATTCCCTCCAACCCCCCTCACCACACCCCCCACAGTGCCAGCAATACGAGACATCCATTGATCCTTTGCTTTCACGGGAGGGAATAAAAAAAAATGGGAGGTTGGGTTGGTCCCACTTGGCCGAGGCAGCTGACAGCTTTATGAAGATAGACTACTCAAGCTATATAATGCCCAGTCGTAGAGGCACTGCTATCATTCGAAACCCAAAGGACAGTGTGTTCGGAGCACCGTTGTTACATCTCATTCGAAACATATACAGTCACCCATACGAGTTCTGTCACCTCTCCTGTATCACGAACCCCGAGATTAAAAAGAGTGAACCCGAAGCAGTATTACTTTGTCTATAAATGCTTCGGATTCACGAGTCTGAATCTCGGGGTTCGTGGTTCAGGAGGAGAGGCGACAGGACTTTTATGGGTGACTGTACCAAGGAGTGTCATTTGAAATCTTACCACACTATTCGAATTTTTTTCCGACACCTTATTCCAAACCTAATGATTCAAAGTCCAATATACTGCCCTATTAACACACGATTCAAAACCCTTAAGAGATAAATTGTACCTACTATACTCTGCACAAAGCCCTTAGGCCCAGCGAGGCCCTATATGGTCTGTTCGAATCGCCAAGTCATTTTATAAAGTTTACAAATACATTTCTGAAGCCTTGTGACACTGTTCTAATTTCTCACTGGCAAACTTTGAAAAAATATCCAATCTTTGATGATATTTTTGTCGGTTCTTCCATGACTGTTCAAAGCCCCTAAATCTTACACCCAAAGAACTTATTTTCTGACAAGGCTGTACAACATCCGACCCCCTGAAGAACTGCCAAAACAATACACCATAAACCTTATTTTCATTATCAAGTGAAAATGCTTAAAGAGAGGAGTTATCAAAGCACAATTTCAAGACAGTGAACTAAACTATTACCCGACTTAGCTGCCACTTTGTTACGAAGACCTAATTGATTTATTGTTTTCGTTTAAGTTAAAAAAAATATATAGTAAATTTCAATCATTTAGTACAAGAATATGACTCTAGACATAATTGGGGATTATTAATCGATGATAATTTCAATCAAACAAATAATTAATCAATCAGCTGAGAACATGACGGAAGTATTGTAAAAAAATAATAGAAGTGAAAGAATTGACGAAAAGTAATGAAGGAATACTGAAACTAGACGCGCTAAAACATACAGTGGAAATACACATGACCATTGACCACCATTATCCACCAACACCTTAAATTAAGAATAATAAACATATATATTGGCTACATAATTCACTATATCTTTTGAACGTGTGTGTTAACTCCAGTGACGATATTGGTTAAAAAAAATGTAATCTTTGCAATTCCCAGAGAAATAATCACTTAAGTCTAAACTAATTCAACCTAATATAAATGTTTAATATAGTATACAAATGTTTCAGTTGTGTTTTTAAAGCAGAAATAAAATAATAGAAATGTAAACTTTATTTCATAGATTTCCCGAAATTCCTAAACCGACTTAGTTCCAATTTAGTGATCAAGACAAAGGCCTCACAGGTTAACACTGACGACGGCTTTCACAAGGACAAAATCAGCCGATACCAACACCGATAATAACTACGATGATACCGATACTGAGAATGATACCGATTATGAGGAAAACATGGTACATAATGAAACAATTAAGACGGTGGTGATGATAATGACATAATGGAAAAAAAATCGATCCCCTAAAATCTAAGTTAGTAAACATACCTGCAATTAATAAACAAATATCCTCAGAAAGGTATTTAACATGAACGATTAATTATGGCTTTTCTTAATTTTCTGTTAAGATTTTTGAAATAAAAAAAATCAATTGGCGATTCCAGGAAATAGAAGAATATAACTAAATCATTATACTAAGACGTAAAAGTCGTATCAGGAATTTTTTTTTAAGCCTACAAAAAAATAAATTTCTGAGAATATCGAGAAAAAGAAATTTGTGGAGCTCGAGTGTATTTTTACATCACACGAATCTGTTTTATGGGACATTTTTTAGCTTGAGGTGTTTTTATAAGAACTACAGACAATGGACTTCTATCATTCGGACACGATGTTAGTTATTATGAGGCTATGTATTGTACAGTCACCCACACACAAGAGTCCTATCACCTCTCCTCCTGAACCACGAACCCCAAGATTCAGTCAGACTCGTGAACCCGAAGCAATAGACACTTCTACTTACGAGTCTGAATCTTCGGGTTCGTGGGTCAGGAGAAGAGACGATATGACTTTTGTGGGTGACTGTACTACATAAATTGGTTTAGATCCGTCGAATCTTTCTCAAATTACTCGGACTTGAAATAAAGGACAATAAATGTGAAAAATCAAAACATAAAATAACAAGAATATTGTAAAGCTAAACAACTATCTTTACTGATAACTTTACAATCCTTTTAAAGTTACCGAATGAAAACCATTTCGCGGAAGGTCAAGACAGACAAACGAACGGACGAAAAGCTATATTCCCTCTAACTTCGGTCAGAGGGAATAATAACCCTTAACTCGGAAGATGATAACGACTTATAATAACTAACTCGGAATATGATAACGACTTATAATAAATAACTCGTCACTGATTTTATCCAGTGAGAATCCAACAAAACTTGAACCTATACTTTAACGCAAATACTCCACACACAAATAATAAACAAAGGTGAATGGATCCCATAAACACGACTGGCTATATTAGAGGTCTGAACTGCCAATAACAATCATTAAAAAACTCCCAACAACATTAATACCAAGAAAAAAAAACAGGTCACTCTCCATCCCATCATCCATTATTCAACCACTTCAAAATCCTCCAAAACCCTCATCTTTACGCTCAGTCTCTCACAGGCCTCAGACATCAACAACACAAGAGCTTCCCCCTGACACATCGCTACCACCACCGGCCCTTCCCGCTGCTGTCTCGTCAAGTGCACATTACTGAAGCTACATCCTTCATATCTGCCATGGCAACGCAATTCTCGAGGATATTCTTATATAAGGAAGGAGTAGTAAGTATGGCTTTTATGAGAATGGGTCAGAAAACGTATATTCACACCAAGATATGGTTTCAAGAGCTTTCATTAGGTATTTCCGAGATTATACAAGGATGTGTACTTGTTGATGGCGGCTGGTGGCTGGTACTGGTGGGGTGTGTGGTGATGGTGGTGGGTGATGGTAATGGCTGGTAGTGGTGGTTATGGTAGTGGTTATGGTATTGATGGTGGTTATTTCAATAGTGGTGGTTGTGGTATTGGTAGTGGGGAATTTGAATGTTGATATTTTAACAAGGACTGCCTGCTAGTTTATTGTGTACCTCATACTCATCGTGTGAGAGGTAGCGCAATAATGATTGTGGTGTGGTGGTGGTGAAGTGAGCGTCTTGGTTACTAGTGAGTACAGCGCTGTGTTTGGTGCCCTGACTGCTGTAATAGCGGAGTGGGTGTTACTATTGTTAAACTGATGGTGTCTTTTGTTGACTGTAACGCTCTCATTCTGTAAGTAAGGCTGTTATCTGTGTTCGATCGGTCGTTGCTGTTAGTTGCTGCTGCTGTTGCTAGTACTACAACTGCTGTTATTCTTGGGATGATGTCATTACTCTTGTAACTTGAAAGTACTGAACGTAAGAAATATCTCACTTTAGTCAGATCAAAATAAGGGAAATAAAAAACTCGCCAGTTGACCCTGTTGTGAATGGGTACCTGAATTTTGGGTCAGTGAAGGTGATAGACTACAACGTTGGTCATCTTGTCTCCCCATGCGTCAAGGCTAAATATTCAGTGAGCTGTATTTATATGGGACCCACCTTTAATTAACGATCTCCCACACCTGGATAAAATATAGACACTATGATCAGACGCCTTCGTTCAGAATAGACCTAAGTGAACCATAGTAAGAATTCCGACTGAGATACGTTCAGACACCTGCAGGTCACAAATCCCTGGCGTGACCTCGGTTGGGGGGTCACGGCCTCTGTCAGCAGTTAGGGGTTCAGGGCGGTCCGTGTGGAGGCACCTCAGGTCAGGGTAATACCGCCTGATCTGATAACATTGATAATGAGGCTGTGTGTGTGTGTGTGTGTGTGTGTGTGTGTGTGTGTGTGTGTGTGTGTGTGTCCTCCCACTCAACCAATCAACTACTCATTACACTATATTTTCTGATCAACTTTCCACATCACAAATCTTTCACCATCACCACCATCATTATCGGTGCTGTATCACACACACACACACACACACACAGTAAACAAGTTGCTATGGTAACTGACCGTTGTCTCCCCTCACTCTACCTGAGACTTCATTACCCTCACCACACCACCTCGTTAACTACCTCGTTAACCATTAGTAATGTAACCATATAAGAACAATGGTCAGCGAGACTTAACTAACGAGAGGTCAACTATCACATCTTCAGGACAGCAATTTTATTGGTCAACTTGCATTCATTGTTAGGGATTCAACGAAGACTATCAGGCAAGGATAATCAAACGAGTAAAAGACACACTGAAAGAATTTAACAAGTGTCAAATGAGATGAATTTAACGAACTAAGTCACAAACGTTTAACGAATTGCATACAGGGGAATTTCAAGAAGACAAGTGACAAATTATATTCACAAATTAGAGTTATACACTATTACTCAGGACCCCACAACTAAACCTTAACAAAATATCACTAAACAGCTGAAGAAGGGAACACCTCGTAGGACAAATGAGTAACGTGCCATCCAACGAGGGTTTAGTGGAGATAGTTTACTAAAGAGTTGAATCGGTCACCAGACGACACGCCGAGGAAAGCTGGCTGCCGGCAACGTTTAATGAGGCTTTAGATCAACGAAACTTCCAGCTCTTGAGGCACGTGTAACGAGACTCTTAGTCGGTCACTTAGAGGCTGAGAGCATCGTTACTGTGATAGGCGGAGGACCCGAACAGAGGGGGCAGTACTGTGCTGGAGGGGTCGTCTCTACTCTCGGGGGTTAACTCAAGAGGCTGGGGCTCCTCTCTCTCTCTCTCTCTCTAACATTGTGGGCGTGTAAACAAGGAAGTTACTCTAGAACACTATCCCGGATCATCATAATAAGAAAGTAAATCAATCTATTATATGAAATTTGATCGAATTCTTCAATTTCCAGGTAGGTAATATCTTTAGAATTAAGAGCTGTATCACCTTACCCACCCAAGAAGTCGGTTAAGGCAGGAATTATACCACAGTGATCCCAGTTTTAAAGATGTCTTATTCTTTTTTGCTAATGTTACGGTGTACGTACGATGTAAACTGGAGGATCAAAAACAATAATATGGTTTAGTTTAGTTTGGTGACGCTGATGACGACTGTGAAGGAGACTGACACAGAAGGTGGTAATGTTATATGTACTTGGCTGAGGTGAATTAATAACACGTCAGCATTTGTTGTCTTACGAATATATTATACTAATTTGTATTTACTACCTACTCATCATCTTCCCCTACCCAACACCACCATCCCTCTCTCCCATCACTACATCACCCCTCTTCCTCCCCAACACCATACCCCTCTCCCTCCCCAACACCACCATCCCTCTCCCTCATCACTACATCACCCCTCGTCACACCTGTTACATCATTACCCCTTTATCACATTCGTAATAAATTCACCACCACACCTACCGTAAGTGGCGTTCCTAAGCCCCTTTCACTGTGTCCGTCACGCCCGCCCACCCAGCCTACTGCCGATGGGGTTCTGAAGCTCTCGTGGAATCTTCCTTCCTTCTCTAGGCAGATGCCCCCAGTACCTCACCCCTACCGGAAGACAACACTGACCCCCCCCACCAGATATCCCCTAACTCACCCATGTACTGAGGTTTGCTTGGGGTGAAGATAAGGACAAGATGGTGATTGTAACAGGATGCAGAAGTGATACCGTATATAAGAGATACTAGTAAGTTGGCAGAGGTGGAGGATGATGAAGGATTTGTTGAAGTTCAAACAAGTGTGAATTTGTCTTGGGTTTGTTAATTTGGAGGTGGACATGAGGGGTGTAGTCAAGGCATGATGTAGGTCTGACTGGGTTTTAATTCAAATCTGGCGAGGTCATGGTAGGCCCAGATTATTTTATTTTTTATTTGGCAACAGCTTCAGGTTACGCTTATCTATATATCTTTCTCAAAGCCTGAACCTTAAAATCGTATAACATCACTCTTCTGGAACTGCCTCTCTCTTTCTCTCTCAAGCAGAACATTGGTCCACTAACCCCCCCCACCCGACAGCCCCTAAGTATCACTCTCTATACGTGTGTCTCTGTATGCCACTCGGAACATACATAATATACGAAGGGGCATATTACCTTGGTCATGAGTACTGGTAATTAGCCTTTGAACCACAGGTAAAGTCGACACTTGGGGAGGCAGGTGAGTACTACAGTCAAGGTGGTGCCCCTTCACCTGCTCCCTCACCTGGGAGTAATAAGGGCATTGTGGAAGAGACTTACAGGCTCCTCTCCAATATAAACACAGGTGTGATGATCAGACCTAACGGCTGATGGTCTATCGAGAGGATATGTGTGTGTGTCATGGGGACGTGTAGGAGGGATTCAACTCTTCTTCGACAGATTTAAAATTTTGTTAGAATTTCGATAAACTTATATATATATATATATATATATATATATATATATATATATATATATATATATATATATATATATATATATATATATATTAAAAACTACCAACTATGAATTATTTTTAGCAGTGAACTGACAAAATACCGAATATAAAGAGCAAAGAATGTTGGGCTGTATGCTGGCAGTGGGTGGAGGCGAGAGTGGCAGGTGACGGTGTTATGGCACCAATACCAGGGAGACGATGATCACTAACACGTCTCAACACAGTCCAGGGAAATATATTATTACTGTCGCCTCACACTCACACAGCTTACCATTTATACCACACACACACACACACAAACGTACGTGTGTGTGTGTGTGTGTGTGTGTACGTACTAGCGCTCACGTGTGTTAATATATGTGAAAGAGACAGACAGACAGACAGACAGAGACAGCATGCGTGTCAACTCAGGAGAGGGAAATGCTACCATTACCCTTGATTTACCGTGAAGTAAAGCCCCCCACCACCGGACACACACCCTGTCATGGTACTGCTGCTGCTACCTCCCTCACCCACCTCCTCCCTCGCCTCCGTCAGGGTCCAACACAACCTTCTTCATTCTCAACAACCACCATCCATTCTCGTTAACCACTAAGCATAAACAAACCTCAATAAACAACAGCATCTCCTACGTGCTTAAAAAAAATCAACAACTATCTACAACCAACAGTAAACCTATTCATTTACAACGCACCTAACAACCCTTAATCATCTCCAATCAACAACCATTCTACCTCATTAAAAATATACAACAACTATTGAAAAATTCCTTACAATCAGTAACATTCATAACATCACTAACAATTTTCACAAATGGTTTACAAACAACAATAATCTGAACTCAATAACAATCTGCAGTAACTAGCAACATCAACACTTGCCACAATACTCACAACAATCCCGAACTTTAAATAACCAAACAATCACCTGAGATAGTTTCACTCATGACTCGAATCACCTGAGATAGTTTCATTCATGACTCGAATCGCCTTAGATAGTTTCACTCATGACTCGAATCACCTGAGATAGTTTCACTCATGACTCGAATCACCTGAGATTGTTTCACTCATGACTCGAATCACCTGAGATAGTTTCATTCATGACTCGAATCACCTGAGATAGTTTCACTCATGACTCGAATCACCTGATGACCTACAATGACCGCCACCAGTAATCAGCATCTCCTCAGCTCTACTACTTATCACTACGATATCTGCTAACAATCCCAATCATCAATCACCACTCAGATAAATTACCAACCCCTCAAACGATCCTCACAGCCATAAACAATTATTATTAAAGATTTCAATAACATTAACAACCACAACAGTAGCAACAACAACTATAACAATAGCAACAACCACAAAAACAGCAACAACCACAAAAACAGCAACAACCACAACTACAACACCCAAAATCCAAATGACTTAAAAACAGAAAACAAGCCTTAACAACTATCTTAGGATCTTGCCAATTAACAACACACTGAACTGGTTGCCTAAAACACACCCGTGGCAGCTTCAGGTACTGTATACTAACAGGTAAGGTGACGAAGGGTTCAGACACTATAGTTAAGTCAGGGAAAGTGCATCAGACAACAGACAGCTAGGACAGCCCTGTACACCCACCCACCCAGGCAGTCTTCGATTCCTCAATACATTTACTCGAATTCATAAAGTTACTGGTGTACAAGATTCCTATAAAAAAATGAAGTACTGTGCACTTGAGGGGAAAAAATAGTGCATTTCGATTCGTGATCTTTTACAGCATGTTATTATTATTATTATTATTATTATTATTATTATTATTATTATTATTATTATTATTATTGTTCTTATTATTAATTTTCAAAACGAGGACACGTGAGGGGTGTTGCCACCCATTACCTCCCGTTAATGGCGTCTCATTACACTTATTGTCTTCAATATCCATAACTTATATCCGTAGTCTTACTGAGTTATTATATTTACCCATAACTCTTCAACTCTGTCTATGACTGATGACAGTGAGCAGTGTGTATGATAAGACCCACTTACAGTCATCATCACGAGGCACACCTGTGGAGGGTGTGGCCACAGTACCAACAGATTACGGTGGGATGGGCGCGGTGGGGGGCCGGACCCTGGCTTGGTAAGACCAGTGAAGGAGCCGCTGGCTGGGCTCGGCTGAATAATTGAGCGAGTTATGCTGATAGCCGCGAAGAAAGAAGGCAAAAAAACCGTGTTTTGGGTTGTTACTTTTGCGTGTTCCTCAACATGAAGTGGTGGTGGTACTGTACCCTGAAAACTCACTTTACGTCAAGCACTTTTTTCTTGGGCAGTAAATTTCAATATCATTTCTGAGAGCGAGAAATGTGGTCAAGTTATACACGAAATTCATATTCGATATATAACCCCTGTATGTTATATCCATACACGTAGATATTTATTGCGGATGAGGTTATATATTTTAGTACAAGAGAAAATTCAGAGACAACGATAATGCAAAATATAAAGCATACTACAGGTACTCCTGACATTGCTTTCAAAGAAGAATTCCATTCGGACTACAAACCTGAACATGCAGACTACGGGTGTCGCCCCATTGGTCCACACGACACACGGGTGAACACGTACCCTACATCAAAGTCCAGGTAAACTCCAGGTGCCTTTGCAAATTGCTTGTCGTTAGGTCTCTCAAGAATTCATCAGAAGTAGTTAATACTCACGCATGGCTCGACCTCCACAGTTTGCCACAAAGAAGCGTAAATATCACAATATGTTCGTCCACGTGGATTGCATGTCGCACGCCATGACATAAACAAAGCCGATTCTACCTTGCCTTCATCCCATGATCATTACCATCAAATTAAATAAATGACATGCAAGTCCTCTCCCTTTCTCAACAAATCAGGATTATCTTTTTATTGTTTGCATATGAAAAACGTCAACAACAAGATGAAGGAGCTGATCACAAGTTTAGGAACGAGTCCAACCGGGTGAGTCAGTGAGAGGCGGCAGTGTTGTTGTGACTGACCATCATCACCAAGTCAACAGAAAACACGGGTTCAGGGGAAACTTGTGGATCCCTGAGTGTCTACAGCTTGATTCATGGTCATTTCAATGGAAGAAAAATACTATTCCACAAAGAGAAGCTTGGCTGCATTCCACTGTTGACAGAGTGCCCGAGTTCGCCATGCATAAATCAGTGCATGAGTGCGTTCGAGAAAGTGTGTGTGTGTGTGTGTGTGTGTGTGTGTGTGTGTGTGTGTGTACAACATTTTGTTACTGCCTTGCCCTGTATCATGTCAAGTCGATGGTGACAGAGGATTGTGTTTAGCGTTCAACTGAGTACCGCCCAGCCCCCTGTGTACCTTCCCGTCTTATCCTACCGGTCGGGTGAATCGTCCAGTCCTGAGAACTATGCGGTTAAACAGGTTAATTCCTGCGTGGCGTCGAGTCTTGCATGACACGGACTCCTCAGTGTAGTTAAATAATCACCACTTTCTTCTCCTTAGGACGGAAAGCTGATGAAATTTATGTGAGATTTATACAACTTAAACAGTTACACACACACACTGGCAAGCATAACACACACGAGCAAACACACACGAGCAAACACACACACACACACACACACACACACACACGCCAGCCCTCGGATTCCTCTAAAGACAAGTCAACTAGTCATAGCTATCACAGATATAACTCGTCAACAGTATATTAACACTATAATGAGCAGTCACCTCCACTAGCTCCAAACTCCTTCACATATAATAGTCACCTCCCACCACCTTACATAATACAGTTAACATAATAAAAATACCAACTTTCACAGTTTTAGATCAGCAATTGCACTTTAGTTCGTAAGCATTACGTGCAACGCTAATCTTTATGCATAATGTGTTTGCATTATCTAACACCCTCATGACTGGTCGCTGGCCTTGGGCTATATTGCGTGAGTGTTGATACTGTGGAGCGTCGCCACCATGAGGAGATTCTTGTGTGGCGGCAGCACACCTCGGCTACAGGTTGTAATGCCTGGTTGGCTGCCTGAGTCGATAACTTACAAGTGTACTGTATTAAATGGGTGAAGGTGAGTAAGTGTGTGTGTAGAGGCAGCAGGTGGGTCATCCAGCCACTCTTCGCGGATTAACACCGTACCCCAACAAAGAAATTGATTGCAAAAATCTCCGTGCAAAAAAAAAAGGAGCGCAAAACTTTGTTCCCGGCACGTATCGCGATCCACGAGGAGAGTTCAACAGGTGGGCTGCATTTTGCGCGTGCGCAATGCAGCGTTGCAGCAGCCCGAATGCACCCGCCAAACTTGTACACACCTTTTTTAAGTAAAGCTCTCACGAAATGTGCATGTTATGTTAACAAATAAGCTTAATTAATGTACAACAATTTAGTAGACCCGATATACGAGTATTGTTTTAGTAGTTAAAGCGTTAGAGAGTGTGCGAGTTGTGAGTTAGTGCGTGTGGTATTGAGGTAGGGCCAGCACGCGGCGGCAGGCAGCAGCAGACAGGTAAACTTGAGCTGACACTTAGCAATGAGCGGCGCCTCGGACACAGGTGTGAATTACCTGGGAGTAGTGTCGGTGTTGAGAGTCCCATCTCCAATCGTTGTGTGACGGAGGTGGTGGCGGCGGTGGTGCTGTGTGATGAAGGGCGTGATGATGAGGATGGTGGTGTGGTGACGCCTCGGGAGGACCGCCCTCCTCCCCTGCACTCCCGCCCACACCTACGTGTGACCACATCATGCCTTACACGCTTACAAATTTCGTATCGCGTGCCTTTTAATTCACTTCACACACAGGAGTGGCCCTTCTGGCTGTTTGCCATCAAAATCACAACCATGTTGGTCGTGGCACTGCTGCCTCCACCAGTGTGTGCCTGGCCCACCTGCCTGCCTCTACACACAACACTACAACACTGGCCACTTTTATATCATCACAACCTTCACAATAAACGAGGAATGTGGGCGGATGTAGTGGGCGGTGTGGGCGGGGTAGTGAACGGGGGTGACGACTGGGTGACCCACTGGCGCCTTTGTGTGGCTGGCTAGGTTGGCACTGGGCGGGCGGGTGGCCAGGAGCGCTGCTCTTGCTGTAGCGGCGCGCAGGGACAGACTGGCTGGGGAGCGACGGTGCCGCGCCGCGCTAGGCCTACTGCCTCTTACGTGCGTCCTCCGTGCCGTGGCCCGCCGCGCCTCACTAAGTTTTTACCCGACGCGGATGAGGCTGGCGGGTGATGGTAGCCCTGCTGGCGGCGGCGGCGGTGATGGGGGCAGCGGCTCCTGCCAGCGCCAGGCCGCGCACCCAACCATTTTTTACACAACCCTTTTCCCTGTTTATTGGTTGGCGGCGGTGGGCGCGGCGGAGACCCAATGATAGCTCAGGATATAAATAACGAGGCCGGTGCCACGGAGGGCCAGCGGCGTGCCATGCTGTCATGCCCAGGCCGCCCATACTCCCGCCCTTTGTCGCCCCTACCCGCGCCCTCTCCTACCCGCGCACTTATAAATCAAAATCAGTCAACTCTGTCACTACTACCCACACCTATTGTCATCCCTACCCACAACTATTGTCACCCTTACCCGCACCTAATGTCACTCCCACCCGCATCTTTTCTCTCCCCTACCCGCACCTTTTCTTTCCCCTACCCGCACCTATTGTCACCCCTACCCGCACCTATTTTCATCCCTACCCACACCCATTGTCATCCATACCCGCACCTATTGTCACCCTTACCCGCACGTAATGTCACTCCTACCCGCACCTTTTCTCTTCCCTACCCGCACCTTTTGTTACGCCTACCCACATTAATTGTCACCTCTACCCGCACCATTTGACATCCTTACCCGCACGGCGCACCTATCACGTTTTGCACTACCCGCGCACTGTCACCTGTACCCGTGCTCACTTTTAGCCATGCACCACCGTTACCCCAGCACCACCTACAATAGTCACCCCAGCACCACCTACAACAGTCACCCCAGCACCACCTACGACAATCACCCCAGCACCACCTACGACAATCACCCCAGCACCACCTACGACAATCACCCCAGCACCACCTACGACAATCACCCCAGCACCATCACCCCAGCACCACCTACGACAATCACCCCAGCACCACCTACGACAATCACCCCAGCACCACCTACGACAGTCACCCCAGCACCACCTACAACAGTCACCCCAGCACCACCTACAACAGTCACCCCAGCACCACCTACAACAGTCACCCCAGTACCACCTGCCACACGGCCTGCCCTTAAGGTCTCCTCCCTCACCTGGAAGCCCTGCATCGCCTGTCCCATATTTCTGTTCCATAATTTCTACCCAGCAGTTGAGATCTAAAAACATCCTCCCTGATAATTGGAGCCATCTGCAGGCAGCTGAGACGGCCTGTTTGCCTCTGCCACCGCGCATTAACATTCCAGCACCAGAAATTCGCCATAATTCAGAGGAGGTAAGAAGAGCGTGTGTATAATATTTGTGGAGGCGGCGGTGCCCAGGTCGGCCATTAGCCCCACCTGATCCCCACTTCTTGCTGGGATGCCGCAGGTGAACCCCGGTGTTGGCCGCTCGACCCGCTACTCCCTGGAGGGGGGAAAATACTGCTTGCCACAGGAAAACATCATTGTGGGAGGCAATAACTTAAGATCGGAAAGCAATACATAGAACTGACAAAAAGATGATTGTGTCACAAGAGTTATGAGTCGCTTAGCTGGACTCTGTATGGACGAATACTGACAATACTTTAATGTTATTTACCAGAGACAAAATGGGTGTATTCTGAACATTGTTAACAGTACAGAGAGAATAGCGAAATTCACCGCTGTACACCATAATATATTTTCTCACTGCAATACTGGATATAAATAACCTGAAGTAGTAATTACTAATAAAAAAACAGCATGAGTTAAGTGGTTCGTTCTAACTACTGTACCGAGGTAGTGGGTGATGACGCAGTTCACACCGCTCCACATGGCGCACACAAGCTAGAATAATTAATGCGACGTCAGGACTGCGTGTTAAACCTTCACCTACACAGTACCACCAGAGCAACACTTTTTTGTAAACTCCGAGCACGTCAATCCAAGTAACAAGTAACAGTAATGCAGTACAGTGTTGAGTAGAACCTGACTCTTTTTAGCGTAGGAAAAGTTATTTAAACCCCACACCAACCAACCCTCTTATTTCTATGAATACTTTACGTCACCCCGACACTCTCCTTCCTCCCCTCTAGCCTGTGTCTGTGCTCCCTTCCCTTGGTACACTGATGACATGAGGTATATACATCCAAGTTACGGTGACTCCCTAAGACCAGGTAAGAACTATAAGAAATTCATGTTCATCCTTGAGGTAAATATTAATGAGATGAAGATAAATATTTCTTGATTTATAAAAAAAAATAATAAGGCTACATTTGTTTCATATTATCTTAACTAGTAATGATATGTATTTCCTGATTACAAGGGTTACTAGGTATATATTGGTTCCTTCTATCACTAATGCGGCGGTGTGTGTGTATGTGTGTGTGTGTGTGTGTGTGTGTGTGTGTGTGTGTGTGTGTGTGTGTGTGTGTGTGTGTGTGTGTGTGTGTGTGGCGTTATATACGAACGAAAGATTTTGACAACCTTCCCGAGACAGCAGGAGTCGCAGTGTTCATTTTGGTAATTCATCGATCCCCTCCGTAAAGATACTTTTTTGGAGGCAGTGATACGCAGTCAAAACTCTCTGACCACTTCCCACCTCCTCCTCCACTGCTGGTGGATCGTCACGTGAATATAACAAAAACTCACTTGGATAATATTTCCCTACTGACAACAACACCTGTAAGGTAATTAAGAACATAACCAATTAATCTCCTGCTGAGCCTACTACAGGTAACGAGCGACAAAAGTCCTTGAAATTCTTGACAGCATTTTGAAAAACCTGAGAAAATTAAATTAATAAATGCATATATATTTAAAGGTGTTTTTTGATTAACCACAAAAATACAGTTTCTTCGCCGTAACTTCCAAAAGAAAGAAGAGAAAGAAAAAATTTATTGTTTCGTTTCATCAGCACCAACCGGGTACCTGTATACCTGCATAAAAATATTAATTATTACCGAAATTAACATCGGGCCAATCTTTTATACTGCAAACACCGAGTCGATTCCATAACTAGCAACTTATACGAGAAGATATGAAGAAAGATATACCCTACCCATAAAGCCAATGTAGTTACCCATTAACCATTATTAACCTATTAAGTCATTATATCCCTTGCCCATTACTGATCCATAAAACCACTGTACATATTCCCCATTATTAACCCATTATTGACCTATTAAACCATTATATCCCTTGCCCATTAAAGATCCATAAAACCACTGTACCTATACCCCATTATTACCCCATTACTGACCTATTAAACCATTATATCCCTTGCCCATTACTGATCCATAAAACCACTGTACATATTCCTCATTATTAACCCATTACTGACCTGACCTATTAATTCCCCATTATTAACCCATTATTGACCATTATATCCCTTGCCCATTACTGATCCATAAAACCACTGTACGTATTCCCCATTATTAACCCCATTATTGACCTATTAAGCCATTATATCCCTTGCCCATTGCTGACCCATTAATTCAGTGTCCCTCCCCATTAGTGACCCATTAAACACAGTACAGGACTAACAATGCCGAGCCAGACCTTGAGGTGAAGGATAGGCGAGTTCCCTAGGAGTCAGGGTGAATGTATCCTTAGTGGTATCCCCTTGTGTCCTATCCGTATCCCCCCCACCCCCTTGCTCTGAGACATCTGTACGTGCAAAGAAGACAATGATGTCCCCTACCGTGTGTCCCCCAGATGTCCCCCACACACGCCGCTGACAGTGTCTTGCCTGGCAGTGTAGCAGGGAGCCAAAGGGCAGCACGCTATATCATGAAAGTTGCCATCTGACCATCACGAGAGCATGTGACCCGTCCACACCACACACCACGACGCACCGTATCATCACCACACGCCATGACGCACCTTACATCACCACACACCACGACACACTTTACATTTAATGGTTCAACTCCTTAGGGCAGATAAACCTCCACAACAACAACAACAACAACAACAATAATAATAATAATAATAATAATAATAATAATAATAATAATAATAATAATAATAATAATAATAACATTAATAATAATAACACGATGATAATAATAATAATAATAATACTAATACTAATACTAATAATAATAATAATAATAATAATAATAATAATAATAATAATAATAATAATAGTAATAATACGAAAGAAAGATGATATACAGTAAACAAACAGTAACACGGTCGTCACTAGTTCCAGGAAGTCAAATATCTTTTTTAAACTGGTAGAAAATATTATATTAAAAAGAGTGACAATCGATTTAAAAATAACATTATCTAAATCATGTCAAGAGTCCTGCTGGTCATGACACAAGACACAAAAAATATTGTTACCAAGATGATCACCAGGTGTTGTCCGTGTGTACCAGGTGTTGTCTGTGTGTACCAGGTGTTGTCCGTGTGTAACAGGTGTTGTTTGTGTGTACCAGGTGTTGTCCGTGTGTACCAGGTGTTGTCTGTGTGTACCAGGTGTTGTCCGCGTGTACCAGGTGTTGTCCGTGTGTACCAGGTGTTGTCCGCGTGTACCAAGTGTTGTCCGCGTGCACCAGGTGTTGTCCGTGTGTACCAGGTGTTGTCCGCGTGTGTTGTCCGTGTGTACCAGGTGTTGTCCGCGTGTACCAGGTGTTGTCCGCGTGTACCAGGTGTTGTCCGCGTGTACCAGGTGTTGTCCGCGTGTACCAGGTGTTGTTCGCGCGTACCATGTGTTGTTCGCGCGTACCATGTGTTGTCCTCGTGTACCAGGTGTTGTCCGGGTGTACCAGGTGTTGTCCGTGCACTGACACACCAGCTCTCATCACCAACAAACACTCCTTACGTGTTAAAAAAAAATAGAACTTGCCGTCGTTCCTAGAGGCGCGAGGCAGGTAGGTGAGGCAGGTAAGGGTGTAGAGGTCAATAGAGAAGGGAGGATGGGATGGATAGGCAAGGGAGAAAAAATGGAGTGGATAGGGAGAAGAGGATAAAGGGGATAGGGGGTAACATAGGTAAAAGGTGGCTAGTGTAAGGGAATGAATAGGGACGAGAGGAAGTTGGACGTAAAGGATAGGGGTTGTGTAGGTATGTAGGTAAGGATGCGAAGGAATGAGATATGTAAGAAGGACAATGGTTGAGACAGGAAGGGGGGGGAGGAGAGAGGGAAAGAAAGGTGAAGATATATAAAAGTGCGTAAGGTAAAGGGAGAAATGAGAGGTTATTGTGGGAGAGAAGGGAAGGGATAGAAGGAGGAAGAGGGGAGAGTGATGGGGAAAGGGGGGTAAGTGCTGAGGGAGAGAGAGGACAAGGAGGGGAGATAATTAAAGCCTAACCATCATCATCATCATCCAAAGATTATCACCCTTTTGAACCATCATCCTCACCCCTCATCAACAGCTCCGTCCGTCTCTGTCATCATCGATAACACCGTCGAGGGTTGTTATTAGTGCCTGTGGTGTTAGGTTTTTTTCTAGAATTGCCATCAAGAATCAAGGGTTGCTATAGAGAATGACAAATTGCTATAGTTTCATAAGCAGCTACCAAGAATCACCAGTAGCTATGTGATTGCGTCCTACAGACATGTGCGTCATGGCTGCCACAGAAGGGTCCTATGAGTTCTACAGAAGAATCACAAGAATCAGAAGTGCCAGAGAGTAATCACAGGTGCTATAATGACTAAGGATATCACGGAATAATTATGGAGGCTATTATTACCAGGGCTGCCATAGGAGCTATAAGGATGGGTGTTACCGAGGAATTACGAGTGCCACAAGAAGTACAGGTGCCACGTAAGACCAAGGGTGCCACAAAAGAAACACAGTTATCATCAAGTAACGCGGGCACCATAAAGGTCACGGGTGCCACAGAAGCCACATTACTATGGTACCACAAAAGAAACGAGAATCATGAGGACCATTGGGTGTCACAGAAAAAAAAGATAGATGCCATATCAGTACTACGGATACCATAAGGATCGGGAGTACCAGAGGAGAATCATGGGTGCTATAAGGATCATGAGGGTGCCAGGCCGGGTGGAGCAGCGTCAGCTCCTTAACCGATACGAGACATATGTTGCAAATCTGTCATCGGGGCTGAGTTATGATGCCCGGCCACGGTGTCAGTTACGTTTTTTGCTGCCAGCTCTCTCTCACACTCCTCCGCGTCCCCGTCACAATCATCCTTTACTCCTTCCTCATCTTCTTCAGGACTCTGGTGACGTCCTGCGAGACACACAAGATAATATTCTACATGTAGACAATAATTAATGGTTTGAGGGAGGCTGGTCAGGACGCTACACGCCGACAGACGAAGGGACTTGGGAAAGATCGCACGCCAAAGGAATAATGTGGTCCGTCTGGGGACATGAGTCGGCCAGGAGGAGGAGATCTTGGCAGTACTGGCACTGCCCCAGGGGCGCCCCGCGACTGCTGGTACTGTCCCCTTTTCCGCGACTTAATGTAAGGGACTGGTACTATCGCATGGTAACCCGGTAATGGTGGTACTGTCCTTCACGCTCTAATATACTGTAGTGTAGAGACAGTACTAACACTGTCCCAGAAACACCTAGATACTGGTGGTCCCCTGTCCATCACCTCCCTGTCCGAGACTCGAATAAGGGTGTACTGGGAGTGTCACATCTCCCACCAGCTGGCCTGTCAAGACCAGTATCAGCACCACTTCTTCTGAGTCTTGTGGTGAATAAATGTAATTCATAATTGGCCCTGAAGTTTACTATAGGCGTGACTCCCCATCCACCGCCCATCCCACCCATCGTACTTCTCTCACCCCACCCATGTTAAGTTGACCCACTGGACCACCTTACCCCGCCCACTCCACCCATCTAAACCCCACCCATTCCACCCAACTCTACCCTACCCACTTTACACCACCCGTAACATCAACCTAACCTTGTCCACCTTCACTCCGCTCATCTTGTCCCACCCCCACCCACTCCATTCCCCTTCCCTTCCTCCCGCCCAACATACAGCCGGAGTTAATTACTTACGTTTAGTCTATATATACCTTGAAGAGTCAGAGAAGCTTTGCCTATCTCAGAGTTTGTCTTGCTTAATCTTCTAGTCAGGTTTTAACTTTACCAGATGGTTTAGTTTTCACATACAAAATTACTCACCTTTAGCAAACACCTCATAACAAACAGCATACCTGTACCTGTTTAACTTTAACTCACCTAAGAAAAACTAACAAAATATTAACATAGTGTCAGTAAGCTTATCTAAACAACGCTAACATAAGCTAAATTAACATAATCAAAGCTAACTAAAACCATCTGTCTGTACCAATCCTCCATCTTTTTTATCTTGGGACGTTTAACTTTAAATTTAATTCATTTCACCCTAATTTCTGCTTCCCCCCTGACACCTTTACTTAGTGTTTCTGCCATTATCCTCTCATCTCTATTTATATAACCAAAGTTTTTCATTTTCTCCTAATCAAAAACTTTTACAGTATATTTTCCTCATTTGTTGTTTCTCCATAAATTATCTTTAACTTCTTTTTCTGCAACATCGCATTACCAAAGTCATCTTACACCTAACCTAACCTAACCTAACGAAAACCTAAGCTAATGTAAACTAACGTAATATAACCAAACTAGACTTATGATGATTTTGTTTAATAAATTCTACTTCTTCTGTATTATTAAACTATCTGTAATGGTTAATTTAAAACACTATCAACACACACTCACTCACTCACTCACTGAAGAAAAAAAATAATTTTAATCAAGATCAACGTTTAGTCCTTTGTTATTCTCCAGGCTAATCATGTCACCACCCATCTAACGTCCACTTATGATCACTGACAGTCACCACAGCTGCGTCCTGACAAAAGCTCTCACCTGGTTTGATTACGACAGGTGTGCTGACTAGCTTAAAAGAAACCGCTACACCTACAGAGAGTTTAAAGACATCTGACGTTCATGATATCAAAATTAACTTGACCGCAACACCACTTCAGGATTCAAAGTTAGTTTAACGAGAGGTGTGTGTGTGTGTGTGTGTGTGTGTGTGTGTGTGTGTCGCCCTGAACAAGACTTAAGTTACCAGAGCTACATATGCCGGGCGTCACCCAAGACGGGAGGGGAACAAGTGTGTATTTACCGAGTGCAGTATTAGAGGAGGGAGTCACTGCACCACCCCTGCAACACCTACAAACATACGGACCAGTAAATACCACCCGTGACGATCTTTACCGGTGACTATTACAACGTACTGAGCATAATGGTGGTAGGCACATGTCACGACGCACAATGCACACAGTACCAGGTGCATACTATACTAAAATGCACAGCGCTCAGTAGTAAGTGCGTTAGACTGTTATCACATGACTGTTTTTGGGGGGTTGTAACTACATGACTCACCCACTTACACAGTAGCATGCATGAATAATTCCCGACGATCAAGGATGAGAGGTGGTGGTGGAAGTCAGTGGGTAAGAGTGGAGGTCAAGGGGGGTAAGAGTGGAGGTCAAGGGGGGTAAGAGTGGAGGTCAAGGGGGGTAAGAGGGGAGGTCAAGGGGGGTAAGAGTGGAGGTCAAGGGGGTAAGAGGGGAGGTCAGGGAGTAAAAGTGGAGATTAGGGGGTAAAACTGCAGGTCAAGGGGGTAGGAGTGGAGGTCAAAGGGTAAAAATGGAGGTCAAAGGGTAAAAGTGGAGGTCAGGGGGTGAAGGTGAGTAGCAAGGCAGCAAAGGTAGAGGTCAAGGGGCCAGCATGGAGGCAAGAGGAACATGGATGTTCAACAATTACCCCCCCCCCAAAAAAATACCAATTCGTGAAGGTGTGTGACTATACAGGCCAGAAGCTCATCAATAATAACAGTATCCAAGTGACAACACACAAGACCATCTCTGAAGAACACCCTCGACCACCTATAAAGCACACAAGCTTAATTATCAACACAAATAAACAGCTGAAGCAGATTGTAAACAACGGCAACAAGTCTACATCAGCAGCACCAGTAGCTACCATCATAACAACACTACCCCCCACACACATATAGCGGTGACGTCACGTGTTGGTAGTGATAATACACATCTCAGCACCTGGATAAAAGTCTTTAGTGTAAATATAGGCCATAAAACTATCAGGAGGAGATAAGAAAAAAAAACATAAGACGTTTGGTAACACACATGGACGTATTGCTGTACACAGAGGCAATAAACACAAATATAAATCAGTGGTAATCTCTTGTCTAAAACAGAGTCACATGCACCCCCCCCCCCCCCCCCTTTGGTCGCTACCTTGATCCTCCTGTGTGTGTGTCTGTGTGTGTGTGTGTCTCAATGGCTTCCATCACTCTACAGGAGCGTTAAGTGGCCAAGGTCTAGCGGCAGTGGTTCGCGAACTGTGAGTATTTATATGACGCTTCTGACGGTGTGGTATCGAGGTAAAAACACACAGTTGATTATCATAACGCTGACATGTGCTCCGTGTCTAGTGCCTGGCCGACCGACACACACCCACCCACCCACCCACCACCACTGTCTCATCTATGGTCTCATCTCTCTCCCGGCCTGTCCCACGCTCCTGTTATCTCTCTGTCTCTATCCTGCGGCCCATCTCTCTCTAGCTGGCCATTAACGTCATTCACTCAATCTCTGTCTCTGTCTCCACGTGTCACAACCCACCTCTGTGTGTGTGTGTGTGTGTGTGTGTGTCTTTATGTATGTTCTAATGCAAGACACAACCTCTCTCTCTCTCTCTCTCTCTCTCTCTCTCTCTCTCTCTCTCTCTCTCTCTCTCTCTCTCTCTCTCTCGTCGCCTTATATAATTTTTATCCCTTCAAGCAGGATGATGTATGTTACAGCTCAACACACACACACACACACACACACACACACACACACACACACACACACACACACACACATTACATACATTCCCAGCAGTTCATACGTCAAAATGTCCCTCCATGTGAGAATGTATCTGTCTCACTGTAGCAAATATGGTACTCAAATATCCGCCAAGACTCTCGTAACTGGATACTGTTTTCCTCCATCACCAGTTACTAGAAAAACTAAACTTAAGATTCTTCGAGTATTAGTAACCTGATTTATTGAACTGAGAGAAAAAAATAAAGTGTTTTATGGTCTATTGAGTATATAAAAATGTCTCGTGAGCTTTAGAATACAGAAAAAATACATTCGTGAGTCTGATAATACAAAATATATTGACCTTGTATCCGTAACACAATTCCATATTACCAGGTCGAGTACATCACATTGACCTTGTACCCGTAACACAATTCCATATTACCAGGTCGAGTACATCACACTGACCTTGTACCCGTAACACAATTCCATATTACCAGGTCGAGTACATCACACTGATCTTGTACCCGTAACACAATTCCATATTACCAGGTCGAGTACAACGTCACACTGACCTTGTACTCGTAACACAATTCCATATTACCAGGTCGAGTACAACGTCACACTGATCTTGTACTCGTAACACAAGTCCATATTACCAGGTCGAGTACATCACACTGACCTTGTACCCGTAACACAATTCCATATTACCAGGTCGAGTACATCACACTGACCTTGTACCCGTAACACAATTCCATATTACCAGGTCGAGTACATCACACTGACCTCGTACCCGTGACAAGCATTAAGAGGCCGAACAAACCACATGACACAGCACTCAGATGAATGACCATTTCGGTTTAGCCAAGTGACAAATTATAGTGAAAACTGTGTGTCACTCCTCCTCCCTACCCCGACGCTTGACATTCCTCCTGTCACTTTTTTAACCAATTTTTTGTCTATTTTTGTCCGTCTGTCCCCTCGGTGACACACACCTTGGAAATTGGCAACCTATTTATTATTTTTTTTACCTTCGTCCCAGACCTTGATCTCTCTTTTGTTAAGGGCCGCCAGCGTTGTCCCGTGTTGCTATACTGTATACGTGTTGCAGGTGTTAATGCGAGGTTGAGTCTTATTTCAAGGGTTACTGGGTGGCTACGGGCGGCAGTGTCATGTTTCAAGTGTTACTGGGTGGTTACGGGCGGCAGTGTCATGTTTTAAGTATTACTGGGTGGTTACGGGCGGCAGTGTCATGTTTCAAGTGTTACTGGGTGGTTACGGGGGCAGTGTCATGTTTCAAGTATTACTGGTGGTTACGGGCAGGGTGTCAGTGTTCAAGTGTTACTGGGTGGTTACGGGCGGCAGTGTCATGTTTCAAGTGTTACTGGGTGGTTACGGGCGGCAGTGTCATGTTTCAAGTATTACTGGGTGGTTACGGGCGGCAGTGTCATGTTTTAAGTATTACTGGGTGGTTACGGGCGGCAGTGTCATGTTTCAAGTGTTACTGGGTTACCTGACCTAACCTAAGCTGACTTGACCTAACCTAAGCTAACCTGACATGACCTAATTTCACCTAACCTACCATGAACTAACCTAACATCACCTAATCTATCTTAACTGATCTGACCTAACATGGCTTAAGCTAACCTGACCTATACGAATCATTTAACTTCTGCATCGGAAAAGAACAATAATTTATGAGAGAGAGAGAGAGAGAGAGAGAGAGAGAGAGAGGAGGAGGAGGGTAAGTGGTGGTAGGGGGAGCGGTGGTGGGGAGGGGGAGCGGTGGTGGAGAGGGAGAGTGGTGGAAGGGAAGGGGAGAGGTGGGGGGAGGTGTTAATGTTCCGTAGTAACACATGGGTGGGGAGCAAATGACAGGATGGCTCAGGAAGACAAAAAAAAATTGCATGCGACTAAAATAAATTATCCTGAATTTATGAGATCAGAGGAGGTGACAGTCGTGTGTGTGTTTGTGTGTGTGTGTGTGTAAACTACACAACACCGACAGGTCAGGAGTATCATGGTAACATTCAGCACACTAGCCTAAAAAGAGCAAGAAAGGTCAGGAAAGGTCAGGTAAGTTCAGGTAAGAAAGAAATCTGATACAACGTGAAATAGGTCTAGTCACTGCATGGAAGTAAAACACATTAGTTGGTTTACGTAAAATCCGTGGATGGTGACCCGCCGTGGTAGAAAACAAATGAACGGCCAGATTACAAGTATTTACAGTACTGAGAGGAAGAATGTTTGAGAGTATTATAGACAGCCTCGGTGTGGCAGCTGAGCCATGCTAACACTGGTAGTTCTCCTAAGGTTCATTTTTCATTGCGCTGCAAAACTGAATATTATATCCGTCTATTTTGTATATAAACAGAAATTCTAACACGTTTCGTAAAGCCATTTCTACACAACATGATGTTTCTGGAGGTAACGAAGCGATTGACGAAATAAAATTGCGTAAAACCGAGTTGCCACAACCATTAACAAAATGAAACAATACCAAGACATACACGACCGAGGTGTGTGTCCTCAACAGCAGGTATTACTATTAAACATCAGTGATATACCAACGGTGCAGTATGTGTTAACACTAAGTGTACACACTGTGCATTGAAGACACACCTAGATATCCTAGTTGTAACGGACTAATTTACGTTATGTGTGCACTCACACACACACACAATATATAGTTATCGTTAAAACCACACAGGAAAGGGGGAAACAATGGAGCACCTTAGCTTTCGTCTTAATCAAGACCTCTGAAGTTGTCTTGAATAAAGAAGAAGCTAAGGTGCTCCAGTGTTTCCCTTTTACTGTGAGGTTTTATCGAGATTTATCTTGTCCACGTTTCCATTGAGGATCTATATGAAATAATATATATATATATATATATATATATGTATGTGTGTGTGTGTGTGTGTGTGTAGGTGTTTCTTCAGAGGCAGTCAGCTGTTAACACATACCTTGTGAAATCACTGGTTTTATCGAAATATATGTTGTGAGTCGCTAAAGATAAACTGTACACTTAGGTAATGTGTCCTTTGGGATGTTGTTTCATTTGTTTAATGGACGTGGAAACTTGGTTTTATGCCATGTGACTTCGATAAGTACAGGTAGGTTTATATATATATATATATATATATATATATATATATATATATATATATATATATATATATATATATATATATATATATATATATGTGTGTGTGTGAGAGAGAGAGAGAGAGAGAGAGAGAGAGAGAGAGAGAGAGAGAGAGAGAGAGAGAGAGAGAGAGAGAGAGAGAGAGAGAGAGAGAGTTAAGAGTGCAAAAACATGAACAAGAGCTGCAACAACAAAAGCGATATAACAAAAAAAGCTTGGATACGTCAGACCCTGGCGTATGACAAGTAAACCAAATTCAAACTGACACCAACAGACTTATAACACCAATAACGTCCACGTATGACAAGTAAACAAATTCAAACTGACACCAACATTGTCTATACAAGGACAGACCTGATGCCTCTATAATGTTTTAATACGTTCAATTATACTAACTCAGACTTGCACCATCTTTAACGAGTCTTATTTAAGGAAGTTTTATTTTTATTGTCAAGACGTGATTTACGGAATACGGATCATCATGGAGTCGTAAGTTTGTTCTGCTCGTTATCTCAGCGTAAACAATAATCATTACAAAACTATTATCCTGTACCGCACAAAATACCTCTAACACACAAATTATACATTAAAATTTATCTTAAAAATAATCTTTGTTATTTAAATCCACAACTTCCTAATTTGTGTTCACAGAGTAATTAAGAGGAACACCAACGAGCTATAACAAATAAAAACGTAAAAACGATGTAAATATCCCGATAAATACTTTGGCCTCAACTGTGTAGCTAAAACTTATAGTAGAGTCAGCAGAAAGATGTCGAGATCTGTATTACTCAAGTCAGAAAAAAATTCCTAACCACGCTACCTAAATTAACTTCAATAAACCACCTGTGTGTTTGTGTATATCCATCGTGTGTGGGAGTTACCTGTGCTTAAGTGTAATGTACGTGTGCGTGATATGGTTTTTATCTAAGACCTCGTACAAAGACATGTTAACCAAACGGCTGTAGCATGAAGGCTAAACACATTATATCAGGCAGCTCAAGAATTGTGCATGGGGGAGCGGCTACTACGAGGGTGAACACACACACACACACACACACACACACACACACACACACACACCCGCAGCTGGTCACACCCACAGATGGTCACGGTACTGAAATGTTTCGGTCGACGCACTCAGACGCCAGCTGGTCACACCCACAGATGGTGACGGACGAACCAAACTAATCTTGAGGCCAAGCTGACACGGAACACAGAATCTGACGTTTTTTGAGCCAAGGTCCCTGACCGATGACGGAAGTAGAGAGCGACTCCACCTCTCAGGTTCCTCAACTACTGGTCATGGGTAAACTAGACAAGAGCTCCTGACGACGCCGAGTTGTACCTCAATCATCACACTTATCTTACGTTCAACAACTCGTAAAGTGTGACGAAATTTACCTGTACGAAAGACTCTCAAATCTACAAGACAAAAACTATCACCTAAGGGGTTTCCAATATTACACCCATACGTACTATAATTCCCTTAGCTATAATATATTACACCACCAAAACAGAAATGAAAATGAAAATAAATCCAGATCCTAGCACTTTGGATATACGGTTGTCAATTCTGTATAAACTCGTCATCAATTTAATGTCATTCCTGGTTGGGTTGGGTGGTCGTTTCCCCCACAACCCTCGACCCGAGAATGATGGCTACAGAACCGCACACAACGAGAACTTTTGTTGAATGCCTAACCTAATTCTATAGTCCGTCCTTGTCACGAAGAACCTATCACAGGAAAGATTAAATCGGAGGCGTGTATATCAGATGCTCTCTCTCTCTCTCTCTCTCTCTCTCTCTCTCTCTCTCTCTCTCTCGCTCTCTCTCTCTCTCTCACATAAAAACAGACGTATAAAAAGAACCATACACAACTCATAAAATACAACAAATGGTTTAAAACAAAAAATAAATAAACAAAAAATAAATAAATAAAAACATATACGCAATAAACATTTACATATACCATAATACAAGTAAACAGCGTCACTAGATATACGCAATCCACCACCTGGCTTCAGAAACACATATATAGGCCCCAAGTTGGAGTCTCTGGGAGCGTATCTTAACATAATTAATTTTTTTTGCGTGTGTGTGTGTGTGTGTGCGTGTGTGTGTGTGTGTGTGTGTTGTATCAGACACTATTATCAAGCTTTGCATTTAGCTTTTAACACACTTACCTTGAGTGAGCTGCCAAACACTTCCGGGACGCAGAGAGAGGCGGAATGGCAGGAGAGAGAGAGAGAGAGAGAGAGAGAGAGAGAGAGAGAGTTACCTGGTTTCACCGCGGAATGAACAATGAACAACACTTATTAATGTATCACTGTACATCAAAGTTACAACACTATCATGCCGGCGTGTTGGGCGGTACTACACCATCCGTCACACTTCCTATGGACACTTATTTTTTTTTTTAACATTTAACCTGATTTATCAAGACACGGTAACCCCACATCTCGTCCACTAGTCTCTGCTCAAACTCCTCATCCAAGTTTAAAAATAACACCGAAAACTTTCTCTACATTAAATCTACATCACTGTCTCATTACTCCTTATCTTTATCTATTCATCTTTATCTTATCATCACTCACGTCCATCATTCATATATCCATAAAATGTCTTCGATACTTGCCGTCACTCGTTATTTACTCCTTCGTGTGACTATTGGTAACCATCTCACTTCACCCTCGGGAGAAAAATAATACGCAGGTGGAGTGAAGCTTTGTGGTTGACATTCAAGATTTAAAGTAAACATTGAATGAACTGATGAGAAGAAACACGTATGAACAAAAGCAAGAACGAAGATAAGACACGAAGTGGGTTAACTAAAAATACTCGGATCACAAAAGGAGAAAAACTAAGTGGAATTTGAGATAAAAAGTTGATATTTGGGATTAAAACAAGTACAAAATCATACTGTATATGAGGAACCGTGAGATGGGGTCGATGAGATAGATACTTAGGTAGGTCAGGTGTAGGAGGGGGGGGCAGCAGAAGTTGATCCACGACACACGTACCTGTAGGAGACAAGAGAGGCTTGGTCAGATGAGCTACTACCTGACAGGAAGCATTTACAGCAAAACATAGACCAACAGCTGCTCAAATATACCACGTCTACTGGGCCTAGTGCTACCCATAAGTTTTTACCGACACTTATGATCCAAGATAATATTTAATCTTTCATATGAGGAATAAAAAAAAATTAAGATGAACTCAGTCCTTATATTTGTGATCATTTAACATTTACGAGGAAAGTTGTAATTTTATACTAGATGTTTATAAATGGATATAATAATACATCTGTGGATAAGTAAATAATGAATGGTCTTTGTAGGTTTTGATACAAGAATAAGTGATAAACATATAAAATCAACCGAAAAAAAAAATCAACAAAATAGCGAATGGGGGAGGGAGGAGAAAGAAGGGGAAGAGGACGGTGGTGGAGGTAGAGAGAGAGTGGGGGAGAGGAAGGAGGAGAAATGAGGGCAAGTCACCAAAAAATTATTACAGTGATACAGGCGAAAGTTATCCGCAAATCCTCTTGAGCCAAAAAGTGAGGAAGCGGCCAGACACGGAGCTCCATGACCCCAACACACACCCAGCAATAACACGTGGAATGTAAGCTTTACCTTCACGCAGACCTCCCCCACCCTCACTCCTGCCTACCACCGCCTCTACCACTACCACCAAAGACTGTCACTCCTCCCTCCTCTCCCCATCTCCCCAAACCTTTATTTACAGTAGTTACCCTCCCTTCGTCTCTCCCCCCACTTCTTAATTTTCCTCCCCTTCGTCTCTTCTCATTTTCCTCTCTCTGTGTTTCCCCAACCTATCCATTATCTTTCCTCCTCTCCTCCCACCTGCCTGGGGTGAATCAAGGGAAATATATACTCTAAGACAGGGAGAAATGGTCAGGAAAGACGTCTAACACACACACACACACACACACACACACACACACACACACACACACACACACACACACACACACACACACAGTCTAACACAAATTTTATACTCTCTCTATGTGCACGTCTCTCATAAATCTTACTTCTTAATCTCTCACCTGCCATGTACACCCCATAACCATCACACCTTGCCCATCCGGCTCTCAATAACACTTCCATAACAATCTCTATATTCTTCTCAAACTTCTTCATATATTATCCTATCTATTGTCTTAAATCATTATACGTCTTTGTTGTTTACCTTGAGTCTTGTTTGTGATGATCACTTAGTAAACAAACATATTTCTTTATGTAACTTCCATATAAACTATTACACTTAAAGTCTTACCTAGTATTTAATTCTTTAAGGGTTCACACTTTTTCTTCATTGTAACTTTTTAATTTTGTTTTTTGTTTTAGTTTTTTTTTATTGTTTATTTTAACGTTGTGGCGTCCATTATTATCGTTAGTTATTGTTATTATTATTCTCTAACTGCCCCCATTATCCTCCTCCGTCTCACACACTGATCTTTCTCTACCCTCCTCCCTCACACCCACCACAATCCTCCTCCTTCCTTCAACAGGCTCCTTCACACATAACATAACACCACAGAGCTGATCCTATACTACAAATAATACCCATTGTTACAATTTTTTATCTTATGTAACTCTTATTAGCCCCCTTCCCTTCTCCTACCACCTTCCTCTCCCTCCTTCTTTCCTTTCTTCCATTCTTTTTTTTTCTTCCTTCAACGGATAATCTTCCCCTCATCCTCT
Organism: Homarus americanus; assembly: GCF_018991925.1. Taxonomy (NCBI): domain Eukaryota; kingdom Metazoa; phylum Arthropoda; class Malacostraca; order Decapoda; family Nephropidae; genus Homarus; species Homarus americanus. Next base: position 901,066 of record NW_024727075.1, read on the forward strand.
TCTCCACATTCCACCTTTCTCTCCACCTTCCGTCATTATCCACATATTCTCCTTCATTTCCCATCACCTTCACCTCTTCTTCCCGTTCTCCCTTTACACATACACACACACACATTCTGGTTCTCCATTATCCTGTCTTACTCTCTACATGATGTTTGGACTCTCCTCTTCCCCCTTTCATTCTCTTTCTATACTTTCCACCTCTTCCTCTTTCTCCGTTGCCCATTACTTCCCTTTCCTCCCCTTCCTGGTTGCCTTCCCCTTCCCACACATGACTTCCCGTTGGTCCAATACATATCTCCCTTTCCATCTCGCCTTCTCTCCCTCCCTCCCTCCCTCACCTCTTCCCCTCCTTGTTTACCTCCCTTGCTCATCTCCCTCTACTTTTCCTGCCCTTCCTCGCCTCTTCTTCTCAACCCCTCCACCTCCAATCTTCTTTATTCCATACATTCCTTCCACATTACATCTCTCTCCTTCTTTCCCTCCGACGCTCGCGGTAGGGAGAGAAAGAGGGGTGGAGGGAGGGAGCGAGGGAAGGTGGGAAGGAGCGAGGGAAAGAGGGAGGGAGCGAGGGAAGGTGGAAGCGACGGAAGGAAGGCCGAAGCGAGAGAAGGAGGGAGTGAGGAAGGGACGGGGGAGGGAGGGAGGGAGGGGGAGGAGGGAGGGAGGGAGGGAGGGAGGGAGGGAGGGAGGAAGGAAGGGCGGCAGAACCACTACTGTATTACTAGATACGGTTTAATTCGTAGGGTAATTTTTGGCCGCACGTCACCACCACTTCTCCCCCGGAATAAACGGCACGGGTGAATTTTAGATCAGCTAATCTATTCTGATTATAGGGACGTGGGGGTCGACTGCCGGCAAATGACTGGTTAACGATATCGCCTCAAGGTATAATTGGCACAGCAATACCGTGTCTTAAACATTGCTCACACAACTAAAACATTATATATATGTAGTTTAGGATAACATTGTGTCGAATCCCTTATAAGGTCTCACTACATATATTTATACAACCTCCCTCAGCGAGATTCCAATCGGCAATCAGGGAGTGGGTGGGTGAGGCGGCACCAGGACGGACCCACTGCCTGCTTATAGTTACTTCTGGGTTGCTGGGTGCCAAGGCTGTCCCCCATCTGAGACTCACGACACCTAATAGGACAAATGGGTATATAAGTCGTCCTAATTAGCCATTTCTTTAGGTATTAACTAGTCCCATAGTAGTAATAGGGCCGTCGTGTACTTTAAGATCAACTCAATTATATATCTGATATTCAAGACCTATTAAATTATCTAACGCCTGTAACGTCATCTGAATGCAGCGGGTGACTAACTGCTCACGTCAATGTTTCATGAACGAATGAATCGTACGTTAAACTTTTCTCGTAACTGGAGGTATAACAACGCACATTACTGGGTCACACAACCACCAACATACATTAATTGACTAAACTGCAATCAAATGCCACCGACTCTCTGCCATAACGACCTGTGTTCACTTATCTCATTTATATGGAGAAAAAATCCTAAGAATCACTCAAATTTATAATCATTCTTAAGACCTTTCCTGATCCAGTTATCTGCATTCACACATGCACAGAAACGAAAAAAAAAAACAATAATGTATAGTCACTTGGGGATGTAAAGAAGGTGTGTCGTGGCGGGTGGGTGGGTGACAGTCCCTCAGTGCCCCCAGGTAACCTCCACACACCTTGTATACTCACGTCTCTATCGATAATTTAATATATACCATCTCTATGTAGCTAAACAGCTCCAGGTATTTTATTACCCATATATATAACAGGTATATCAGGTTACCTATAATTTATCTAGATATATATACATTCTTAAACCATGTATATATACTATTAAATAACTCCTACGTCACGCAGTCAGTCCACCAATGAGGATTTTAGAACGTCCGTAACTATGGGCCAGAGGATAGGAATATATCAGTCAAAAACAAGAATAACATTATGCGGCAGGAAGCTATCCATCTTTTTTAATTATTACATATACTGTACAGCATTTTCCTCTAGTCTCGGTGAGTGTTTTTAAGCCTTTCGTTCACCTTCTACACAGAGGATTCCGATGAATTCCAAAATGAACACTGTGACTCCTGTTGTCTCGGTAGGGTTGTCAAAATCCTTCGTTCGTTGTGTCATATTGTCTCACACAAAATTGGAAAGATAGATTTTAGGAGCCAGTGTACCTGTTAATAAGTTTGACCTCCCTGCTTAAGGTATTCAAACATTGTAATACATCTTTAAAAAAAATACAAGTAATATGTACGTCAATGTTTCCTATCATAAATTTCTCAAATAATATCAACGTATTTTCTTCAATACTTCTTAAATTAAAACCACATAAAATAATTACGCCCTAAAAGTTCTAAATAACAAACAAATTCCATAACATCTCTTAAAAGTGAAAACTTCAAAAAACAGACCAATTATGTCCACCAAGTTTAAATAGTGTAAACAAAGATTTTTTTTCCCCGAATCATAAACCAGGAGGGATATATATCACTGGTGCTGACAACAGAGTATTGGCGCACCTCCAGCCACCCTCAACAGCACACCCACCTTTTATTGGACAGGTAGAGTGAAGAATGCTTTACTTTCTCGGCAAATTATCACCCGGTTCTTATACCTAATAGCTGGCTTAATTGCTGACCTCAAGACATTTAGGTTAATTTAGATACGGTTCGTTTAAATTAACATAATTTAGATTGTGTTTGTCTACGTTTGGTGGGTTAGGGTAGTCAAGGTAAGGTGTGTTAGGGTGGGTTATGGTAGTCAAAGTAAAGTGTGTTAGGGTGCGTTAGTTTAGCTTATTAAGGTTAGATCAGTTTAGAGGTTACTGTATTTTTGGCTGGCTGACCTACGTTAAGTTAGGTTAGGTTAGGTTAGGTTAGGTTAGGTTAGGAGGGATATTATACAATGTCTGCCGACAGTTTTGTATATAATAACATCACAAGTATTTATGACAACTACTGTGTTCAACTCAACGCTAAAACTAGATGACCATTAAACCTCGCACAGCAAAGTCCCCCCAGCAAAGTCCAGCAAAGTCACAGCAAAGCCACAGAGCCCAAAACCAATTAAACAGTTGAGGCAGTTAAATCTGATCGCTAAAATCTGAAATTCTTATTGTGAGTGAAGACATTCTACTCAAAGTCTACTAAAAATTATTCTTGTCTTGTTCACAACGTCTGGATGGATGGGTGGACCGGGACTGCAGGGCGCGCGCGCGTGCACGCACACACACACACACACACACACACACACACACACACACACACACACACACAGAGGGACACAAACATTCTTTACATCACCTGGAACAACGTGTGACAATAATAACAGAACTTGCATACACGCTAGCCTGCCAGATTCCCGGAAGGTGCTGGCGTGGTATTGTCGTGTGAAACTAATCATCCATAATTATACATTTTCTAAACTAGATTGTCACCACCTTAATACATTCAACATCTATACCAATTCATACTTTATCCTTACGATTTTGTTGTATATTTACCACCAAAAAATCAATTCTAACTGAAATACATGTAATTTAACTCTTCATTAATAACAATTCATTATATTTATTAAGATTTTATTTCTGTATATAGACTTTTCTCAGAATTAAATATTTATGGCTTTTTTTAAACTCAGAATATTATACAAAAAATTTTCCTACTTTATCTGAACCATTTTACAATTACATTAGTTCGTGGTCTCTTGTATGTCCCAACACTTAGCCTAGGCCCTACGTAAACTGATTATCTGGTAAGAGTTATAGTAACCCTGAATAGAATCATGTTAGCGTGCGTTAGTTTTCCTTTACACTTGGTTGAATCAGGTGTTTGTTTACTACAATAGTGTTTGGTTAGCCATGGAACAACTGATAGTGTGGTAGCAATATATGTGATGATTGTGCCTGGTTCTCTGGTTAAATATTCCGGTATGTAATGGTTTGATTGTATGTCTAGGTTACTGATCGATGATAAATGATTAAATGGGCTTTTTTTTATTACCTGAGACAGTCTCCCCGAGAACTACAGTCGCAATTTCATTCCGTGAGATAATCAAAATTTTACCATCTCCTTTGCGACACTTTTTTTTTATTAAGATTTCGTCAATCCAAAAAGCTGTAAAGGAGTCCATTTCTCATTGAATTTCCTTTGCAGATCACTAAAAACGGGTCTGAGTTCCCCTAAAGCAACTGTTACCAGAGAAGCATTAGTTAAACCTGAATTAGTTGAATCAAATGTAGTGTGTGCTGAGGTTGTGTTTAGTGCATTGCTTACCCAAGTCCACGTTTCTACCTCTCACAAGAACTTGAATCACTTGTTAGTGTATTTTTCTGCATATTAATTTCAATCAACCATAAAAAAAATCGTTTTAGGTTGATATCATGTGTACAATTGGTGCACTGTCTTGCCTAACATTATGGTGTGTACTGGGCAGCCCGACAGTTGATAAAATATTACCTATTCATATGGCAATATTGAGTGATGCCAACAGAAGAGACCTATACTCCCGAAATGTATGTCAGTAAGCGCGGTATTTTTTTAAATGCCCGACCTGTATACAACACAAATAATGCTGTCACGTATACGAGACACCCTCAGTGAAAGGGGTGGTAGCAGTCGTGAAGATTCATATCTCAAAAACTAATACACTTACAGTATATTTTATTTTTTTAGAGGACGTTGGAAGTTATTACCAGAATGTTCAGTTGCTAGGATTAATGCTTTACATCGTTTCGGGGTTTGTTGTTATCATCTGGAACTTTTCACTGTCATATGAACACGAAAAAAATAACTTCGTTTTTTATAAGATATACCAGGAGTATTTTTTTTAAAGTTTGTTTTAACCTTCATGGATAAAGCAGACTGATGGCATTGTCAGCTACCTTTGGTCGAATCGCCTGCCTGTTTACCACTGTTGTATACCCGCCTCTATACATGCGGAACTATACATTACACCTGGATTCTCTATATACATGCCAAACCAAATGTGATTTTGTATGACGATGTAACAGATATATATTATTACTATTATTATTTTCACAATTATTCTTATTATTACTTTCATATCTATTATTATTATTTTCTGTATAATATTCATATTAATTTCATTATTATTATCATCATTAAATATGGAGAAATTATTAACAAGTATATTCTGAAATACTCAATGACAACTGGTAGAGGGACTGTGTCTTGGTCGTATGATTACACCTGGTCAGATCCGCTGATATTATCTGATTATGATTACACTTGGCGGACTCAATAGACACCTTTTCTAGTATTGGATTACAAGTGATTGGACAAGGTGATTGTATGGCAACATGGAAGAAGCCAACGATGATTCCCATTAGCCAGGGGGAGGTGGGGGCACAACGCGCGGTCACACCTGCCCCTCGTGACTCACACCTCCACCTGTAGCAATATTGACCCGTCACCTCACTCACTCCCTCTAAATCCTCCGTGAATGTGTCATACTTTATGTATATGAGAGCGCTCGTTTTTTTTTTTATTATCCCTGAGAACTGTCTCGTAATTTGAGGTTTAAAAAAAAGAAACACACTACTGAGGACTGTCATATATAGAGACTTTTTTTTTTTCGATGTACCTTAAGAAAATAGTTACCCTGGCGTAAGACAACATCACACTCAAGAAAAATATAGGGAAATTTTTGCTTATGAAAATATTGCTTATTAGAAAAAAAATAAATGTGTGTGTGTGTGTATGTGAGATAGAGAAATTATCCGAGAAAGGTGGTTAAACAACATCAATGAAACTCAGGTCAATATGTTAAGTGCTAGTCCAAGAAAAACCTAAACAATTGTCTCTTGATGAAAGTTAATCAGGGTTCACGGTTAAAGATGTGTGTTGGGTGAAGGGCTGTGGTGTGGTGAGGCAAATTCTAACTCATTATTGCGTACCCCCCCACCCCCACACACTAATTGTTGTCTACGCCTGTTTGCGCATTCATCAAGACATTAACGCTTCTCAAGATCAGTCACGCTTTCCATTTTTTTCCGCGTCTGTTATTAAACTCGATGAAATATTTTAATAAAACCAGGATTAACCGGATGATATTTTAATGTAAATATTAATAATTTTCAAGTATGTTTTGTTTTACGAATGTCATCTTGATGTTGTTTCAGTCACTTCAATCGATACAAATCCCGAAGTTAACTTCTATCACTCTGATGTAGATAATAAAAAAAAATCACCCTTGTTCTCTGTTCCTCTCACTCAATGCCATACTCTAGTCATTAAGTTATCCGACTCTGTTAACCACAATATAACCGGTTACCTTTCCAACACAACCCTCCCCTCCCTCCTCCACTACTCAATTAAGTACCTAAACCTCTACTCCAGTACTCCATGGTATAATTACTGAAATGATTATTGGTATCCTTTATGGTACCTGAATATTTACATTTGATTCTTGGTATTTGTGGTATCTCATTCTACATACCAGATTCTCAGTATTGTGGTATCCAATTCTACATATACCATTTTTAAATATTTAATCCTTCTCAGCTCTCACTTGCCGGTTCGCCACGGTTCATTAAAATCACTTTCACTCGTTGGTTCTTCAGTATAGTAGTAGTAGTAGGAGTAGTAGTAGTAGTAGTAGGAGTAGGAGTAGTAGTAGTAGTAGTAGTAGTAGTAGTAGTAGTAGTAGTAGTAGTAGTATTCAAACCATTACTAAAGTCTAATGACATTCTGATCCTCCTCTCCCTATTCGTTATCATCTCTTTAATTATCTGCTATTTGCCTATTATTTATATTCTTAATCCTTCTTATGGTATTCTTTCAGTATTTATCTGTTTTTAATTGTTAATCTCTATTGTCTATTATATTCGTTCTTTCTTATTTTTCTGGTGTATTTGTCAACTATTACTGTTGTTCTTTTTATCTATCTCGTTTATTATGTTATGTTTCATCTTACATATTCTTATCATTTTTCTCCTATTCCATTTTTATCATATTTTCTTATTCCTCTTAATTGTCATAAGTATCTATATGGTTACCTCACTAGTATACTGACCGAGAGTCTTATTGCCAACATCGGTTACGGCTTATCCTGCTGTGTGTGTGTGGGGGGGGGCTGTAGGTTACGCCCTTTTGTCTAGGTACAATAAATCTGTCATTTACGTCTTACCATTAAGGAGGAAATGCAAATTACCACAGGATTTAAGTAACGCTCTGATATGGGTTCATGGATTCAAAACAGCTTTAGAATAATGCGTTACGGAACAAAGTGCAGGGCGACACAATTGGCAGGGTAGCGAGACGAGTGGCAAATGACAGCGTGTCAGCCCCCACTAACAACCCGTGGCCGTGAAATTGCTGCACAACGCGTGAAGTCACCCAGTAAGTACCATTTTGCAAACACCCGCCCTGTGTTTCTCACCCATCGAATCTTTTTTAAAGTGGGAACACCTGCCGCTTTATCCATATTCCTTCCACGAGAAAAACAACGATGAATTTTCAATCACAGGTGAGAGGCGTCAGGTCACTTCCTTGATGAAGGGTCTGACTAAAATCCAATCCACAAGTTCAATTTCATGAAGTGTTTTTACAGGTGTTAACCACAGTGTTGGGGAGCATCCCGTCGTCACCCGTCATTCACCCATGTTGGTGTAAAACCCTCCCCCTACCTGACGCCTACATCACACCCACCCACTTTACAAGTAGTCAAGCCTCGGGGCAGTGCAGCGGGACGCACTTACCTCCTCTCTAATTGTTGTTCCTCCCAGTTTTTATTGGGTACTGTCCTTCCCCGTGATCTTTATCGTGCTGTAGTCACATCTATTTTATTGGCAGATCCCTGTGTGACCACCTCCGCTTTTGTCCCCAAGAGGATGCCTCGACGAAACCCTGACGTTAAGTTCATCATTAGTCGTTTCGAAATGTTCTGTCAACGTCCCGCTTCCGGTGGCCGCGATGATTTACTGGTGCTTATAAGGCTAGATTGCCGGATTACCTCCTTTAATTTTAGTGACCCTGTGCACCTGTGACGCTGGGTGGTGGTGGTGAGGGTGGTGGTGGTGGTGGTAGCTTGGGAAGAGCAGTGGTGGGCACGTTGGTTGTGTTTCTCTCTCACTAACTACAGTACAGGAGTTATTCGTCACGTTACAGGCATCGCTCACTATGTTCCAGGTATCACTGACAATATTACAGGTGTTATTCGTTATCAAACACCTGTTAATGATGCAACTAACAACCCACACCTGTTCATAGACGACCATAGCATATTTATAACAAGTCAGAGTAATTAATTTCCTATAAAAAAAATCTAATTACTGATCTTGCTTTAAGGTGTTCGTTGGTGATTCTGGCAGGGCAGCATCAGCCTAAGAGTTACCAGTGTGATGGCCGCCGCTCGTTTATTTCCCAGCTTGGTGTTGTGTTCTCTTTATCAGTTATTCTATTAATACCTGAAGGGATTTACAGCCCCACTGACCCTCTCTTGTCATATCTGGGTCAGTTATTTCTGTACGCACAAAAGCTCCTGACAGGCGAGGAGCTTGACAGGTAAACACGCTTGACAACTGACTGACTCGTGACAGCTATACGGATAAAACGATTGACGGATTGTTTTTAAAAATATCTTCCCTGTTAAGTAGCATTAGGATGATATTTATTGTGATGAACTTCTCATCACTGGACTTATGAGATTTTAAAACTTTTCTAGAGCAAATAGAGTAAACAAAAAATTTGTATCTTTAGATATATATATATATATATTTTACCTGGATAAACTACCACTTATCTACTCCTCAATAACACATACAAGTTACCTGACACGTGATAGGTTCTTCAAGGTCACCTGAGTGGGCCGTCACAGCCATAACGGATACTTGACGTTATACCAATTGGCAGTTTATATTATGCTCATCAACATTCCCCTCCCAGGATACACGGTGTTTCCTCCATAAATGGAATGAATGTATATAATTTAAAGAGTAATCCCCCCTTCAACCAGTTATCATGCCACTACCGGCAATGTGGCTTTTGATAAGCTAGTTCCATAAAGACATTTGCGTTTCATGGTCAAAAATTTTTCTCCGATTATGAAACTAAAGGAATTTCATCACCGTGGGAGAATTGAGTAAACATATGTTGGTGGAACGATGGTTAGTGAGGATAATGATGGTAGTGGTGGTGGTGGTGGGCTATTGGCAGTTGGTGTGTGTGTGTGTGTGTGTGTAACGGTGGCAGTGATGTTGGTCCTAATGGTGGTGGTTATGTGTTCAGTGGCAATGACAGTGAAGTAGCAGCAGCAATAGTAATAGCAGAATTAGTTAGCACTTACAGCAGTGAAATAAAAAGCCTATTCCTTATTGTAATGACAGAGACAGTTAAAAGTATTACTAACATCGACATCACCAGTACCAATGACGTTCAGCACCACGGAAAAAAAAGCTATTTTGAAGAGTAAACAGCAGCGACATACCGTATAACAGAGCACCTCGAAAAACACGAGTACCTCCCAGTCCTACCACACACACACCCACCCCCCACACCACCTATATATACTAATCAACAAGCAAACAATCCACTAATATACAGTTTCAAAAATCCCAATCCTGTCTTTATTTTGCTTACCCATTGGAGTATACTGAGAAGGAAGTCAGCCCGTGTAAACTCCAATACACCCACACGCACACCCACACACACACCCACACACACCCTCCCACACATACACCCACCCACACATACCCTCTCATTAACTAGTACATAGGGCAGAGGAGAAATTAATTTGGTCTTATTTTTTCAGCTTAGTAAGGCTTTGAGGAGGAGGCTAAGTCTGTAATAAAAGTGAGAACAACACGCGTGGCTTTTGTTTCTGGGTGAGGCTACCTCCCTCCCTCCCTCCCTCCCTCTCTCTCTCTCCTCCCTCCCTTCCTCTCCCTGCCTCCCCTCACCTGAATAATTCAAGGAGGTGGAGACAGCCATCACACACACACGAACGCATACATTTACAGATATACACACACGCACATATTACACACACACACTCAACACACAAACGCGAAAACATACATGAAAAGATACATACATACATTCATTACATACATACATACATACATACATACATACATTACAATACATACATACATATATACATTTACTGCGTTTCCACCCTCATCACTCACCTTCGCCTACACCATACATGTTTTCCTTTCCCTCTTTCCTTCCTTCCTTTCTTCCTTCTTTAACCTAACCTCCCCCACCTGACTCCTCCACCCCCGCCCCCTTTTTAACCCCTTTACCTTCTTTCCCTCCCCTTCTTTGTGTCCCCCTTCACTTCCTTCATTCCTCTTCGTTTCTCTTTCATTAATCCATTCTCGCCTCCCCTCCCTTCCCTTTCATTCCCCTCCCCTCCTTTCCTTTCCCCTAGACCCCCTCCTTTCCCCCATCTTTTCGCTCAGCTCCTTCCATTCCCTTCCACTTTCTTCGACTCCCCTTAGTTTGTTTCATGCCCCCCCTCCCCTCTTCTTACGTCCTTCCCACAGGGCTTCATTCCTTTTCCTATTCTTCCCTTTTTTCTCTATTCCACTTTATTCCTCCCTAGCTCTCCTGTACCCTACTCCTACTAACCACTTCACTCCTACTAACCACTTCACTCCTACTAACCACTTCACTCCTACTAACCACTTCACTCCTACTAACCACTTCACTCCTACTCCCCCTCATACCTCCTCTCCCATCCCCCTTTCATTAGCCTCTTCTCTCCACCTCCTCACCTTTCCCTTCTTTCTCTTTCCTCCTTCCCCTTTCCATCCTCCACATATTGACCCCCCCCCTCCCTCCAGGTCACAGGAAGAGCTGGAGTATAATCCTGACCAAAATATTGTGGAGTGTGCGGGCGTGCGGGCGCGGAGTGGCGGGGGCGAGGGCCTCATGCAAGCCAGGTATCAAGGGATTACCTGTACACCGTAATTATATACTGTCACTGACTTGATTACTTGAATATTTATGACACTAATGCCACACTACTCCTTGACCTGAAGAATGTTGTATGTGTGTGTGTGTGTGTCAGAAATAGCCTATGTATGTAATGTATGTATGTATGTATGCATGCAATATAAAACGACTTTGTTATCTGTTATCATATACGCAAAATGAGCTTTGTCATTCCATACAGGATACTGAAGACATGTCGAAGGGTGTATAGTGGAGGGGTGGGAGAACAGTATGTGGGGGGCGGAAGGGTAGGAAAGAAGAAGGAAGGAAGGAAGGAAAGGCCAATAGTGACGGAGGAGAAAGGTGTGTCGGCGAGGAGTACAGGCCTGCCAAAATGCCTCAGCGTTCGTTCAGCCTCCTGTAGTGTGTGTGTGTGTGTGTGTGTGTGTGTGTGGCGGTGTGTGTGTGTGGCGGTGTGTGTGTGTGGCGGTGTGTGTGTGTGTTTTTACTGTGGGTTTCACATGGCGAAAGGCTGACGCCCCGTGCCTCGCTTCCCTCATACCCCCGGACCAGAGATTTAATACTAATACATTTCCCTTTCACGTGAGTAGGTAAATACCTTCACCTGTCGTCATTTAAACACCTGTGTTATCTTGTCAACCCCAAAAAAAAAAACCTCATTCATTGAAATATATAAATTCCTTAGTATATATTTCATCTACCATCCTAACCTGACCTATATTTTCCTCTGGTCAAAAATTCATTCGTGGATTATATCTTCATTAGGATATATTTCAACTGGTCTCCTTGTTTACCTATATACATTCTATGCTCAGGATAAAATAAATCACCATTTTCATTTACAAACACTCACTCATATAATGTCACCCCCCCCCCCGCTTTTTTCTCATCATATTTGGCAATGTTTATGTTTAAATGCGTTCACTAAGGTTAGTTTCTCCCCTCGACAACAACTATGAGAAATTGAGAAAAATGTCACTAATGTTTGTTTATTTCGCAGAAGGGAAACATAAATATGATTCGCCTGTTTTTCCGCACCAACAGAGTACACCAACTTGTTTCTTCCCGTCTAAAGGGTTTTAATGTATTACAGATGTGATGATGTATCTTGACACAGGTGGTGGTGGTGGTGACTTTGTGGTGTGGTATACCGAAGTGGAGCAACTTATTGGGGTGGAGCAACTTATTGGGGTGGAGCAACTTAAGAGGGGTGGAGCAACTTATTGAGGTGGAGCAACTTAATGGATGTGAAGCAACTTATTGAGGTGGAGCAACTTAATGAGGTGGAGCAACTTAATGGACATGGAGCAACTTAATGGATATGGAACAACTTATTGAGATGGAGTAACTTAATGAGGTGGAGCAACTTAATGGGTGTGGAGCAACTTAATGGATATGGAACAACTTATTGAGATGGAACAACTTAATAAGGTGGAGCAACTTAATGGATATAGAGTAACTTACTGGAGTGGAGAAACTCCTAGGCACTATAATATTAAGGTTGCTTAATCTGTATGTTAGTATGTAATGATCTGAAGTAAAGTTGTATTATTATTATTATTATTATTATTATTATTATTATTATTATCATTATTATTATTACTATTATTATTATTATTATTATTTCTTTATGTTTTTATTACAGGCTTACTATCATTATTACTTGATAAATGCAAGGCTCTTCACACACACACACACACTCACTCTTTGTAATTAAGTTTACAGTCTAACTAAGTAAACGTACTAAATTAAAGACCCTGTTCGCTAAAGCAGCTAAAGACAGTAAAACAACGACACACACACACACACACACACACACACACACACACACACACACACACACACACACACACACACACACACACACACACACACACACACACACACACACACACTCTCTTGTAATTAAGTTTACAGTCTAACTAAGTAAACGTACTAAATTAAAGACCCTGTTCGCCAAACCAAAGACAGTAAAACAACGACACACACACACACACACACACACACACACACACACACACACACACACACACACACACACACACACACACACACACACACACTCTTTGTAATTAAGTTTACAGTCTAACTAAGTAAACGTACTAAATTAAAGACCCTGTTCGCTAAAGCAGCTAAAGACAGTAAAACAACAGACACACACACACACACACACACACACACACACACACACACACACACACACACACACACACACACACACACACACACACACACACACACACACACACACACACACACACACACACACACACACACACACACACACACACACACTATTATTTATGAAACTAGGTGACGTCAAAAACAAACCAATAAAATGGAGCCTTGACGGCCAATCTGTGGAGAGAACCTTGGGGTAAAAGTTCTTATCAAGACGCTTATTTATAATTATCTCCTCGGTGGCGGCGTTGTTGGAGGAGGAGGGGCAAGAGGAGGACGACTACGAAAGAGGAGGAGTGACAGAGGAAGAGAAGGAAGAAAGGAAGAAGAAGAAGAGGAGGAGGAGAAAGAGGATGGGAGGAGGAGGAAAGAGGAGGAGGACGACTACGGAAAGAAGGAGGAGGAGTGACAGAGGAGAAGAAAAAAAAGGGGAGAAGAAGAGAAGGGGGAGGTAGGGTATATCATCCAACTGAGGAAACTTTGCAGGTTATCCATGGTCCCGGATACTTCATGACCGTAGGAAAGTTACGAGCTGAGGAACGCCCTGGGAGGTCTTATTTAAACTTGGGGTTATAGTATATAATGGAGTTCACTTAATAATTATAATGATGGGGTAAATTAGTGTGTGTATGTGTGTGTGTGTGTGTGTGTGTATAATGCGTTAGAGAGTTCTGGTGAACGGAACAACATTTACTGCATCCGAGGTCTTTCTCCCCACCTCTCACACTATCCTCCTCCCTCCCCAACCACACCATCCCTCCCCACCCCAACCTCTCACACTATCCTTCCTCCCCTCCCCAACCACACCATCCTTCCCCAACCTCCCCACACCATCCCTCCCCTCCCCAACCCCTCATTATCCCTCCCCTCCCCACCCAACCACACCATCCCTCCTCCCCAACCTCCCACACCATCCTCCTCCCTCCTCCTCCTCCCCACCCTCCCCACACCATCCCTCCTCCCTCCCACCCAACCTCCCACACTATCCCTTGTCCCCTCCCCAACCTCCCACACCATCCCTCCTCCCCTCCCCAACCACACCATCCCTCCACCTCCTCTCAATAACCTCGTTCCCCATCCCACTCTTCCTCCAGAACTCGATTCATTTAGCACTCCACCCCATCCCTTCCTCTTCGCTCCCTTTCCTTCTCCATCAGTCCCATTCCATCCCGTCCCACTCTCTCCTCTCACGCAACAAAAGAGGCGGTATTCTCCTCCGCACAGAAGAGAAAAAAACTTTGAGACAGACTTACATGACACAAACCGATAAGACTGCAAGGTGGGACAGAGAAGTGCTTATGAGGTGAAGCCACAGACAGACAGACATGATCAGACAGTGAGAATAACAAGTGAGGAGCGAATGTGTCTGGTCACAGATAGACAGAGAGAGACACGGGAATAGGAGTGTATAGCCATGAGTGTGAGCTACTGACAGACGGAGAGGCTGATAGACAGAAAAAACAGACAGACAGGCAAGCAGACACAGAGACACACAACGTGGTCATGAGTGGTGTAGGAGACAAAGAGGCCCTAGGGGGTGGAGACAGAGGGGAGGGGTTAGGGGAGGGGAGTTAGGGAGGGTGAGCCTATGACTGGCCGGCAGCAACAAAGGCCCGGTAATGAAGAGACCACCGCCAACAGGAAGAATCCCAGCCGAAAAAAATTATCCACCCTGGGTCCTCCTCACTCCTACCCTGGGTCCTCCTCACTCCTACCCTGGGTCCTCCTCACTCCTACCCCTGGTCCTCCTCCTCCTACCCTGGGTCCTCCTCACTCCTACCTGGTCCTCCAGGTCCTCCTCACTCCTACCCTGGGTCCTCTCACCTACCTGGGTCCTCCTCACTCCCTACCCTGGGTCCTCCTTACTCCTACCCTGGGTCCTCCTCACTCCTACCCTGGGTCCTCCTCACTCCTACCCTGGGTCCTCATTCTAACACGTCACCACAACACACTATCCACCACCAACATCAGAACACACTCCACTACCACCATCACCACAGTACTCCGCCTCTATTATGCCATACACGGAGGTGGCAGTAACTGTGGCACAGGGGATGGCAGAGGTGATGACAGTGGCAGCGATAGCGGGGTGGCAGAGATAGCGATAGATATAGCAGCGATGGTAGAAGGAGGTGAAGTCAGAGCGAGTGGAGGCGGTGACGATGGCAGAGTTGGCGGCAGCGATGGTACAGGGGGCAGCGGCGAGGCAGAAACAAAGGAATAATAATAATTAAGAAGACCACGCCATATAACTCCCGCCCGCCCTGACGTACAACCACCTCGGTAAAGCCTTCCTGGAAATTATTAAATAATTAGGGAATAAATGCGCACACTAAAAGAATAATGATCGCACTTCTTGTATTTCATAAATTCTTAATCTATCATTGATAAAACTAATTGATGCATGATTGAGAACCCGAAGAGAAAAATATATTATTGTATCTAAATCTATTGCCCTATACACTTTCTTAATCCATCGGTAATAAAGAAATATTAAGATACTAAAACAAGAAATATTTCCGACTCTAGAAGTTATTTATATTACACTGGAGTCAAACCCAATACCCTCTGTCGGTTCACGTATAAACTTTTTCCCTATAGTAAGGAACAAGGAACCGGGTGTATTGTTATCCCATTAAGTCAAATACGCGATATATTACCTAACACCCTCACAGTCGTCAGGTTAATTATCATGAGCGGTGACTGACATCATCTATCACAGGTATGTTCTATATATCACACAACAGTACTCTCGACTTTACCTCATCAACTTGCCTCCCCATGTCCTGGAAACTTCAATGACTGACACAACACAAAGGGACTTCTGACAGTTTAACTCAGGTAGTGGAGAAGTCAGTTACATGTTATTAGAAACAGGTGAGGCAGTTTACCTCAGGAGACCGTCATATCTAAACATATATTTATTCTGAGTCACAGTAAGCGTCAGTCGCCCTCTTTAAGCTGATGAGGACATGTTTAAATATCATTAATTACCAGAGTTTAGTGAAGGGCTTTGTGGGGGGGATGGTCGGGTAAGCTCACTGAGGAAGGAGGAAGTGGCGGCACCTGTATGTAGTGCACGATAACATTAACATACTTTTCAAAACTATACTGACTTTAACAACCAGGCCAGTGGCAAACTCAGAAAGATTCGTAAGTTATATTTTTTCTCGTAAATACAAACGTAAGAACCCATTCAACTAACAAAACTTAAGATAAATCACAAACAACACTCATAATGGCGTCAAAAACAAACTAAGACTCGACCTTTACTAGACTTTACTCTCTCAAAATCCAGTTAGGAAAATATTAACTTAAAAAAAAGAATCTCTGTGAATCCGGAAGGTCGTAACAGGCCGTTCATACCAATTACAGCTAATACTACGAACTTGCTATATTCAATCAGGGTAAATCCTCTTAAGCCACCGTCTCAGTAATTAGAGTCCACGAACCAGACTGAGTTGTAACGTTGGCTCAATTATCTTACAAATAGTCTCTGGTCGATTATGTTGAGGCGGTCTTGTTATTGTGCGTTCCGACCGTGACACGTGATTGGTTAAGACAGTTACTGAATATTCCGGCTTGGATTCATGGTTGGTTTAGACAGTTACCGAATAATCTGTCAATAATTCGTGATTGGTTAAGAAGACAGACTTATTCACCAACCCAGACACGCAGACAGTCACCTTAATCATATGACTAATAATAACATCATTATCACAATCATTATTATTATGGGTATTGACATCATCATCATCATCATCAGTACAGCGATAACTCGTCGCAAAGTAAACAGAGTGAATGCTTGACACTCTTCCCATCAGTAGTGTGAGGAAATAACACACATACGTTCAGTCTTCCTCCCAGTCTTCCACCTCTCCCCGGACATTGACACCCCCACCCCCATCACTCGGTATCTAACTTGGTCAACAGCGCCACCCATTCCTGTAGCGACAGATGAGGTTACCGTGGACTATAATTTATTTAGGAATGTAACCCGCTTTGGCACCTGCAATCAATCAAATTTGTAGCACCTTTAACACTGTATCGCTTCTTTCTGTAAGCTATATGGGTTTATTAATGTACTTTAACTTCGGTAAAACCATCAATCGTTCTTATAACTTCAATTAAGAGTGTTGGTCCGACTGGTAATTTAACCTGGTTACTGAAATCGGTGCTACTACAGCGTGCGGTCTACAAAGAAATCTTTAGTCTAACCAAACCTAACCTAACCTGACCTGACCAAATCTAACCTAACTATCTTGTAGACCGCACGCTATAGTAGCACCCTGAAATCTGTTAAAAATATTTACCCGTACCATTAACTTCGCCTTCCGACACTGGGACATTTAACTTCTTAACTTAAATAACTTCAAGCATACGTAACCTTCCTTCAGAAACAAACAAAAGTATTTATATTCAGGTGTACAGTAGACGAACACCCACGTGATGAGAGTATTATAACCATGTTGCTGTAACGTTGATAGAATGTGATACTGTGAACTACTATATCTAACCTAGTTATTTACACCTAGTAATGGAGTCACGTGTGTGTGTGTGTGTGTGTGTGTCCACTAGTAATCCAGTAGTCACCACCAGCATGCAGTAGTCACCACCAGTACACAGCAGTCACCACCAGTACATGATAGTCACCACCAGTACATGATAGTCACCACCAGTACACAGCAGTCACCACCAGTACATGATAGTCACCACCAGTACACAGAAGAAGGTGGACAGTATACCCTTAGATTGGTCGGGTTACCAGTGAAGACCGTGAAGTGCCTCTAGCTTACATCCAGGTACACACAATACACCTACACGACACTACTGCTACACATCACCAGACCAAACTTAACACTTAAGTCGATATCTTAAGTAATTTGTTATGACTTAACACTATATAATTGCGATATTTTTGTAAGGTATATTTATTTGAGGATTATAAGTATATGTAAATAGACAGACAGAGATACAACCATGCAGGAAGTCGTGTAGGGTATATATTTATTTACAGTAACACGCACAGATAACATCAACACACAACAACACATCGGGTGTCAGTGACGTTACAAGCGACACTCCAATGTTCACAACCCGGCTCATGTTTTCTCTGGTGTTGAGAAATAAGTTAACTAAGAATCACCCACAGAGTATATAGATACATGCAATAACTACTTCATGCAGGAGAACCAAAGAGGAAACTGACCTGATCTTCCTCAGCGATCATGGCTGGTAACTAGCGAGGGAAGGGGGCGGAGCTAGTAGGACCCTGACCACTGTCAACAAACTTCTATCTTTAAATTTTAAAGTTCTTTTCCATTCATTGTCTTGCCTATTCGTGAGTAGTTTAATTTTCTATTCGACTAAAGATGACTATTCTAAAATGTTTGCAGTACGCGAATTGAGAATCAACAAGTTTGCCACAAAGAAAACGTGTGCTGAAAAGTTTAATCTGAGGTGGCGCGCTTCACGTTCCTCATTTTTTTTGCCGCGTGAAATTTTGCGCGGGAAACACGTGTGTGTGGGTCTGTGGGAGGACGGAGCTGTGGGTGAGTCAAGACACACTGGAGCGTCGCGGAGGAGGGTCGGTGGCGTGCTTGTCAGTTACTGGTGGGGGGGCTCAGGAGTTTGTTAAAATATTCAGGATTATTAATACTTCACGAGGAGTGTGGGCACAGGTCACGACACACAGGTTGCGGGTCACACACACACAGTGCCAGCCAGATCACGCAGGGCACAGCCGCGGGCCAGGCAGACCCCAGGCAGGGTAAAAGGATGTGGTACAAGGGTGTGCTGAGGGTGACGCAGAGGCTAAAACAGCGAAAAGCAGCAGTGGCAGGAAGCTGCACCACAGACAGCAGCAGGGACAGTAGCAGGGTTCCAGGAGCATGAGCAGGAAGGGGGCGTGCGGGGGCGGCCGCGGCTGGAGTGGCACTGGCACTGGTCGATAAAAAACAGCGTTAGTGGTGGTGGTGGCGTCAGGCTGGAGCGAGGCGGCCTCTAGCAGCTCCCACGCCTGCCCTCTGTCCCCTCCTCCCTCCTTCCCTCTTCCTTAGGCCGCATGACGTCATAGGCCCAGACACGCCAGGCGGTGGGGGAGAGGAGAACCGCCCCTCCTGAGGGAATACTCTGCCCAAGGGCAATGACAGCTAAGCTTCGTATCGCTCACGTGGTAATCCATACAGAAACACCTAAGGGAGGGGATCGCCCCCCACCCCAACCCACCCTGAAAATTTGAAAATACACATCAAAATCACGTTGCAATTATGCCTTTGTCACTTTTTCAGAAAAAAAGATGACAACACTAATGTTTTCCTCTCGTATACATAGAATCAACAACTCTTCCAGCCAATATTGTTCCCGAGGGCAGGAGAGTGAAGAAATAAACAAGCTGTGAGTGTGTGTAATACCTGGAGCCCTCGGGTGGGTGGGAGGATCACGATGGCTGGCCTGGCCTGACCCAACACCAGGGTCAGTGACTCCACTGTGAGATGGGCCTTACGTGTGTCGCACTATAGTTATATGTTTCAGGGTCAACAGCCATTCAAGGTCATGACGGTTTAGGGTCAACACCCTCACTCATGTCAAGGAGTTTGGCCACGGTGTTAACGACTCAACCAAATACCTAGTAAGTCAGTGAACGTGTTATTAGAGGTCATGGTGTTTAATATGACTTACAACCCCATCACTGTCATGTCTTATAAATGGTGTCAACAACCTCACCAAAGTGATGACGTCATCACCACAAGAAACAATAATAAGGAACACGATATAAACTGGACACTGATTAATAATTAGTAAAAATCTTTTCACTAACTTCGTGTATGATTATATAAACCATCTCAATACCTTCTAAGGTAGACTTTTAACATTACAATGACAAACAATTATCCGATAAATTACATCTAAACTGTACGTAGCAAACAGTGTTATTTGCTTGTTACAAATGGCCGCGCGCCAAAGTGGATAACGACTGAGCAAAACAGGAATGTGAGGAATAAAAAGGAAATTTACCAAGTGAAGATAGGAAGCCATGTTCACCAGACAATAACACAGAGTAATCCGGGGTGGGTGTGGAGCTGGGGGAGCGGCTACACAGGGAGGTACTCATGTGGTGGGATGACGCCAATGAACTAAACACAATAGTTAAGTGATGCCGGGGTGAAGACAACACTAAGCTCACACGGCTGACGGTGGTGTACAGCTGGGTACACATATGACACAGAATCAACACATGAGACTAAAATGGAGTGCCACAGACAAACAGACAGACAGATGGCTGTGGCGTGGCAGCAGCAGCTGGCGGGTAATGACAGAAGGTCTGTGATTGGCAGCGAGCCAGGGCTGGGCGGCAGGCCTAGGAGGCTGGCCCAGGCCCGCGCCCCTCCTCCCTAAACCTCCACCGCGGTGTTGTTACTCCCTGTACACTGTGACCAGCACCAGCCCCCCCCCACCCACCCCTCTAGAGTATATCTCAGAGCAAACTACAGAAAATCATACTTTGACTATACTGTATAAGAAATAAATATATATGCTCGTATATCACATCTTCAAGATACTACACTACAGTATACTGTATTATGTATTAGAAGTAGCTACGATTTCCAAACTTTCTTATATTCGTATCTATCCATGAATATGAAGCTAATAACATAATTTACCATGAACTTGATTAACGGTGTATATCAGTGTATTTATATAGCATATAATTATACTGTACTATAATACAACAGTAGTGGCCAAAAGTTTCCCGTTTTCTGTCTGTTCGAGCCGTCTCAGTACCTAATACAGTATAGTTGTATGTATTCCATTATAGCTTGTTTATATATATATATATATATATATATATATATATATATATATATATATATATATATATATATATATATATATATATATATATATATATATATATATATAGCTCTTCACTCTAATAATGGTCAAAATATTAACTCTTGAAAAGCTAACTCATCCACCACCGGCCCAAAATATAAGTATAGTGCGGTATTCACATTTATCATCAATTACCGCCTTCATATCATGTCATCACCATCTTCATCAATGTTAACTGAACCCCCCAAAAATATTTTGTCTCGTCTATTTTAATGTTATTATATAATTCAAATTAAAGACAGCAGTTCCTTCACGAGTCACGACCATAGTGTACAGTACAGCGCTGCTCTACTGACGCTCCCACACATCTGTCATACCAACAAACAAGTCAACATTTTCTCAACTATAAACAAGGTTAAGTTTTTGGCTCTGGGTAAGAATTACTTCATAAAATGAATACCATTTATTTATTTATTCCATTAACTTGTATTCCATTAACTACGCATCCCCTATATATATATATATATATATATATATATATATATATATATATATATATATATATGTGTGTGTGTGTGTGTGTGTGTGTGTGTCTGTGTGTGTGTCTGTGTGTGTGTGTGTGTGCGTTTAACTTGACATAAAATCACAATAAAGAAATTTATCTTGTTATAAATTTACAATTTTCGTCTTGGTTCCCACTATCATGACTCAGCTGTATGCTAAAACATAATAATTTCCACTCACACTGTTTATTGTCTGGCACATTTAAGTCTGTTATTCCATTTACTACTTTTTTGTATATATTCATGGACAACTCACAATATTATTACTATTATTATTATTGTTAAGAATATTATGTAAGAATATTCCTGCTGAAAAAAACAATATATTTTACATTCGTCTGGTGTCTGCCCATAACTATTGACAAAAACTGTGTTGCATATTGGTTGATACAGTAACGATTCAGGTTACTGCTGTTTGTACTGTTTGCAACAACAAAAATTGTCTTCTACTACGTGAATTTTAGAAACCAGATGTTGAAATTCAATAACCTGACCTCATAAAAATCTCAACCCTGGCGCTCTCCACACACGGACAACAGGCGCAACTAAACGTCATTTTCACGAGTACCTGCTGTCTCAACTCTCTGTGTTTACGGCAAGAGTGATGTTTATGGTTAGGTCCCATCCATAACCATCGCTTAAAGAAATAGTGGTTGATATACACAAGGACAGATCCTACGAGCTATATTTCCGGTTATTCTCTTTCAACAAGCTGTGAATTATTGGAGTCACAGTCTGTTGTGGTTCACGCTGGTAGATTGCGACAATAACAGAAAATGGAGTTGTTAATATTTCTGAAGCTAATCCGTACGTATTACCATTATTGTGAGACAACAGTGGAAAATGTCTTATAGAGTCTACAATCACTGTCAGTCTAAAGAATAACCAAACATGTTTTTGCGCGACGAGCCAAGGGAATTATTTGTGGTGAAATTTTGAGGTCGAGTCTTTAGCCACGGAAGTCGGCCACAAATCACACGAATCTGACCTAATCTTCTGGTGCAGTGTGTGTTGGGTGCCCCCAGCCGACCTTCTGTCCCGCCCACATACTGTCGACGCTCATTTAATTAAAAAATAAATGAAAAGAAATTCTGTATATCAATTTGATCTCCGCAGAAGTACACAGTCGTTAGCGTCAGAGGTTTGCGCTGGTTCCCAACATCAATCACGGGCTGTAAGATAATTTAAGAGCGCCCCAGTGACCTACACCACGTCATTATGGACATGTGAATCCTCATAAAAACTGGTCCAACTGCCCAAATCCAATAAACTGTCATAAATCAAGCTTGTCAGTTTATATCTGTTCAACCATCTTATTAGACGCATTATTTCGCTAAACAATACAAAGCAATTTATAAAGTATACAAAAATTTTCGCAATCTTTATATATATATATATATATATATATATATATATATATATATATATATATATATATATATATATATATATATATATATATATATATACTGTATATAGTTCATTACTATAATGAAGGTAGAGAGATATGACCCAGGTATTAGTGTGGTTACAGGGGTTAGCTAATAAAATCCCTCAATTTAAAACGTCTCTTCAACACCACTTTACAACAAATTACAGCTCTAGGACTCCCAGTTTTTGACAAATTAAAAGTTTTACGAGGAGGGTTTTTGCAACACTTGTGACCGCGTTGAGGACTCATACATGCATGACGCTTCCTGTGTGCTGCGAGACATGCAACCTGCCGCTGCTGCCTGGTGCTCATTTAGGGATTAACGAGCCCAATTGTAGAGTCTAGGAGCCATGGTTCATGTGAGTTTACGAGACACAGGCTGAGCACGAGGTCTAGTGCAGGCTTCAATTTGTGGACTCTAAGGGCTGTCGATGATTCAACCTCCATGCCACTTATGGGGAAGACATATTGACCAATAAACTTATAATAAACCCAGGCTGAAATATTTGTTATTTTGTAGAATATTACAGACGGATGTCAAGCATGGGAAATGGCCTCAAGTAATCTTCACAGCGATCAACCAGACGTGTTAAGAGCCTCGCCTTACCTGTTGACTTGACTATTAACAACAAGAGTAGAAGACCATATGCATATAACTGTGTCTATAATATCTGGCGTCTTCAAACAGGTTTATGTAACATCTCCAACTGCATATTGAAGTAAGTTAATAGTATAGTAAAACAAATAAGAAATCAGTTCTGTAACTTTCAACCTAAGACAGCACATGAAATAACACATACAAGGACACAGACATACAGTACATAGCTTTCTCAGGTGGGCGACGATGAAGAGAAACAACATCATGTGGCAAGAATTAAACTTCCATTATATTATGAATCCTAACTCCTCTGTGTGTGTGTGTGTGTGTGTGTGTGTGTGTGTGTGTGTGTGTGTGTGTATGTGCGTGTGTGTGTTGGGGTGAGTGACCCAGGCCTACCCCGTCACAACATTCCTGACCGTCAGTTGTACTTGAGACACGTAGCCAGACGAACAGATGACGTCACCTCTACACTACCTCATAAAGCCAGTCACGTCACCTCTGCATCGCCATTATAGTACGGTCACGTTAGGGGGCAGCACCATACATAGGGGGGGCAGTAGGGGGCAGTCACGTCAAGGCACTGTTCGTCCTTATTTATAGTCCAAGTTCACTGACCCGACCTTGACTCTTGAAGACCCTGGAAGTTGATACCCCGAGTCCTGATTGTCGAGTGTTCCCACGTTAACGTTTGTTTATACATTGATGATGAGATAATGTGTCGGATTACCTGAAGATTAGCCCCTAGCATATATCACTAAGAATAACTATACCTTAATGCTAACCCATCATAACCTAACCTAAGCTAACCTATCCTAACATGAGCTAAACCTAACCTAACATGACCCAATGTAACCTAACCTAACCAAACAGCACATAACTTAAATCTAACCTAATCCCTCATGTAAGTTTTAGGTGTCTAATTATCAGGTGATATAAGCTGGAAATAGAGGGGGGCTGATCTTCAGGTGATCCAACGGATATAACAGGTTGTATTATAAACTAAGGCATAAAGACAAGGAGCCAAAATGGAGTCGCAATTTCACAGAGACTCTTCCATGATCAAGTGTCTTTCCTCACCCACAAGTAAGGGGATTATCTAACGTAAATATGTACAAGAATGTGTGATCTAGTCCTGTAATTTCCACGCACTTTTGTCTTTCACATGACACACACACACTCACTCACTCACTCACTCACTCCCTCACATGACACACTGACATACTCACTCCCTCACATGACACACTGACACACTCAAAACTCTCACACGACACACTCATCAACACTGACACACTACCAGAGATAATATGCAGAGTGACTTCATTAAATAAAAAACACACACACTAAAGGGGACTTACCTTGACACAGTTCACACTAACGACGGGATTAAGTTCCATTAGGATTAACTTCCATTAGGTTACGTGTGTACAGTGACTGAGTGAATGGAGCTTAGTAAAAATAGGCTTTAACGTAACGTAACCTCACCTATTAAAATTTGATCCGACTTAATGGGCCCAATTACCATGATTAAGTTAGGTTTGATTTGGTTAGATTAGTTTTGGTTAGGTTAGGTTAGCTTTGGTTAGGTTAGGTTAGGTCAGGTCAGGTTTGACCCTATTGACCTGCCACCGCTTCTACCTGTCCCTGCCACGCTTTGCTATAAACAGATGAAATGTACCGGGAATTTCCCCCACCCCACACACTCATCATTCTGTCACTTTATGTAACTTGCTGACAAAACCCATGACCCTTCAGGCTTCCACGCCCT
This sequence comes from Homarus americanus, assembly GCF_018991925.1. Taxonomy (NCBI): domain Eukaryota; kingdom Metazoa; phylum Arthropoda; class Malacostraca; order Decapoda; family Nephropidae; genus Homarus; species Homarus americanus. The sequence goes on from NW_024727075.1 coordinate 926,401, forward strand.
TAATGCATGAGTCATAAAGGCAAGCATGAACTCCGCATGCTTCCCAGTTGGGCACTGTACACGCTTCTGCGCTTCACCTTGCACAGGATGTAAGGGGTTGTCCAATAAACTAGCCCCCTCCGGGGCAATCGGTAAATCTGTATAATTCTCATCAAAACTCCTAATTCCAGTCATGGTTTGTGTTAAGTATACTGACACGTCTACTGAAATGAAATCCTCTGCTGTGTGTGTATGTCAGTGTGTGTGTATTTGAACTTTACCGACCCTCAGCCACCGACAGGATACACACACACACACACACCTGGAGGTCATAAATTACATCTTCCCAGAGAACACGAAGCCACACAGAACTGATTTAGCTGGAGGTGAAAATCTTGTTCCATGTTCTGGGGTTATAAAATTCTTGAACCATCGGACAGGCAGGAATTTTTAGTGATAATTTCTGTCAAGTAAATCAAGAGTTCCATCATGTTCCAAATATTGATACAGTTCCTGGTTCTTTGTGTGTATCATGGTAATTAGTCCACCCAATATCCGTCTTTGTTGACTTGACTGAAGGCTGTTATTAGTGCGTGAGGGAGTTTAACTTAAGTGCAGTTATGTGAAGAATAAGGTGAATTCACGGTCACTTTACAAATGATCCTGACGGGGCTGACGGGGGCTGACCACCATACCCAGCATCCTAGCCCTCTCGGTACTGGGCCTCATGAACCTGTCTTAATTATTCAGAAGTTTATTTGATTTTTTTTCTCTGGAATTTTACAGATTTTTTTTTGTCTGCTATGAGGCTGATCAGGTGTTTAACTGATCAATTTGCTCCATCCATCAAAACAATAGCGATGTATGTATGTATATACTCGTATGTATGTATGTATGTATGTATGTATGTATGTATGTATGTATGTATGTATGTATGTATATACTTCCTATGATAATGAAATTTGTCTCACTCGCTCGATAACAACCTGAGAAAAGGTGACACAATTTTGACTACAGGTGAGCCAGGTAACACGAGTCCAAGGGAAGGTTACAGCGGGGTCAGTAAAAGTTCCCTGAAAGCAATTGTTGTTGTTTATTGTACGAATTAGTTGTATTGTTGTGTTATTGTCTTTGTAGGTTGTCAATTTTCACACACACACACACACACACACACACACACACACACACACACACACACACACACACACACTACCTCTTCCTTCCTCTGTTGTAAAAAATATCATTCACATATATTATCTCTAAGTAAACCTTCACTCTGTACTCCGCCTATGTCCTTACCGTCCACCATAAGAGCCACATCATCGTACAAATAAAAGCATCAAGACCAAATAATGACAAATATCCTTCCTATTACACCTTTTTCATTCATTCACTCACCCCCACCAAGCTCACCGCATCACCATCCCTAACACCCAACAGTGATTATCAAAGTGGACGCCCATCACCTCATCCCACCTGCCTGGCAATCATCATCAACACACAAGGCGGCGGAGCGGGTCTCACAAGCAGCCAGCGGAGGGCGGGGCCGGGGTGGAGGTAGACAGGTAAATATTAACTAAGCTGCCGCCACACAACAAAAACACGCCCTCGTTGTCTGGCCGTATTAATCAGCCGTCACAACACAGGCGGGATGGTCAAGTGATGCTTAGTGTCTAATTCATAGCCTCTTTAAGGACAGCCAAGTGGTGGGAATATTTTCTTGACGGAGGCCATTCTTCATAGGTGCGTGCGTGTCGATGCTATTATCGTGGCCATCACTCTCCCCATCATTACATCGTCGCCATCGTCGTTAACTACCGTCAAACATACATGTCAGTACAGCGGCGTTGTCGTCTCTGTGCTGATTGATTTTGACTATTAAACATCGACCGCATCATGGCGAGTATGATGAACGCTGATGCTCTGTTAACTCCATTATCATAAGAGCCAACAACACGAACACGACCATGGTGGGCGGGGAGCAGTATCCTGCCCCGCCTCACCCCGAACTGACCAGCCGGCCGCGAGGTGCTGGGTTACGGGGGGGGGGAGGGGCACCGAGAAGGATGAAAGTGTTAAAGTTTCAATTAAGCTCAGCTACACCGGCGGACCTAACAAAAAGGCGGCGTGTGTGTTTTTGCGTGTGTGTTGAGAGTGTGTTTACACAGTAGCCGGGTCGGGAGGAGGGGGAGGCCAGGGGCACGCTGCTGCTGCACAAATGCTGTTTACGTCCTTCTTCCTCTTCTTGTGTTCCTCGCCGCTGGTATTTACGATCAGTTTAAACTTCAGCCTATTATCTTATTGGCCACTTGATGGTGCCATCGCCCAGGACCAGGAGGTGGTAGTGGGGCAGGCAGGTGAGGGGTGAGAAGGAGGAGTTGAGGCGAACAGGAGAGTTGAGACGAGCAGGAGATGGTGAGGCGAACAAGAGGTGTTGAATCGAGTAGGTGAGGTGAAAAGGAAGAGCTCAGCAGGGGTTGATGATGCGAGTAGGATCAGGTGAGAGGCGAGCTGAGTTATGCTGAGAACAATAAGAATGATCACCTCAGCCCGCTCTGAAGTGACGATTCTTCAGGACTGTAATATATAATTAAATCGAGATGATGATACAAATACGAAGTGCTGACCAAACCCCGTAGAGACGTAGAGAGTTGCCCAGGGGGCCTAGCTAGCTCTCGGCCGGGGATTGATCAGCACGAAAAAAAAAATCTTTTGTGTTTACGTGATTAAATATGTTATATGTATATACTGTAGTAAAAAAAAAATATAAAAGACAAAGAGCATCGCAATATACGTATCTAGTTTCAGGGTTTATTTAGTTATATATTCTTACCACTTATTACTATGATATTTGTTTTCTTCTCATCTCTATAGTTTAAGTCTTTACTGTTGTTTTGAGTAACTTTAGTTTTAATTGATTTCTTCCAAAACTTATGTTAACATTTACACTGTTTAGAATATATCATAATATTACAGTATGTCTCACCCATGATGATCGTCCTGTATTTAACCCCTCCCCAACATAAAAAATAAAAAAAGTTAATATTCCTTAATTTTATTTCAAGTTAGATATAGGTTAGGTTAGGTTTTTTCTGAAAATATTTATATACCTACTAAAATTAACTATTTTGGTGTTCTTTAAGCCACTTACTTATTAACATTTAGGTTAGAATGAGTAAATATTATCAAAGAGAACATTGAAAAAATCAGGCATAATTAATGTAAGTTCGGGTGGGGTTAGGTTAGGTTGAATGTGGGCGGGGTGATTATTCTTCAGATGATCCACATTCTAAAAGAGGAACAGTAGACAAAGTATGATGGGTGGTGGCAGCACTGGGGCGACAAACATGAAGAAGGTGAGCCACTCCTGGGGCGAGAGGTGAGTCACCCTCAGATGGGAACGAGCATACTAAGAGCGGAGGTGTGATGTGTCATTGTGGGGAGGGAAGGAAGGAGGGAGGGGTTGGGAGAAAGGGAGGAGGGGAGAGAGGGGGTGGGAGAAAGGGAGGAGGGGGAGAGAGGGGGGGGAGTTTACAGTGGTCATAAGAAGCATGTAGTATAATAACACGCTAAGCACGAGTCGTCAGAGGAGTATCATATTAAAATCAACACTTGCACTTTTTGCTTTCTTCCTCTCGCACCAGCTGCTGGGCCAGACGGGACCAGCTGGGCCACACCTTTCAACATCATAAGTAAATACTATCATCTATTGGTGTGTCGAGCTCTGATGCGGACGACCTGGGTCTTGCTAGTGGAGCTTACTTAAGTCTTATTATACACCCAAGCTCATGTCTGCCTCACCTCTATGTCCGGTGGAAGGCTGAACGTGTGACAAGTAATTCCTGGTCTCGACACACACCTTAATTGCCATACTGAACTCGTGGGTTTGGTTAGATTAGGTTAAGGGAAGGGTAAAACCTACAGTACAGTAAGGTTACACCACCAACAGTACAGTACCACACAGGACACCGCACAAAAACCTCACACGGTGGTCCAGAGTGGCAGTAATCCCACCAACATGTTTCTGTGACCGATACGTCTACTAAAAGTCACTAAATTCACCTCTCCCTTACCCCCCACGCTCCCAGCACCCTCGTTGGCAGTGTAAACGGGCCAAAGATTTGCTCCTGACGTTAGGGACTGACTGAGATAGTTTGTATAGAGGACTAATGTGTCTGAAATAAATTGAGAGCGTTTGAAAGGTAAACAAGCTCTACAGGTCGACATAAAAAACGGGAATCCTCGCCGGGGATACTCAGAGAAAACTTAAGATACTGCTGGTGTGCCGAGTAACGTGTATGCCGTTTCTGCAGGGAGTATTATGTGCCGCCTCTACTGTATACATACTTTATGATTATTTTATTTACTTTTTCTTGTTCGTTTTTGTCTCTCTAAGTATTTGTTAGTATTTCAGATTGGTTGGAAGGTTAAAAGGGCCGATGTAGGCGTGTGTGTGTGTGTCTCTCTCTCTCTCTCTCTCTCTCTCTCTCACTTGAGGTAGAAGAATGCTAAGATGATATCACCGTTTCCCTTCAGACTCATAGAATTTCTATATCCTTTAATGCTGAATTACGAGAGCCTACCTCATTCCTCTTCCCCACTCCCACAACCCACTCCACCCCTCTCCTCTAATCCCGCACCCTACCCCTCAAGCCCCCATCCCACCTCATTAACCCCACCCCACCTCAACATCCCAGGTGAGTCATTGTTCCAGACTAACACACAATCATCTCACTTCCTCCTCCTCCTCGTCACCAAGAACCTGTCGCACTTTGTATAGTAAAAACGAATGAATGACTCGTCTGGATGTGTCAGAACCACACCGAACACACGTTCCTAATTTTCTGTATTACACTTTATTATTATTATTATTATTACAGGACGGAGGTGTGGGGAGGGGGAGGTGTGGGGAAGGGGAGGTGTGAGGAGAGGGAAGTGTGGGGAGGGGGAGGTGTGGGGAGGGGGAGGGGAGGTGTGGGGAGAGGGAGGTGTGAGGAAAGGGAGGTGTGGGGAGAGGGGGAGGTATGGGGAGGGGGAGATGTGAGGATGTGAGGAGTCAGGTGGGGAGGGTGAGGAGTCAGGTGAGGAGGGTGAGGAGTCAGGTGGGGCGGGTGAGGAGGCAGGTGGAAAAACTAAGTATAGTCTTAACAAATGAATAAAACTCTACGGACGCTGCCACCAGCTCCTGCAGTGTACAGGGGGAGATGTTGACAGGTGTGTTACGTGACCGGACAGGTGCGCTACGTATCAGGACAGGTGTGCTACATATCCAGACAGGTGCAAATACAAAAACTCGTCATTTTGAAGAGCAGAAGTAACTGATGCTAAACAAATATAAATAACATAAAAAACTACGTAAAAGAAAATTACACAGCGTTCAATCCTAAATAAATAACAAAAGAAAGAGAAAATTACAAGAGAAAAAAAATAAATAAAGGGAACTGATATACAAATGCCAGGTCTATCTAGTGTGTGTGTGTGTGTGTGTGTGTGAGTGTGCCAATTAAGGGCAGGTGGTCGCAGGTACAGTAGAGGAATGTTCACTGTATTAATGCCTCTATTTTTAACCTCTGATCTGATTCATGTTATTCTCGTTCCCATTCTATCTTTATGACTGCTGGAGAGTGTGTGAGAGCATGTAAAAGTGAGTGAGTGAGTGAGTGAGTGAGTGAGTGTACATCCGACACGACTAATAAAGAAAAAATGTTCTAGTGTCATGTGAACGCGTTCTTACACCTTCGTTTATATCCACAACATACTAACCTAACCTAACCTATTTAAGTAAGAAACGTGGAAATTTCATCAGATTCGTCAGAACTCATAGTTAAGTCTGTTTGAGTAGAAGATAGAGCTAGTCACGTCATCACCGTCATCGTCTTCATTATCGGGTCACATCTTCATCATCATCAGGTCACGCCAACACCATCGTCTTCTGGGTAAGTTTAAACCTTCACTGATTCTCTTTTATAGATTGCCAGTGTACTGTACATAAACGGCACACAGACACGCTCAGTATGTATGTATGTATGTATGTATGTGTGTGTGTGTGTGTGTGTGTGTGTGTGTGTGTGTGTGTGTGAATACTTCATGATGTCTGCACCATGACACTCCGGTGACTTACAACTTTATTTATGGATGTGTCGAATTACAAGTGAATGAGACAGGTAGTGATGGCAGCATTGTTCGCGTCGTGTTTCGTGTTTCTATCCTCAGCTCAGGTAAATACACGAATTCGGTCTTAATTGGATACAGTACAGGTGTTATGATGGGATACAGTACAGGTGTTATGATGGGATACAGTACAGGTGTTATGATGGGATACAGTACAGGTGTTATGATGGGATACAGTACAGGTGTTTTGATGGGATACAGGACAGGTGTTATGATGGGATACAGTACAGGTGTTATGATGGGATACAGTACAGGTGTTATGATGGGATACAGTACAGGTGTTATGATGGGATACAGTACAGGTGTTATGATGGGATACAGTACAGGTGTTATGATGGGATACAGTACAGGTGTTATGATGGGATACAGTATAGGTGTTATGATGGGATACAGTACAGGTGTTATGATGGGATACAGTACAGGTGTTATGATGGGATACAGTACAGGTGTGCGATGAGACTCGATACAGGTAAAGCTGTTTGTTATAAGACTGACTGACTGACTGACTGACCAATTGACTGACTGACTAACAAACCGCCTGAAATACTGACTGGTTTGAGACCTGACTGACACACTGATTGACTGAGTGACTGACTGACACTGATAGGCGGACTGAATGATGGACTGAATACCTGTCTGTCTGGTTTACCTGTCTTTTCTACCTCTTTCCTGGCTGTTTGCCTGTCTTGTCTACTAGTCCTTCCTCTCTGTTCATAGGTCTGTCGGCTTATCTTTCCCGCATGGTTAACTGTCTGTCTGTCTGTCTACAGTATCTGTCTGTTTGATTTCCCCACCTGTTTACCAGTCCACCTGTCTGCCTTTATTGTGTCTTTATCTATTTATCTATCAACCTCTTCCGTGTTTACCTGTGTTATTTGTTTGTTTACCCCTCTATCTACCTGCCCTTTCTTTGCTCACCTGTCTCTCAATCTGTCTACCTGAGGCTTTAACCACCTTATTTGAATACCTACCTCACAGAGTACCCATCCCCAGGTAGAGTCAGTCTGTCTGCTCAACTTATATTTATTTTTTTTGTATGTTTACTCGTCCAGCTGTAGTATGCGAGTCTACTTAACAGCCCAGCCTAGAATCTCACTCCCACACATAGAGGACCACAGCCTTGCCTTCCTCTTCCTCCTCCTCCTCCTCCTCCTCCTCCTCCTCCTCCTCCTCCTCTTCCTGCTGTAGGCTCTTGAGTGGGTAGGTCCTGGGTCTTGAAAAATGAGGGCGGTATTGGTGAGGACGCTGATGATTATAATACAGCCAGATAAAAAATAATAATATAAACACGACTTTTTATTCCATCTGCGTCTCCATTTGTCATTCTCCTCCTCCTGGCGGGGACACTCTTGTATCCCTCAGACTGTCTTGAATGTGCCCTGGTGAGTGTGTACTGGGATGTCCCTGGTGTCCTAGGCTTACCGTAGTTCCTATGGGATCACTCTTGTGTCCAGGGATTTTAGTTATGATGGAGGATTACTCAAGGATCCTGGGATTACTCGGGTGTCGGGAAGCGTTCATGATTGCTAGGATTACTTTGGTTTAAGTGTCCTAGAATTACCCTGGGATTGCAGTTGTGAACTAGGAGTATTCTGGTGTCGAAGGATTACTATGATGCATAGGAGTGTTCATGCGTTCTAGGATTGCTATGGTGTCCTAGGATTGACCGTATGTCCAAGGATTAAACTTCTAAGGAGAATCATTGCGTCTTGGGAGAGTTCATTGACGGTTCTGGAATCCCGAAATTTTCCCTAAGTCACTCTTTTATCCGGTAGTTTAGTGTCTCTGAGGTCTATCCTGGTATCCTAAAGCCCACCGAGAGAGTCCTTCGTGTGCTCCTTGTTCTGTCGGTCCGATTATTTCCCTGACGATGGTGTTTCCCCAACCCACCACATCCCCCCCCCCCTCCACCACTCCCTCTCATCACCACTTCTCTCCAGGCCCAATTTCCCCCAGCATACACCAGGGGAAGTGGCTGCCCTCTCCTCCATCAGTGTACAGGAAAGAAAAGGCGATAAGTCACGGGGATGATTTCTTGGCACGAACCCGAGAAACGATACATTCATTATCTTGACATCTAGAGTAAATTACACTACATCAAGGTGTTGGGAGGTGAGTCACACAGCGTGTTGGCAGCAGGCATTAATTAACAGCTTCAGTACCATCCTCACTACACAGCCCCCTACACCAGAAATCACCTGGCTGGCAAAACACAACCACTACCAACGGAAGCGCAATTGCATTGCCACACCCACCTCCTCTCTCTCTCCCTCCTCCACCCCCCTCTCCCTCCCACCCCTAGCCTTCACCCCTCCACCAACACGCTGGCAATTATAAATAACTCCGCCAAATAAAGCCAAGGAATAAAAAAGAACAAAGGCAGCACTAATCAGGGACTCGCTCCCCGCATCACTCATGGGAGAAAAATGTCCAAACGTGGCGTAGAACATCAAATAATGCACCGCTACCTCCCCTAAGATTAATTAACCCATTTTTTTTTGGGGGGGGGAGTCATCCCTGAGACGCGAATCATACCGGTTGCCACTTTGTCACTTTCCAACGTGGATGAATTAAATGGATGATGTGTGATTCCGCCCAGCCTCGTCTACCATCCGCCTAGCCTCGTCTACCATCCATTATCCAACGTAAACTTAGTTGCCTCTTCACCCTGACTTTGCGCGGTTTGAGGTCGAGGGATATGCGAGTCGTGTGTGCCTCCCCCCGCCCTTCCCGGCCTGGCATTCATCATTCTTCTGACATTTAATAACAGTAATAAAGGGTAAAAACAATGCCAACTCGATCACTACCACAACAATCACCACCACGACAACTACTACCATCTGAGTCGAATCTACCACAATCACCAACATCACTACCATTTGCACCTTCCTCCATAATTACCAGCACCACCAACATAACTAACGCCTTATATAACTACCACTAATACCTACAACAACAACACCACCACAGCCATAACCACAACGCTGCAACCACCAACCACCCTTTACACAATTACCACCATCTTGCACGATTACCACCACTACCACAGCATCATCACCAACATCACCACCACCATCACAACAGCCCCCCACCGCTAGTACAATCACCACAGCCACCACCATTACCACCACCAACATCACCACCACAGCCACCACCACCACCAATACAAGTGGAGGCAAGAGGGAAGTAATAACGAGGGAGTGGCGGCTCTTGAGTACCTGCCTTGTCCCTCATATCCTCCTGAAGATGCTCTGACCTCCTCACTCACACCACAGTCCTCACTCATACTCCTTATACGTGTGTGTGTGTGTGTGTGTGTGTGTGTGTGTACAGTATATGGTAAATGCCCTAAAGAAAACACAAGATAAAGAAAACATTAAATTTATAATGGCGAGATAATGGCAAGTATTATTATTCTCTCTCTCTCTCTCTCTCTCTCTCTCTCTCTCTCTCTCTCGCTCTCTCTCTCTCTCTCTCTGATACTCAACTCTCATCTACCGACCACGATGACATATTAAGTGTAAAGTCCCCTCCCTCCTTTCCTTTCTTTCCCTTTTTCCTCTATCTCACTCCCTTACCTCTTCCCCTCCCTCTTCAATCTCCCTTCCTCATTTCTATTCCTCCCCACGTGTCCACTTTCTCCTCCCCGTATAATTATTCCTCCATTCTTCCCACCTTCTCTCTCTCTCTCTCTCTTCGTCTTTAATCTCGTCTTATCTCTATACTTTCTTCCTTAGCCTCCCCCCTCTCCCCCTCCTCTTCCTTCTCGTCCCCTTTCTCATTCCTCTGCAATTCCTCTTCCTTCCCCCTTTCCCTCGACTCCCCTCACCCTCTTCTTCTCCTTCTTTCTCTTCCACTTCTTCCTTAACTCTTCCTCCTCCTTCCTCTTCACTCTCTTCACTCTCCCCTTCCGTCTTCCCCTCCCATTAACGTCTCCTTCCCGTAAATCTCCATCATTAACCCTTTCTTCTCAATCTTCATTAATTACTCTTTCCTTTCTTCTTCCAATCATCCGTTCTAATTCCCCTTTCTTTACTCCCCTCTTCCTTTACTATCTCCCCTCACCTTTCTCCCTATAACGCCACCTCTTTTACGTCTTGTTTATTGTCTTTCTTCCAGTTCTTCTTTCTTCCATAATCTCCCTCATTCCCCCCTTCGCTTTTCCCCTCATCCATCACTTTCTTCCCCTCTCCAGACCCTCTTCTAAATTACCTTCCTCTACACCCCTCTCCCCCTTTCTTCTCCTCCACTTCCATCGTCTCTTACTACCTACCCCTCCTCTTTCCTTTCAACTCCTCCTCTTGTCCCTGTGTCCACTTCCTCTCCTCCTTCCCTCTCCTTCTCCCCTTCCAACTCCTCCTCTCTCTCCTCTGCCCACTTCCTACCCTCCTCTCCTAACAGGGTGGGAAAGACTGCAGCAGCAAAATAATTTAATAATACAATAAATAACTTCCGTAAAGGATGTTTCCAAAGCTCTTTAACTTTTTCTTCCCGCCAGCCTGGTAATGCACAGGGTTTTTACATCTCTCCAACTAACCACTACCTCCACGAGATAACACCTTTGCTGCCCCCCTTTCTAAACCACCATTTCACACTGACAATTGTTATTAAAAAAAAACTCTCTCAGGTGTGCATTTAACACTTGGTTTGGTGGTTTTATTTACACCTCCTTCACTTTAGCTAACCACCATTTACCTGAGTTATCACCTTTGTTATGAGTTGTAAACAATCATCCGCAATTTACCTGTCTGTATTTATGTCTGTTGGTGACGACAGGTGAGAAAAGAGAAATATGTTACTTCAGTTCCTCTGTAACCTCATTGCTTGACCTCTGACGTCACTCTACCTGGCCCTCTAACCTCCTGCCACCAACCCCACACTACCTGGCCCACAACCTCACTTTACCTGGCCCCTAACCTCACTCTACCTGGCCCATAACCTCACTCTACCAGGCCCGTAACCTCACTCTACCTGGCCCCTAATCTCACTCTACCTGGCCCATAACCTCACTCTACCTGGCCCTCAGAGGAACTTATCCATCCATTCATTACGTGTGTACTTGTATTTTGGACACCCATTGGATTCCTGTAGCCTCCCCTGATATATGGCGAGGATCCCGGCCATTAGCAGCATCTGAGGGGTTCCCAGCGTCTCCCCCCCTTGTCCCTCCTCTCCCCTCTCCCTCATCTCTTTCCCCCCTTCTCCTTCCTCCTCCTCATCCTAAACTTGCTGCGGCCCTCCAAGTGCCCGCGAGCGATGAGGAGGGAGAGTGGGAGGGGATGGGGAGGAGAAGGAAAGGGGAATGGGAGGAGGGAGGAGGAAGGGGATGGGGAGGAGGGAGAGAGGAGGGAGGAACAGGATGGGAAGGAGGAGGAGGTGGGAAGGGGCGTGGACACAGGAGGCGGTAAAGCAAATCAGGCGGGGAGAGTCCGCAGAGTTTCACAGTTGGGAGTTGGTTCTCTTCTTTTTACCGTGGGAGGCCATTTGCGGTGTGTGTGTGTGTGTGTGTGTGTTTTCACTCGTGCACACCCGTTTATTCATGGGTACAGTATGTAGATATCTGCGCTGGATCTCATGATGTCACTGACCCTCATGATGTCACTGGCCCTCATGATGTCACTGACCCTCATGATGTCACTGACCCTCTAGATGTCACTGACCCTCATGATGTCACTAGCCCCCAAAGTGTCACTGGTAAAACATCTTCAGTGACATGTGACCACCTCCACCGCCCCTTACCCATGCAACACAAGGACCCTCTACTAACACGCTCATATACTAAACCATCACCTACCGAGACCTTCCCACTCACAGTTTACAATAGTATAAACATCCCCCAGGTCCTCTTGAACATCTCCTCCCTATCTGATATGTAACTCTGGCCAGGAATCCCTTACGTGTAGACAAGACAATGAAGGTGAAACACTGACACCCTCGCCTTCGCTCGTTCGTTGGTAGGAAGCGTTGGTTGTTAGAGAAGAAGTTATTAATGCGTATAATGACCTCCGCTATGGCAGGTTTGTGGTGGGCGTAGCGGCACATGCGGTAAGTGTGGCTTGTACCGTGAGGGGGCGGGTGTTGTGGGCGTGGCACATGTGAAAGGTCTTGTGGTGGATGTACGATGAGGTGTTTTTTGGGCTGTGTCAGTATTTGTGCTATAATGTGCAGATGGGTGTAGAAACAGGTGTGTTGTGGGTGTGGGCACATATGTGAGAATGGGGTAAGAAAAGGGACATTGTGGGCTTAAGAGCACATGTGGTATGTGGGTAAGAACAAGTGCGGTGTGGACGAGGCAGCAAATGTGTTCGGCGTGGGGTCGGGCATAAGATTGGGGGGGAGGTGGGAGGGTTGCGGCAGCAGATGTGGAAGGTGGTGGGGAGGGAAGGTGGTGGGGAGGGAAGGTAGTGGGGAGAGAAGCAGTCCACCCAGGCGAGTAAGGCCACGCCCACTCGTCCCTCATCCACTGTGGCCAAACACCTTTGTCTCTCTGTCATCCTTGGAGCACACAAACTGTCCCTTGGTCACTCTGGGGCCCACACACCCGTCCCTCAGTCACTCGTCTATCACACAAACTCCTCCGTCACTGGAGCCACTAAAACAGCGTGACCAGTACACACACACGGGAGTCGGAGATGCCGTGAGAACCGGAGCCACAAAACCCCTCGCATTATATATATGTTAATCTTCATCAATCACAAGCATTACGGGAGGCGGGCGTAAGACCTGGCGGATCCATCATGCACACCGCTCACCCCGCCGTCCCAAACCATGCAAGAACTAGACGCTTTTTGCACAAACATCAAAAGCATTTACCTACATCAAAATTACATACATTAAACTCCTGTCTGCCCCACGTCTGGTATATTCTGGTAGTTCAACACGAAAGGCTTGGTCAGGGTCTATAAATTATTACATCTCTATACTGTATGTCTACAACCACAACACTAACAACCATTAGTATTGTATTTCTCCACCACAACAACATCACCCGATATGATCATTTCACTGTGTCAAATCAACTCTATGTATTATATCAAAACACTTGCGTTGGAAAAGATAAATAATCTACTTTATATCTCCAACACGGTATCCTGCAGCGTCCAAGAAACGTCACATCTCCAACACAACACAAAACATCTCCTGGACAATATCAACACAGTACTGACAAACGCACCAACAACACACCTCCAACACAGCTCCAACAATATAACACGAGCAACAACGAAGCACCAACACTACCAAATACAACACACCAACAACACAACACACCTCCAACATAACACACCCTCCTCTACACAGCCCGGGAGAGAGTGTGTGTGTGTGTGGTTCCTCCCTGTACTGTGTGTTTTTCCCCTACTCTTGGTCCATTTTCCCCCGCCAGCTGCCGCCACCTCACATCATTACAACTGATGGCCTCCTGCTAGTAATTAATGAAACCCACGTGAAACACAACACTGTGAGCCCCATGGAACCTTACTGGAGCACCCATTTGGAGACGAGGACAGCCTATTTGAAGGTGTTCACTGCAGCAATAACACGAGAACACACGAACAACTATTTTATAACATTTTCACACTATGATAACCATTAATAACTTCTTCACACCACCATAACAACCACTCATAACTTGTTCACACCACCAAAACCATTCATAACATGTTCACGCCACCAGAACAACCAATCAATATCCTTTTTACGTCAGCAGACCTTCCAATCAATAAGAAGGTCACACCATCAGAATAAACAATCAGTTCTCATCAGTAACAACACAAATAAATACTTTATACGGGTACTTTGTCTCGTCTACTGAATAATAATCTTTTAAAACTTTTATACACTGAATCATCTTGATCAACATACTGTACATATGATCCGGTTTACGCATAATTACTACGACTACATTCCGCAGATAAATGGTAACGCATGCGGACCAAAAAGTGAAAGGTTAGATTAGCTTAAGTTAGGTTAGGAGTGAATACATAAATATAAACATTTAAAAATGGGGCAGCCAAACACGTACACACACATATACACACACACACACACACACACACACACACACACACACACACACACATATATATACAACCAAACACACCGCCATGAAGATCGATTACAAGTTTCTGCTATTACAACACTTTAATAACTCAAGTCGCTCCTGAAATATAATCAAAGACAACAACAATGACGACGACCAGAATGATAACACGAAACAACTTCTAAGGTGAGGTAACAAGCGTGCAGATTCCTCAAGTTCAGTAACAAGACGGGAAGACGGAACAGCGGAACACATGAGGGCGCCGCAAAGGACTCTCTCTCTCTCGTAGGATATCAGATGATCGAAGCGCGTGACACCACAAGGATTACTACACCCCCACCCCCACCTCCAGGAGTGAGCGACGTCCGGTGTAGGTGTCGTTGTGGGTGTTGGTAGGGGCCTTGTGTGTCGGATTGAGTGTATTTTTCCATCTTAAGTATTGAGCCTATGAGTGTGTAGGCCTACTGTTCAAGAGCGCCGCCATTATAAAAAAAAATAACTCGTAAATTCGTCTTAAGAAAAACCCAATAATGAAAAATAGTAATAACTCCTTCACGTAACACAATATTCTAAATACTTGAACATTTAAAGGAAGATTCGCCGAGAAGCTTTTCAAATATGGTTCCAGAGATTAAAACAAAATAAATAAACAAATAAATAAAGAAAGACTCAAGTTACAAAAAGCTTCACATCCATAAAGGTTACCAAAGGTTTCCATTTTAAGACAACCTGGAAAATAAAAAAAATCATCCACCATTTTTTTTTTGAGATACAGAATGAAGTCTAATGATCAGGTGCCACTGTAGATCTTTTTCACTGGATTTTGTTTTATTTCACTTTCATACCTTCCTAGAGTTCACCTGCATCCTTAACTAAATACGATGTCTTTTCTTGGCCCAGATCACATGAGGTTCGAGTTACTAAGATCGGTAATAAATTCAAGCAAGCAGATATACAAACATTCACAAGCAGACAGAAGTATAAATATGTTTCCCTTTATAAGCACGTAAACAAACATTAAAAATATCCGTATCTCACCTGTACACACAAACGGGCACTCTGTTTACCTCGCTACATTAGTCTTCATCGATATTAAAACTCATGAAAAAATTCTAGTTCAGCCCTAACCTAGGAAATCCAAGAGGGTAATCATGATCCTAAAAGTAAACAGGAATGTAGAAGGAATCAGGCATGTATAAATATGATTAGAAATATAGAGATAAGATCAGGAATGTATATATAATCAAGAATGTAGACGGGATCAGGAATCTAGATGTGTTCAAGAATGTGATCAGGAATCTCTTAGGTGTATAGGCTTAATCAGGTGTGATGGTGGGCGACCCCTGACCCGCCTTATTGGTATGCATCAACACGCAGCACAGGGAGGGGACGCCAGGCACGGGAAGAAGTGAGAGAGAGCGCAGGACAGGGAGAGGACGCCAAGCACGGGAAGAAGTGAGAGAGTGTGTGTGTGTGTGTGTGTGTGTGTGTGTGTGAGTGAGAGAAAGGGAGACGGGTGGGTTGTGCTGAAAGACTAAAGCAAAGCAGCAGAGTTGAAGGGCTTGGTGAAGCTGATATTTTAGAGGGAAGGCTGACAGTTTTGGGAGGACGCTGACAGTCTTGGGAGGATGCTGACAGTCTTGGGAGGATGCTGACAGTCATGTGAGGACGCTGACGGTCATAGGAAGCAACATTAAAACGTAGGATTTTTTTTTTTTACTTTTAGCACCAGGATAGATCCCCGTTCCCATACTGATCCTGAGGCTTTGGTTAAGTCAAGTCAGGTGATGTTAGATTAGGTTAGTTTAGGTAAGCTTTGGTTAGATTACATTAGATTAGCTTAAGTTAGTTTAGCTTAGGTTAGATTACCTTAGGTTAGTTTAGATTAGCTTTTTGGTTAGATTTGATTACC